>NC_072012.1:43971817-44271817 GCF_027791375.1 Indicator indicator | reverse complement strand
TTACATCTGTTTCAGGTTTGTTAGCATCCAGTGATGCTTGGTAATATCCACAGTTGCAACTAAAAAATAAAACTAAGCAAATACCTGATCAGGAGAATCATCACATGCCTTTTAGAAAGGAGACTTCCAAGAAGGGAAGAGCACAGAAGTAATAAAAGATATCAGTGTGCTTTTTAGGACTGTATGGCCAGCACTGTTTTTATTTACTCTGGCATAAATCAGCCTCTGGAGATCAACACTGTAACCCAGACGGAAATGAGAAAAACATCTCATCTTCTATATGCTAAGGGAATTCAGAGAGATCTCTGGACCTGTTAACATGCAAAGACAGTGTCTAATTCTGTCTTAAGTGGCCAACAGTCTCTGAGGCTTCCCACTCCTGTGAGTGACGTGCCCTCTCCAAGTGAAAGCTGGATACCTGTCAAGATAACCTTAAGAGTCAAAAATGTCACTATAACTTGCATTTAGTTCATGGACTTTATAAAACAGTCATCTCTTATAAAAGAAATACTGTTTTTAAGCCTCTTTGGTGTAACTTGGCCTTTGGAATTGAGAAGCAGAAGTCCTCAGGAAGGAACAACAAACAAGCTGCTGCCTGAGACACCTGTTCAGGAGCCAGAGCTTTGGAAGTTCTATGTGAAAAATATATATTGTGCTATAACAGATGCTTTTTGTTAGTACATAGAAAGGTAGCTGATTCCTCATTACTGAGGCATACAATACATTAATAAGGCAATATGATATATGATATGATATGATATGATATGATATGATATGATATGATATGATATTCGCTAATGATACCAAACTGGGGGAGTTGGCTGACACCCCATCAGGCTGTGCAACCATCCAATGTGACCTGGACAGGCTGGAGAGCTGGATGCAGGCAAACCTCATGAAGTTTAATAAGGACAAGTGCAGGGTCCTACATCTGGGGAGAAATAACAACAGGCACCAGTTCAGGTTAGGGGCTGCCCTGCTGGAAAGCAGCTCCACAGAGAAAGACCTTGGAGTGCTGGTGGACAGCAAGTTCTGTATGGGACAACAATCTGGGTCGAGGCAATCATAAGCACAAATCCAGGCTGGGCAGTGACTGGCTAGAAAGCAGCCCTGAGGAGAGGGACTTGGGGGTGCTGGTGGATGAGAAGCTCAACATGATCCAGCAGTGGGCACTTGCAGCCCAGAAAGCCAACCAGAGCCTGGGCTGCATCAAGAGAAGTGTGGCCAGCAGGTCGAGGGAGGTGATTCTCCCCCTCTACTCAGCTCTGCTGAGAGCCCACCTGGAGTACTGCATCCACTTCTGGAGCTCCTGTTACAAGAAGGATGTGAACATGCTGGAACATGTCCAGAGAAGGGCCACCAGGATGATCAGAGGGCTGGAGCTCCTCTCCTATGAGGACAGACTGAAAGAGTTGGGGCTGGTCTGGAGAAGAGAAGGCTCTGATGTGACCTTCTTGTGGCCTTCCATTATCTGAAGGGGGCTACGAGAAAGCTGGGGAGGGACTTTTTAGGATATAAGGTAGTGACAGGATTAGGGGAAATGGAATAAAGCTGGAAGTGGGGAGATTCAGGCTGGATGTGAGGAAGAGTGGTGAGAGCCTGGAATGGGTTGTCCAGGAAGGTGGTTGAGGCCCCATCCCTGGAGGTGTTTAAGGCCAGGCTGGATGAGGCTCTGGCCAGCCTGATCTAGTGTGAGGTGTCCCTGGCCATGGCAGGGGGGTTGGAACTAGATGATCCTTGTGGTCCCTTCCAACCCTGACTGAATCTATGAATCTATGAATTCCATGTTTTTCTTGCATGCCCAGTTTTACCTTTCCAATTCTCCCCCATCCCACTGAGAGGCAGCAGATGCATGGCTGTGTGGGGCTTAATTGCCAGCTGGGGTTAAACCACATCAATACAAATGTGTGCATCTTGGTGAGACTGTCAGATGTTGCCTCCTGAACGATTGCTAAGCAGAATGTATTTTTATGAGCAGGTAAAATACCAATTTTCTACATTTTCAACTTTTCAGGCACCCTTGAGAGTAGAGCACAGCTTCTAGAAATTGCACTGCAATGAGATTTATTGCCAACCAACACCAACTTACTCAACATAAGTGGGAATAATTGGTCTCTAAAGCACAAGAATATTACATAGAAGATTACCTATTCTGAAAGAGCTTTGTGGTCTTTAAGTGCTGCATCAAGCAGCCAAATTTTAAGCAGCACATCATTTCTGTTCCTGCCTATATATCCCTGAATTGGGATCCTCTGTGATTAGGTAAACCAGATTTCAGTGACATGCTCTCTTTTTATTCTTTTGTCATAGCATTCTACTTGCTTCAGCTGAACGCACAGTTGCTCAGTATTGCTTTCCACAAACATTAGTCAGGTCTTGACCAAATGTCCTTTTCACCAAAATATTCTCTATTTCCTTCACAGAAAGCACAACTACTTGGTTTTTAAGGGTTTCTCTTTCCACACTATATATGAAAGAGACAGCAGATATTAAGGCATGTACTTTAGTATCATCTTTGTAAAAACTGGAGTTATTATACCTACTTACACACCTGCAATTCAAGTGTACAGATAATGCACAAATTTCTAAGCAATAACTAATTGTGAATGCTAATTGCAGAAGCCCAAGGCATTTTGATTTCTTTTTTCGTCATGTAGTACTTCCCTAGGTTCAAAATACAGCTCCCACTAATCGTCTTTTTCTCCGGAGCACACTTGCAAAACAGATCAGAAGTATCTGGAACTGTTCTGTAGTAAATTAGGAAGTGTGAGTTCCTCTTACACATTCTCTTATTCCTTGCAACTGCACCAATGTTCACTTTGCCAGTGGAGAGACTTAATCCTATTCCCTCCTACCCCACCCTCCCCCAAACACCTTTTTCACCTTTGCTTTGCGCATAGAATATTTTTCTTGTCTATTGCCCTTAATAGACTAAAGAGAGAAGGTTCTCAAGCCAGGTGTCTTGTAGCATAATGCCTCCCAGAGCAGAGAAAAAAAAATTCAGGAAAACTCAAAATCAGCGTCTATGATTCTGGGAAGTCTGGACTTAGGAGCCTAAGTGGGAGCTCGACTCGCAGCTCAACTGGGCGAAATGCTGAGATATGTTTTAGGAATTTAACCAAACATGGGATCTTTTGCAGCAGGACAGGAAAAGCATCTCCTCGACGCTAGGATGAATTTTTTTGTAACATTCTGAATTATTTCCAAAAGCAAAGAAGTGTTTTACAAACAGTATGAGACTCAGATTTATTTATTTATTTATTTATTAAACCAAACAAATCTTTTGCTTATTACCTTTTCTGAAGAGGGTAATATTTTTTTCTGTAATTTATACATATATATGCATACATGAATACATCTATCTATATGTATATGTATATGTATATGTGTGTGTATATCATCTATATCTATATAATCTATATCTATATTTATATCATCTCTATCTCTATCTCTATCTCTATCTCTACCTCTATCTCTATCTCTATCTCTATCTCTATCTCTATCTCTATCTCTATCTCTATCTCTATCTCTATCTATCTCTATCTCTATCTCTATCTCTATCTCTATCTCTATCATCTCTATCTCTATCTCTGTCTCTATATCTCTATCACCTCTATCTCTATGTCTATCTCTATGTCTCTCCCTATCTCTATCTCTATCATGTCTATCTCTATCTCTATCATCTCTATCACCTCTATCTCCATCTCTATCTCTATCATCTCTATCTCTATCTCTATCTCATCTCTATCTCTATCTCTATCTCTATCTCATCTCTATCTCTATAATCTCTATCTCTATCTCTATCTCTGTCTCTATCTCTATCTAATCTATATCTATATGGTGCAGATTCTTACCAAGGGAATCCTAGCCCTATTCTACAAAGCTATAAGTAAACAGAAGAAAAAAATATAAGACAAGACTTAAATGTCTTCTAACTTCTCCTATGGGAAGTTTGAACTTTGAAATACAGAACCTTTTCATTTTCAGAGTCATACCCTGACAGGGTAAACTTTCTAGGACACAAACCTAAAACAAATGCAACATTGTGAATGCTTCAGAAAGTAAAAGTAAATGTTATTATTTTTTGTTAAAGAGTGGGACGCTACTTTCTACAACAACACAGCTGAAATTGTTACAAGCAGAATGTTTTCTACCTCGCAGCTTTTTTTAGAACAAACTTGATTCTTGTTTCTTCAACAAACTCCTTTATGTTTCGCTTGATTCCTAGCTGTTAACCTCTGTTCTAATCAGAAAGTTCCTTTGCTTCATGATGAAATGTATCCTGTGTTCAGAAAATGTTTGGGGATAAAAATCATACATGAAGATGAGCTGTTATTTTATAATGCATATCATGTTCCTTTCTAATAAGCAAAATTGCACATTACACAATTGCACATTACAGAACATTTGTTTCAAACAGTGTTATGTTAAATATTATAACTATATATAAATAACTAAATATAAATAACTGCCATAGGCAGTTAGGATTAAGACAAAGGCAGAGACTTTGAATGTATTATTTTCAAAATAGTGTCTTGATTTTTCAGACGGCTCCAGTCTGTGTTTTAAATTCCTTTTGCATTCCAGAATGTGAGTAATACGATTTGTGTTAACCAGCCTTGCAGCAGTGAAGGTTCCCATAGAGCTAATATTTCATGAGCTTGTAGCCAGTCTTAGCTTTGATCCACTAAATCTCACATATTTTGCCAGATGTCCTAATTGGAATCATATAAAGAAGTTATTAATGAAGACTTGCAAGGTACCTGTATGTAACCAAAACTTTTTGCTTAGAGGGGGGTAACTTACCACTGCAGTGGTATAAATAGAAATTGAAGTCCTCAAAAAACTCATCTACATGATCAGAATCACAGAATTGCCAGGGTTGGAAGGGACATCAAGGATCATCTACCTCCAATCCCGCTGCCACGGGCAGGGATACCCTCCACTAGATCAGGTTGCCCAGAGGCATATCCAGCCTGGACTTAAAAACATCCAGGGATGGGGCTTCTACCACCTCCCTGGGCAACCTGTTCCAGTGTCTCACCACCTTCATGGTGAAGAACTTCTTCCTAAGGTCTAATCTAAATGTACTCTCCTCTAGCTTGGATCCATTCCCCCTAGTCCTATCACTACCTGACAGCTTAAAAAGTCCCTCACCAGCTGTCTTGTAGGCCCCCTTCAGATACTGGAAGACCACAACATGGTCTCCTCAGATATGAAAGTCAAGAGCAGACAAGTCATAGTTATGTCTGTTAAATAGCCGTTGTTACTAGAGAATTGGAATTTTGAAATGGAAAACATAATACACGGTGTCTTACCTGTCCTCAAAATTATCTTCATCAACACATATGTTAAAGAAGAATTCACAGTTTATAACCCAGAGGATGTGAGAAGCTACTTTAAAGAGTTTCATGTTTCTTACACAGTTTAACCACATGGACCATTTTGTGTGATTTTGCAGCTTTTGTGTGAGCTAAGAGCAGAGTGGAAGTGGAGATTGCTGAGGAGTGGACAGGAGAACTGCTTCTTCCCCACAAACTCTTGAGGTTGCATCTGACAGGACAGTGAGTTTGCTGCCACCTCTGATGAACCAGCTGCTGAGCATCTTGCTGCTTTTGATGCAGCTCTAAGAGCCACTTTCAGCTGCAACAAAAAGAGGCCTTGAGCCTCTGACCTTTCTGTACTTGCTTGCTTCTTCATCTCTGGAAAAATGTAGCTGTCACTCACCATGTCTCATGTCTCATGCTACAACAGAAAGAAAGAGGGAGCAGATTCCTTTTGTTCTTTAAGAATGCCTACACATAATAAATTTTATAAAAGATAAATCTGAAATTAAACACTCCAGTTATTTAGAAGGGATTAAATGCATTGCCACATACAGAACTATATTGTACACTATCGTTTTTATACTACATTGCTCTTCAGAAAACTACTCTTTATTGTTCATATATTTCACAAATATCATACCTGTAATCATTATTTCAGATACTACAGTACAGTGGACACATTGCTTTCAATCATGTGAACAAAACAGCCTCTATTCAAAGACTGTGTTGTTGTGAAATATTCAGTTGAGGCACACACAATCTAATATCTTTTAAAATACCAAGTGCTGGGAATAAAGCAGCAGCCCAAACTAAACAAGCAAACAAAAATTAATAAAAAAGCAACAAAGGAAAGCTCAAGCCCTCAAATTCTCAAAATGAGGACTTTTTAGTATAAAGCATACTACAAACCTTACAGCCCATTGAAAATGAGAAAACCTTCCCTGAATCACTAATGCTGGAGGGAAAAAAGGGATAGTGAGTCTTAGGTAAGTTTTTCAAGTTAATTGTAAATTGTAGTAGCTTTTCAAAATGAGAATACATCAGTTTGAGGCACTCATTTTCTATTCATAAAACTGTACTGGGAGCTTTTGAGTCACAAATGCCCCACGCTATCACAAAACTTCAAACAGAAGCTCAAAAGAGAAAGCTCAGAGTCTAAGAGACTAAGATTTAAGACATGCTCAGCATGGCAGACATTCAGCATTCTACATAAAGGTAAGCGAATGCAAGTGCCTTCTGTGCTAAAACCTCTCTTTTGTGAATGGTTAAAATAATTACCATTATTTGCTTTCCACCCACCACGACTGCCACTTGCAGAAGTATTACCCAGATGAGCTTTACAGCATCTCTGTGAAGATTTGTAATGTCTTGCATCTGAACGTAAGGAAAGCCTTCCTTACTTCAAGGGTTGCAGAGTGCTGGGACAGAGATATGGAATGTCCTTCTTGGAGACATTCAAAACCCATCTGGATACTTTCCTGTGCATCCTGTTCCAGATGAACCTGCTTTGTGATGGGGGTTGGACTAGATGATCTCCAGAGGACCCTTCCAGTTACTGCTATTTTGTGATTCTGTGATGTTAGAGATTAGAGTTTAGCTAGAGAAATATTCTGGTTTCCTCAGTTTTGGAATGGAAGAATAAGTCATAGCTGCTGTTTCCTCTGTCATCAGAAAGATTTTAATCCATCACTGATTTATTTATTTTTCTTTTTAATAAATAAATTAGAAAATAAAGGAAGGAATTGCAATGGAACGAGATAAAGCACCTGCCTTATCATTTGATGTACTTGCTTCAAGAGAATAAAGCATAATCTGTTTCTACAGCTTTTTTAAATGATATGGATGTCAAGTGGAGGGGGCCAGGCTCTTTTTGGTGGTTCACATAGTAAGACAAGGAACAACAGGTTCAAACTTGAACATAGAAGATTTCACCTCAATATGAGGAGAAACTTCTTTCCAGTGAGGGTGACAGAGCACTGGAACAGGCTGCCCAGGGGGGTTGTGGACTCTTCTTCTCTGGAGAATTTCAAACCCCACCTGGATGCATTCCTGTGCAGACTACCCTAAGTGATGCTGCTCTGGCAGGGGGGTTGGACCTGATGATCTCTTGGGGTCTCTTCCAGGCTCTGATTTACTGTGATGCTGTGATATGGCCCAGCATTGAGTAACATTAATTTGCCATGCTAAAAAGAAATTAAACTGTTCTCGCCTTTATGAAGGGACAAGGTGACTGCCACCATTTGGTGAACAATTTTTCCACACATGTCAGCAGTCTAAACAAAAGCAGCCTGTCAGCTGAGGGGCAGGATTTCTTGCATAGTGATGTCAATACTAAAACAACAAATTCCCCAGGGAACTAAGACTTCCATACATGAGATGCAACAGATTTTGCTTTTTAATTTAATTTATTGGAAGAAATGGAGGCATCACACAGAGCAAGACAAATGGATTTCTTTATTTATTATTTTTCTCCTGGAGTGTTAGGAGTAAGCAGCAACAGTCATTTTTATGATATACCTTATTTTCATGAAAATAAAAAAAATTTCCTCTCTGGCTGGTGCAGGTCTCTTCTCACAGGAAACTGAGATTAAAGATTAGATAAAAGTTGGTTCTTCGAAAGAGAATTGAGATCATTATAACAGAGGCCTGTGATACAGTTTAGAATACTTATATTTTCAGCAAATGCAGACTTTTAAGCCTCCAAAGATAAGGAAAAAACTTTACCTAAGATATGCAACGTTAGAAGCAGCTTTTTGCAGAATAGCATTCAGTATTCCTACTTGCTTCCATGTTTTTTACAGAGCAATTGTTAGCTGAATACCAAAACCATTACAAAATTCCCCCATACACCTGGTGTTTAGGCTCGAGGTGAGGAGAAAGTTCTTCACAGAAAGAGTAATTGGCCACTGGAATGTGCTGCCCAGGGAGGTGGTGGAGTCACCCTCCCTGGAGGTGTTCAAGAAAAGCTTGGATGTGGCACTTGGAGCCATGGTTTAGTTGCCAGGAGGTGTTAGGTATTAGGTAATAGGTTGGACTTGATGATCTCTGAAGTCTTTTCCAACCTGGTTGATTCTGTAATTCTGTGTTTTTCTACAACCTGGTTGTGGAGCCATTCAGTTTTTTATTACAGGATTAGGATTTCCACTAAGCGTTCAAAAAGGTTTTTTTGTTTTTGTTATTTTGTTTGGGTTTTTTTAATCTTAGTCAGATATATCAAAAATATTTAGATGCAGTTTCTCAATTCCTGACTCAACTGGCTAACAAAGAATCTTGCTTTAGCTTGAGTGATTTTGCCTACAATATTTTCAGCATACAAGAAGGGCATGGACGTGATGGAGAGGGTCCAGAGGAGTGCTGCAAAAATGATCAGGGAGTTGGAGCACCTCTGCTATGAGGGCAGGCTGAGGGAGCTGGGGATGTTCAACCTGGAGAAGAGGAGGCTCTGGGGAGACCTAATAGCAGCCTGCCAGTACCTAAACGGGACCTACAAGAAGGATGGGGAGAGACTGTTTGCAAGGGGCTTGGGTGACAGTATGAGGAGCAATGGCTTCAAACTAGGGGTTTAGATTGGATATCAGGAAGAAGTTCTTCACTACAAGGGTGGTAGAACACTGGAAGAGGTTGCCCAGGCAGGGGTTTGAAGCCTCTTCCCTGGAGATATTCAAGGTGAGGCTCAATGAGGCTCAATGGGCAACCTGATCTAGTTGGGGATGTCCCTGCTGACTGTGGGGAAGTCCAACTAGATGACCATTGGAGGTCACTTCTGGCCTGGACCATTCTATGATCATTTCATTATTTTCACTCAAGTTTTCAAATTGTTTCAACAACTGCCTTACCTGCCTTCTGAAGAAAGTTTTAACAAAGCTAGCAGCCCAAACTCCATAGTTCCAGTGATTGACTTAGGTAATAAGTCACATTATTGGGGTATTTTTGTAACATTATTTGATCTTCAGATAAACTTTTACTGTAGAAGTAATATATTCTCCCCCCACCCCCCCGAAAAAATATCCCTTTTCTAACAGAGAAATGAAATCTCAGCAGCTAAATAGTTCTCCAAATATTGGATGTTTGAAAGAAGTCTTCTGCCTGTACCTACTCCTTCTGTCTTCATTGTAACAAATAATAATTTCAATAGAGGGAATCACAGCTCCTAATAATGAGGGGGAAAAAAGAAATTGAACAGACTTTAAACAAAAACCACACATAGATTGGTCTTGTAGAGAGACCAGTCTGTCATGCAGTACCATTTCTCTCATGCTACAAAGACTCTTTGTTTGACAGAATGCAAACACAGACTTGAGCTGAGAAATCTTTAGTGTGGAAGAAGAAGACTTTCTATGTGACACCCAGTTGCCAAGAAACAGGAGTAAAAATAAAACAGAGTTTAGGTGATGACTAATCTCAGAAGGGCTTTTGGTTGTTACAACAAAATTCACAGTAAGGCAGACTTCTGCCATCTCGTCTGCCTGCGGGAGCATTCTCAGCAGAACGTGGAGCATTGTCATGTACCCAATGAAGTGGGAGGAGACAGCTGACTGACTTATCTGGGCTGTAGGGAAGTGAAGAGTGACTAGGTCACTCTCCTCTTCAATATTCCATAGGAAGTCATGCAGTGGGGAAAAAAAGGATGTTGCTTCCCCAGTGCCTGGGAATATGAGGGAATTTCCTGCTACACCTTGCCTCCTAACTGGATATAATCTTTTTGTCCACAAACTTGACGATTGTTTAGAGAAGTCCATAGTAAAGGTGAGCCTCTGAACATCCATGGTGTATTCATTATCTCCTGAGGGCTCTGGACAAATACATAATTTGTTTTCTTTGCATGTTTAGCTTTATAAATTTGTTTGAAACTCTGCAAATCATAGAGGTGGGAAGGGAACTCAAGGATCATCTGGTCCAATCTTTCTAGGTAAAAGTATAGTTTAAATGAGATGACCCAACACCCTGTCAAACTGAGTCTTAGAAATGCTGAGTGTAGGGGAATCCACTACTTCCCTCGGGAGATTATTCCAATGTCTAACCGTTCTTAGGGTGAAACGTTTTCTTCTGGAGTCCAGTCACAATCTCCCCAGGAGTAACATGTACACATTACCCTTTCTCTTTTTCCGTGTGATTCCTTGCAGAAAGAGAGTCTCCACCCTTTAGTTAGCCACCCTTTATGTTCTGGTAAGTGGTAATAAGGTCTCCTCTCAGCCTTCTCTTCTCATGGCAGAACACAGGTCTCTCAGCCTTCCTTTATACTTGTACATTTATATACAAGTTATTAATTCTTATATACAAGTTATTAATTCCTTATGATTCAGATGAACCAAGGTTAGAAAACAGGCTCAGTAGTGAAGGCCAAGTCAATTTTATTTTGTATTTTAAAGGTTTGTTTAGTTTTGCTTGTTAGTTGCAGGAAGTAAAGGAAGAATAATTTGTTAGGAGAATGCTGAGGACGTGAAACAACAAAAGAAAGCATTCCAATAGTTTTTTTCAATAGTAAGCAGTGGTTACAAAATGCTCCTTGCTTGGCATTCACATTCTAAAGAACTAGGTTGTTTGAATAAACCTGAGGAGGAACAATGCAGCTTAGAGATCACAGCAAGTTAGGGGTTGGAAGGGACCTCTGGAGATCCAACCCCCCTGCCAGAGCAAGACCACATAACTGTATAATCCAGTGCTGGTCATGCAGGAACACATCCAGATGGGTCAGGAAAATCTCCAGAGAAGGAGATTCCACAACCTCGGGGAATAAAGCTCCTTTATCTTTGCATTTGGATTTGAATGTAAAGCACATAAGCCAATTTCCAATAGGTAAAACCTAGAGAGGTTAGATGGTCCAGACTGCATCATCTCAGCTCTAAGGTTCTTCAGAAGAAGGCAAATTCTGACTTTCTCCCATAAAGCTTCTACCCAGGATGCGTTTCCAGCTGCTCCTGCTGGTGCTGATTATTTTACCTCTTTTTGGCACTTATATATGTGTCATCTTCCCTAAGATTAATTTGCTTGAATCAGAGAAATGAGTTTGATATTCAAATGAATGGATCTACATCCTTTCATGTGCTGTGTGGTGTCTGTACTGCTGAGTAGCTTTTCCTGATCCATTCCAGGGATATTTACTGTTTCCCTCAGGAGTGACTAGGGAAGGTCCAATATTTTTACATACTGTGTTGTGGTGTCTGCTCTCTGAAAGCAAAGCCAGAGCTCTGCCACTATACACAGCTGAAACTCAATGGCTAAGGAGCCAAGAGAGATTTTCTTTAAAAGCATGAAGGGATTTGGCAAACCAGGTATTATTTCCATTCACCTGCCTTCTTCTTTGGGCAATAGAACTTCACAGTGTGGAAAATGGAGCATTTGAAAGGTTGTAAGTAGTCTTTCCACTTTTTCACTCACAGACTTGTTTTGAAAGGCTATAAGTGATGGCTTTTAGAGGTATTGAAGACATTACTTGTGGAAAAGCAACAAGGCTTTCTTTGAGATTATCCCAGAAGAGATCATCAGTACTTCTGCAGCAAATATATTTTTATATTCTTCTTCCTTTTTTTTTTCTAAGATAGAACTGAGACAGATCTCAATCATAGATTCTGAAATACTTATCTGCCTACGGACTTGTAGGCAGACTAGAAAGCTAAAATGAGCATAATACATTGCTTCCTTTCATACCATGAAGAATCACAGAATGTTAGGGGCTGGAAGGGACCTCCAGAGATCATCAAGTCCAACCCCCCTGCCGGAGCAGGACCATAGAATCTAGTGCAGGTCACACAGGAACACATCCAGATGGGTCTGGAAAGTCTCCAGAGAAGGAAACTCCACAACTTCTCTGGGAAGCCTGTTCCAGTGCTCTGTCACCCTTACAGTAAAGTTCTTCCTCATGTTGAGGTGGAACATCTTGTGCTGTAGTTTACATCCATTGCCCCTTGTCCTATCCCAGGGCACAAGAGAGTAGAGCCTGTCCTTTCCTTTCTGACAGCCAGCCTCAGATATTTATAGACATTGATTAGATCCCCTCTCAGTCTTCTCCTCTCCAGACTAACCAGCCCCAGGGCTCTCAGCCTTTCCTCATCAGGCAGTGCTCCAGTCCCTTCATCATCCTTGTAGCCCTTTGTTGGACTCTCTCAAGTAGATCCCTGTCTCTCCTGAACTGGGGAGCCCAAAACTGGATGCAATAGTCCAAGTGAGGTCCAACTAGGGCAGAGTAGAGGGGGAGAAGAACCTCTCTCAATCTGCTGGACATACTCTTCTTAATGCACCCCAGGATACCAGAATCCAGTTACTGTTCTACTATTTTTCCAGGAATTGTTCTACAATTTTTCCAGGAATATTGTCTGTAGAATTGAACTGATAATTGCCTTTTTTTTTTTTTAATCAAATAAGACAACTAATGTAATCTATCCCTAATCTGTAAAAAAAAAAAAAAAAAAAAAAAAAAAAACCCAAACAAAAAAAAACCCTCTATGTGGAAAACAATTGAAAAAAAAAAAAAAAAAGGGAGATAAGTTTCTATATGTTCAAAGAAATATCTTGGAAGGAATTTAATGAATTTTCTGCTTGTGTGTGATAAATCCTTGTAGTGAAACTGCCAAACTGAGAGATACACATTGCCAAAACTGATCAAAAGTTGATACTTATTCTCTCCTTCCATGGAAAATTAGTGAAAACTTATTGTAAAATGAGTAATAGAATGCCTTGGAGGTTGCAGCTACTTTTAGTCTTGGGCCTCATTACATGGTGTGTGCATTAAAATAGGTTTGCAGTACTTTAATTCTATAAATGAATATTTTCATTCACTTTAGGACTTATGCATGTCTTACAACCTATAGGTGAGGCATAAAGAATTACAACCTTTTACTGAAAGAAGTTTTCATCAGATAAAATCACATTATTTCCCCCCTTTTATTTACATAAAAAGATTTCTGTGTTTTTATTGTGAGTTAGCTTTAGTGCTAATAGGATCACAGAATCACAGAATGTTAGAAGTTGGAAGGGACCTCAAAAGATCATCCAGTCCAATATCCCTACCAGAGCAGGATCACCTAGAGCAGATCACTCAGGAACACGTTCAGGCAGATTTTGAGTATCTCCAGAGAAGGAGCCTCCACAACCCCCCTGAGCAGCCTGTTCCACTGTTCTGTCACCCTCACAGTGAAAATTTTTTTCCTCGTGTTTCCCCCTGCACTGCTTGGACGGAGGAAGTAGAGAAAATTTGGAGTCAAGTTCAGCCTGGGTAGAAGGAAGGAAGGAGCAAGGTGTTTCAAGATTTGGTTTTATTTCTCATTATCTTTGTCTGATTTGATTGGTAATAAACCATTTTCTCCAAATCAAATCTGGTTTGCTGGTGAGTGATCTCTCTCTGTCCTTATCTTGGCCTATGAGCCTTTTGTTATATTTTCTCTCCTTTGTCCAGTTGAGGAGGCGGAGTGATAGAACAGATTAGAAGAGCACCTAATGTCCAGCCAGAGTCAGCCCACCACAGCAATGTTTTACTATATAGCCATAAATAAGTGTTGGAAGAAGTAGCAAGGCACCTGTTTGCAAAAGAGAGTAACAACGCAGCTGCACTAAACTGAATTAGGTTCAGGGTCAGGAACCACAGAACAGAATAATGCAAACTGAGCTCCTAGACCACTCTGCTTCATTTAGTCTGTGATGATAACCAAGTACCCCTGAATGCTAAATAGATTACACATGGAAATTTGGGCTTCAAAGGAATGCTCTCATCCTTTTCATAGCAATAACAGAGACACCCAAAATTTCTTGGCCCAAATATTTATTTTTGCAGAAGAGATTTCAGCCCCCTCAATCTCAAACTAAAGGTAAAAGAAGTTTGAGGGGTTTTATTTATTTTTTTTTTAATTTAGTGTCACAATGAATTGTTTTCCAGTGCAGTCTTGTTCAGTGCTGAAAATAATTTTCCTGCACTCATTCTTACCCTTCTGCAGTTATTTCCTGAGTCTTAAATAATAAAAAAAAAATCTATTTTAAATTTAGCCTTGTGAAAAATCATTTCTGTGCGATCACTGGGTGTTGTTGAACATAATTTTTCTGCAGGCAGTCTCATTTGTGACCCTTCATATCTATTTCTCAGCCCTTTCCAATAAATCCAGCCTCTCTACTTTTTGTTCCAGTCATCACAAAAAAGCACTAGAAACATGTCAATGCTAGAAACATGTCAGCCCCCAGCAATTAGCATTGGGAAATACTGTAGGAAAATACATCTCTGAGGTACATTTTGCATGGGTTTATAAAGTAAAGTAGCAATGAAGATGTCATGAAAGAGAAGCAATTGTTACTATATTTGCAGTTTGTTATGAGGTCTTTGTTTTCCTTCCTGCTCCTACACTGATCTATAGTGTAAAGCATTGCTAATTAGGACTTCACTCATCCCTGTACACTGCAGACTGCAAACACAGAGAAATGATCTCTCTGTGCTTTTTAGCAAACACTTAGCAATGCTTAAAGATTCAGTAATTTGGTGCAGGCAAAAACATACTCAAAATATTTACATGCAAAATCTGTTTACAAGGGTTTGATTGTTCCACAATAGACAGATGCTTTGAAATTTTGATTTCTTTATACAAATAAACATCCTCCTCGATGTACCATCCTACAAACAGAACTGGTGATCATGCACACGGTTAAAATTAGTTGTCACTTCTAACAGCACCTATGGATTAAGATCTCACACTGCCTATAGTCACTCTACCTTATAACAACTGTAGTAACTTTAACAATTCCATCAACATATTGTCACCCACAGGGGACCTATGTTAGGGTTAAAATAAAGTTGTGGGGTTTTTTTTTGTTTTGGTTTGGTTTTTTTGGTGAAGATTATCCATACTGAACTGGACACACTGTCACAATAGACAAGGCCTCCAGCAGGAATTTGAATAACATTTCAATAGCATCCATAACTGACTGGGTAGATGCAGGGAGACCAGTGGCTGTAGTCTACCTTGACCTTAGTAAGGCTTTTGACACTGTCTCCCATAACATTCTTGTGAGCAAGCTCAGGAAGTGTGGGATAGAAGAGCAGACAGTGAGATGGATTGAGAGCTGGTTGCAGAACAGAATTCAAAGAGTGATTATCAATGGTGCCACGTCCAGCTGGAGAGCTGTAAATAGTGGAGTCCCCCAGGGACTGGTGTTGGATCCAGTCCTGTTCAACATCTTCATCAGTGACATTGATGAGAGGACAGACAGACAGACAGAGTGTCTACACAGCAAGTTTGCTGACAATACCAAGCTGGGAGGTTTTTGTCTGATATGCCTGAGGGCTGTGTGGTCATTCAGAGAGACCTGGACAGACTGAGAGCTGGGCAGAGAGGAACCTAATGAGATTCAGCAAGGATAAGTGCAGAGTCCTGCACCTGGGGAAGAATAACAAAGTGCACCAGTACATGTTGGGAGGTGATCTGCTGGAGAGCAGCCCTGTGGAGAAGGACCTGGGAGTCACAAGTTCTCCATGGGACAGCAATGTGCCCTGGTGGCCAAGAAGGCCAATGGGGTCCTGGGGTGCATTCAGAGGAGTGTGTCCAGCAGATTGAGGGAGGTGCTCCTCCCCCTCTATTCTGCTCTGGTGAGACCTTACCTGGAGTATTGTATCCAATTTTGGGCTCCCTAGTTCAGGAGGGAGAGGGATCTGCTGGAGAGAGTCCAATGGAGGGCACTTAGTGCCATGCTCCAGTTGATTAGTTAGTGTTAGGTAATCGGTTGGACTTGATGATCTTGGAAGTCTCTTCCAACCTGGTTGGCTCTATGATTCTGTGTGATTCTGTGATATGAAGATGATTAAGGGACTGGAGCACTGGCTTATGAGGAAAGGCTGAAAGACCTGGGGTTATTTAGGCTGGAGAAGAGAAGACCGAGGGGGAACTTAAGAAATGTTTCTAAATATCTGAGGGCTGGATGTCAAGAGGGAGGGGACAGGCTCTGCTCAGTTGCACCCTGTGATAGGACACGGGGTAATGAATACAAACTACAGCACAGGAGGTTCCACCTCAACATGAGGAGGAACTTCTTTACTCTAAGAGTCATGGAGCACTGGAACAGGCTGCCCAGAGAGGTTGTGGAGTCTCCTTCTCTGGAGACTTTCAAGACCTGTCAGGGTGCATTCCTGTCACCTATGCTAGATTCTATGGTTCTGCTCTGGCAAGGGGGTTGGTTTCGATGATCTCTGGAGGTCCCTTCCAACTCCTAACATCCTGTGATCCTGTGATTTTATTTGGGGGGAAATAATGTCTAAGAATCAAAATGACACCTTTAGGTATCAAAAAGGCTCTAATAAACTTATCAAATCAAGATCAGTAGTGAGAAAGGAAAAGTTTGAACTAACACAACTGGAAACACTGGCTTTGTGGTTTATAGTAGTTAGCCATGAGATAAAATATGAGAAATAGTCAGGCTGAACAAAGCCATTTAAAAAAACCCAAACAAACAAAGGTGAAATACAAGGTGTGTGAAATGGGCCATGGGAACACAAGTCAAATGAGGAGAAGAAAAAGAGATAGGAAATAGCTACTTTTTTAGCCATCAAATAAAATATGTATGGCCTGGGAAAGACTGAATCATCCTCTGTGTGTGCAAAAGAGGAGTCAGTTAGTGGTAGGAATTAATAAATGAACATTTTTCTAGTGTTTATGTGCTTCCCTTTCCCATATGAATATGCTTTTAAAATATGCTTTATGTAATATTTACGTCGTAAAAAATGTATTAAAGTAATTCCCCCTCCTCAAAGACATCATGTGACTGGGAAATTTTGACCTCCTCTAGTATGTGTGCTTAGATCATTCCAGTTGTTAACTGGTGGCAGTCTGTTGGCCCTTTAGGAAGAAGCCCCAGCTTCTGCAGTCTGGTGGTCAAGGAGAGGTGACTGGGATGTGTGCTGGGGCAGAGGTGGGCACCCACTGCCATTATGACAACATCATCCACCTACAAGGACTGGGTGCAGGATCTGAGGACACAACCTGCTTGAAGAGCTGCTAGATGTTGCAGGAGAGACCTGACTCATATCCCAGCCACTGAGTGCAGTGGTGTGGCAGTGATGCAGAGCTGTTTCAGCTTCACCATTACCCTGCTGAGCATCTGCCACCTCCTCTGCCCATGCTGAACAACCCAAATAGGAGCTTGGGCACCCTGGTGCTCCTGCTGGTACCTGTGCTCTAGAGACATAGATTTGTGACAAACTGAATTTCACCCCACTTGCCAGACATTTGTCTGCAGACATTTTTCAAAGGCTCAGGTTAAGCAGGGCTCCCCTGAAAAATTATTTCTGTTGGAGTAAATAAATGGGGGTCAAGTTGTTTTCATTTGTTTCCCAGTTGCTCTTCTGTGCTATGGTCTGTACTTAATCCTCTGTGACATGTGGCCCAGTTTATTCACTGCTAATGAGAGCCATACATGGCTGTGAATATAACTATGATACCTGAATTTCCAGGCTGGAGGCTTAAATGTGCAAGCTGTACCTCATTTCACCACCACTCCTCACTCCTCTGCAGCATTTCATTTCTATGTTTGCACTTATTGGGAAGCACAGTTATGAAAATCCTCACAGAATCATAGAATGTTAGGGGTTGAAAGGCACCTCAAAAGATCATCAAGTCCAACCCCTTCTGCCAGAGCAGGTCACATAGGAATGCATCCAGGTAGCTTTTGAAAGTCTCCAGAGAAGGAGACTCCACAACCTCTCTGGGCAGCCTGTTCCAGTGCTCTGTCACCCTCACTGGAAAGAAGTTTCTCCTCATATTGAGCTGAAATCTTCTATGTATAAGCTCAAAACTGTTGTTTCTTGTCTTATTAGTGCACTCCACATAAAAGAGCCTGGCCCCCTCCACTTGACACCCACCCCTCAGATATTTATACACATTGATGAGATCCCCTCTCAGTCTTCTCCAGACTAAACAGCCCCAGGGCTCTCAGTCTCTCTTCCTAGGGGAGATGCTCAAGTCCCCTAATCATCCTCGTGGCTCTCCATTGGATTCTCTCCAGCAGATCCATGTCTCTCACCATGCATCCTCAGGAATTATTACTACCACTGCTTACTTTTAAGAATCTGAACATAAATATTCATCAAAATCAAATAAAACTGTTTGTTTTTTTTTTGTTTGTTTTGTTTTGGTTTTTTTTTTTAGATTATGTGTTTTTTAGCAATGGAGGCACTGGGAGTTGTTAGTTTGACATGTTTACTTTGCTCTCGGGCTAAATGTAAAATAGAATATATTTACTTGTTTTACTTATGTAAGCATTTCTTTTGTAATGTTGAGAGAATAGGATAAGATTGTGAAACGTAACTCACAGCAGGAATATGAATTAAATGATCCTTCTATTAGATTTCATAGTAGTAAAGTCAACAAAAGTATAATGCTTTCTGTAAGGTTTTGGTCAACAATGCTGAGGAGGGTTGCTCAATAAAATTTGTTGCTGCAATCATACAGCTGCCAAGCTGCAATGTAGCATCTCTTGCAGTCCCAGCCTGGGACTTGGAAATCCCTCTGCATCCTCTTAGCTACATTAAAACCTTCATTGGAGATGGAATGCTGACCTTTGTGTTTCTATTACAGCAATGCTTGTGAACCTTTGACCAAGATAAGAAGTTAAAATTGTGGACTGTTTAGATAGAACAGAAGGAATAATTCTTGACCCAAAGATGTTCCAATCTTCTTTCCCAGTGCAGAAGGGAGATCTTTTATATGACTTCTGTTACAGCAAGCATTCCTTGTCTGAAATAAGGCACTAAAAGGATAATTAGTGCTAATAGAATTCAATACTAAAGGAAATTTCAATACTGAAAGGAAATGAGAACCACACTGAGTTGCAGGTTTAAGATAAGGAGATATTTATAAAGGTTACAAAAAGGGAGATCAGAGTCATCTCTCAGGGTCCTGATAATGGCTACTTCAAATGACTTGGATGTTTCTGAAACACACTAAATTTGCTTTTTTAAAAAGGTATTTTAAACCGTAGAATTAGCCCTTTATTCTATCCTAATGTTTCTTTATTTTGGGTCACTGCAACCCTTTAAACTCTGACTGAATAACTGTAGGCTTCTCAGATGCTTGTCTTCTCATTTTCCCATTCACATCCTTCATACCCACTTACAGTGAGTCTTTCCTGGTGGCTGACATCAGGAATGCAGCAACCTAGGTTTTTACACTGGAAAAGGTGGTACATCTTATGTGTCAGAGAAAGGCATGAGAATATTAGAAAGTTCTTCTTTTTAAATTTCGTCTCCTATCAAGGAGTCAGTGCCCAACATAGAATGAAGCCACTACATAATATCCAGTCACTCATTACTGTATTCTTCATTCTCAGATAAAGGGTCACTGACTTAGTCTGTCTTTTCTTAAGAGTGTTTTAAGAGCAATAAGGTTGGACAACATGTAAGACCTTGAATAAATGCTGAAAAGTATAATTAAAGAATGATCAAACCAGTATTCAGAAAGATCAGATAAAATCAGCAATTATATTCTTTAGCATGGGTCAGACACCTTTCAGATGGTGAATCAGTTTACATGTTAATTTCTGAAATAAACTTAGACATTAACTGTCTCCATTTTTCAGTGAGGCTTGCTTTAACACCTAGGATTTCACTCCTTGGCTACACAAGTCCTTATGCTGGCACAAAGAAGGTGGCAGTAATATGCTGTCAGAAGGGCAGAAATGCTTGTTGTAAGTTACTGTCACCTCCAGTGCATGTGGAGACACAACTCAGAGGAAAAGCTTTACCCACCAGCTGTGTGTGGCTGTTTGTTTAAACACTGCAGAGAGCTCAGGAACAGTCAGGAAGAGTAGCAGCCCCTAGATGTATCCCTAGGCAATGAGAACATGTGTTGGCCCTGATGGTACTGCTCATGTCTACATCTTAAACCTCTGCTAGAACATTTACCCACCCCCCAGAAACCTTTCACATAAATATACTGTAAATCTGCTAGGTTTAGGTATTGGGTTTGCAGGTTGGGTTTTTCTGAGGTTGAGCTTAAGGCTTTTTTTTTTACAAGCTCTTTCTGTTTTAATGCAAGGTTAACTTTACATTTGATAGCTGGTGTTGACCAAGATCTTTCTGGAAAACACATGGATAGATGGTTTAAAGGAAAGAGGATCCCAAAGGAGATGCATGATCTTTGATGATCGACTCAGTAGGGAAAGAGTGAGAAAAAAAAATCACAGGTTCGTAGGACACTAGGGGTTGGAACGGACCTCTGGAGACCATTGAGTCCAACCCCTCTGCCAGAGCAGGACCATAGAATCCAGCACAGGTCACACAGGAACACATCCAGATGGGTATTGAAAGTCTCCAGAGAAGGAGACTCCACAACCTGTCTGGGCAGCCTGTTCCAGTGCTCTGTCACCCTCCCAGTGAAGAAGTTCCTCCTCATGTTGAGGTGGAACCTCCTGTGCTGTAGTTTATATCCATTGCCCCTTGTCCTATCACACAGTGTGACTGAGCAGAGCCTGTCCTCTGCCTCTTGACCCCCAGCCCTCAGATATTGATAAACATTTATTAAGTCCCCCCTCAGTCTTCTTTTCTCCAGACTAAATAGCCCTAGGTCACTCAGCCTCTCTTCATAGGGCACATGCTCCAGTCCCTTCATCATCCTTGTAGCCACACTCATAGCCACCACACCTTCCTTACAGGAAGAGGGTCTTCAGGTGATACCGGCCTCATGTTTGTGCTAGGAGGTATGTCACAGAGTACAAACTTTCCTTTGAAGCATCTCTACAGACAGTAGACACCAGACATCTCATGAAAATAAGGTATGCCAGAGTGCTACTGCAAATGCTTCTTGCATAGCCCTGAAGCACAGAGTTTGACCATGCATCCACACAAAAGCAAAAGTGCAACAATGCTGAATTTTTTCTGTGATCCATACTAGGTGTCTCTGGCATCTTTATTTTTTTTTCAATGCACTAAATGTTTTCATGCTAATTTTATTAATAGAATGCTGTCCCCAGCTGGTTTTGCCCATCAAGTGAGGTGCCTGCCTGATAAATCCAGGTAGGGAAAGTCTTTACAGCCTTGAGATTTTGTGGGCATGGTGTTGACCTTTTTTTGTAGCCATTTTCTGCTCCATCAGAGATGTAATCACTAATGGTAACATGGAGAGAGGAAGCTCACAGCCCCACCCCTGCCTTCCTAATCCCCTCACTATTGCAGTAGTTGGTGTTACTTGCATCATGCTGATCCATCCCTTCCCTGCATCTCCAGGAGACAATGACAAAACCTTGCAGTGCTCTTGAATTCTGCTTGGGAAAGTGATGAAAGCTTGTCCAAGACTGGGTCTGCAAAGGGATGATATAGCATAAATTTACCACATACTTTTAAGGTACACTATGTATATCTTACACCTTTGGTGTTAGCCCTCTCATCTAAGACAAATTCCAGCATTTCGAATTGCTCACTCAGCTTTTCTTCAGTTCAGTGACTTGCACAATGGTTCACATGAAGAAAAAAATGAACATTTTTACTGCTTGGTTTGAATTTAACCAATGAACTGAGCAATGAAGAGAAATTGCTCATATGCTCTCTGCAAGCCAATATGCACAGGCAGTAGACAACTGCCTGTCCAAACTTGGCTTCTATATACATGGTCTTTCTAAATCAAGAATAATCTGAAAGTGTTTTCATTTTTTTAGATTACAGTTTAGGGAGCCATTTGTTATATTTATTATTTGGATCACTTTTAAATAGCTGGGTATTATTCTATACTATACTGTAGCTGTAAAAATAAATAGTTTTTATACCACATTTCAAAAAGGTTGTCTCTTTTCATACAAATTACACTTGTCAACAGTGTATTTTTCAAATAAATGAATGCACATTAAACTTGAGTCCCTGTTATGATCCCAGGTATAAGATGGATTTATTGGATGGATGGGCCAAAGTTAATGGAAAGAGCTTCAACAAGGCCAAATGCCAGGTCCTGCACTTGGGTCACAACAACCCCAAGCAATGCTACAGCCTTGGGGAAGTGTGGCTGGAAAGCTGCCTGGCAGAAAGGGACCTGGGGGTTCTAATCAACAAGCAGCTGAATATGAGCAAGCAGTGTGCCCAGGTGGCCAAGAAAGCCAATGGCATCCTGGCTGGGATCAAAAATGCTGTGTCCAGCAGGAGCAGGGAGGTGATTGTGCCCTTGTACTCAGCTCTGGTGAGGCCACACCTCAAGTATTGTGTCCAGTTTTGGGCACCTCGATACAAGAGAGATGTGGAGGTGCTGGAGCCAGTGCAGAGGAGGGCAAGGAAGCTGGGGAAGGGTCTGGAGAATAAATCTGATGAAGAGAGACTGAAGGAGCTGGGGAAGGTTAGTTTGGAAAAGAGGAGGCTGAGGGGAGACCTCATTGCTCTCTACAACTACCTGAAAGGACATTGTGGAGAGGTTGGTGCTGGTCTCTTCTCACAGGTAGTTAGTGACAGAACAAGAGGGAATGGCCTCAAGCTGCCACTGGGTAGGTTTAGACTGGACATTAGGAAACATTTTTTCAGGGCAAGAGTGGTCAGGGATTAGAAGTGGTCAGGGAGGTGGTGGAGTCACCAAGCCTGATGTGTTTAGAGGTAGTTTGGATGTGGTGCTTGGGGCTCTGGTTTAGGGGTGAACTTTGTAGAGTAGGGTTCTGGGTTGGACTTGGTGATCCTGAGGGGCTTTTCCAACCAGTTGCTTTGACTTACTTCTATTCATAAATTAGGAATCCTACTTCAAAATACTTAAAAGGTTTTTCTGAACATTTCAACCCTCTTTTTTTTCCATACTTTTTTCAGTTTGTGCATGAATATGCACAATTTCTCTACTGTGGCACTCAACACCGTAGAGTGTTGAAAAACAGTAAAGAACATTATTGCAGAAGCTAGCCAAATATAATGCCAGTTAAAATAGGCTGTGTATTGACTTTCTGTAGAGATCTTAAGGCATTTCCCAGTCTCTTGGAAAGCTGGTGCAAAAAAAAGGTTGTGACCAGCTTCCTTCTCTTCTTACTTCAGAGGACTGAAATGTGCAAGAAAACTCTCATTATTACTTGAAAAGTAATTACAGAATATAATGTAGCTTGCATTTTCACATGTAAAACAGTCATCTACCAGTAACTTATAATAAAGTGAGGTCAGATCTTCAGCCAGAAGATAAAGCAAAATTGATGGGGAGAACACCATGGGGTGGAGACTGAGTTTTTTTTACTCAGTATATGAACTATGAAAAGTAAAATACATTCAATTTGTATAAGAACGGTGAGATAGCAATACTTGCACAAATTACCACAAATGGGAGAGTTTTCTTACATCTTAATTTGCCTTTATATCTTACCTTGAAACTATCTGGCCTGAAACTACAACTGGGTAGGTTTAGACTGGACATTAGGAAAAATTTTCCATAGCAAGAGTGTTCAGGCATTGGAATGGGCTGCCCAGGGAGGTGGTTGAGGTGTTTAAAGGTGGTTTGAATGTGGTGCTTGGGGATGTTGTTTTGGGGGTGAACTTTGTAGAGTAGGGGTGAACTTTGTAGAGTAGGGTTGGACTTGGTGACCCTGAGGGTCTTTTCCAACCTGGATGTTTCTATGATTCCAAATATTTAGGATTAATCTTATTTTGACCATGAGGGTTTAAAAGCCCCACAAAATAAACAAACATCAAGGAAAACCTTCACTTCCTCAAACCATAATCTTCTAAAAACTCTACAGAGTTTATCATCAGTAATTTTTTCAATAAAGACTTTGAAATCTTCATCGCAGATGACACCAAGCTGTGTGGTGTTTCTGATACACCAGAGGGACAGGATGGCATCCAGAGGGACCTGGACAAGCTGGAGAGGTGGGCACAGGTAAACTTCTTCATGAGGGTCAGCAAGAGACAAGTGCAGGGTATTGCACCTGGGCTGGAACAATCCTCACTATCAATATAGACTGGGGGAGGAGGGGATAGAAAGCAGAAACGGACTCAGGGGTGCTGATGGATGAGAAGCTGGACAGGAGCGGGCAGTGTGAGCTTGCAGCACAGAAGGCCAGTGGCAGCCTGGGCTGCATCAAAAGAAGCATTGCCAGCAGACTCAGAGAGGTGATTCTGCCACTTTGCTCTGGTGAGACCTCACCTGGAGTACTGTGTCCAGCTCTGGAGCCCTCAATATAGGAAGGACGTGGACCTGATGGAGAGGGTCCAGAGGAGGGCCACGAAAATGATCAGGGGGTTGCAGCACTGCTGCTATGAGGATAAGCTGAGGGAGCTGGGGATGTTCAGCCTGGAGAAGAGGATGCTACAGGGAGATTTAGTATCAGACTTCTAGTACCTTAAGGGGCTTTACAAGAAGGATGGAGAGAGACTGTTTGCAAAGGCCTGCAGTGATAGGACAAGGGGCAATGGCTTCAAACTAGAGAAGAACAGATTTAGATTGGATGTTAGGAACAAGGTCTTTACTATGAGGGTAGTAGAACAACGAAACAAGGGAGGTGGTTGAGGTCCCTTCCCTGGAGACATTAAAGGTGAGGCTCGCCAGGGCTCTGGGCAGCCTGATCTAGTTGGGGATGTCCCTGCTGACTGTGGGCAGATTGGACTGGATGACCTTTGGAGGTCCTTTCTGGACCAGACCATTCTATGAGTCTATGATTTCCTTACCTCACAAATATAAGTGATGCCCTACACTAGAAAGAAGAAAGGCAGTGCAAAACCAGCAAACCATAACCAAAAACAAACCTAGAATTCAAATCTCAGAGTATGAATTAACATTTCACTTTACCAGGGTCCCTGAAGTTGTCACAATTGGTACTCTTAAACAGAATAATAAACAGACACTTTGCATACTTTGCTTGCAACAGGTTTAGTCAAGTGATTGGTTCTCTGCAATTAAAACATTTTGTCTCTCAAGCAATAACTTAAAAGAATAGCTTAAACACCTGAAGTTTAACTATTTATGTAAAAGCCTATTTTAAAAGAAAAATATTTGAATAACTTTGAAAGCAGTACTCACCTATGAACTTGCCTACAACACTTGTCACAAATTTGTTCTCTGATTATCTAAACATATTGTTTATTTTCCTTTGGTAGCTACTAAACTCAGTTTTCAGACAGTTTTATTTGATGCCTGGGGTCTGCAATACTGTTCTTCCTGAAGTGATTTGGCATAGCATTATGGTGTGTCTTTCATTGCAAAATTAGTACCTGAAGAAAGAGTCTTGAAGATTAGAAGACCAATGAGGCTGATGAGGGGTTTGGAGGACATGTCATACAAGGAGCAGCTGAGGGAGCTGGGGTTGTTTAGTCTGGAGAAATGAAGGCTCTCAGCAACTACCTGCAAGGAGGTTGTAGTGATCTGGTGTTGGTCTCTTCTCCCAGGTAACCAACGACAGAACAAGAGGAAATGGGTTTAAGTTGTGCCAAGGGGAGCTTTAGGTTGGACATTAGGAAAAAGCTTCTTTACTGAGAGAGAGGTGAGGTGTTGGGACAGGCTGCCCAGGGAGGTGGTGGAGTCACCATCCCTGGAGAAGGATGTAGAGGTGACACTTCAGGATATGCTTAGTGGTCATGACCATTATGGACGGACTCGATGATCTTGAAGGTCTTTTCCAGCCTTAGTGATTCGATGGTTCTAGGAAGTAATTTGTAAATGCATTTAACATCTTTATAATGTGGACACAATTCTTTCCAGGCTGGCTGTATAATCAGGCCTCTGGTTTACTTTGCTCCCTAGTACTGCATCTGCCACATATATTCATAAGAAATTGCTAAGTTTTGAAACTCTGCAAGTCTAAGAGGGTGAAGTGATTAAAACCAACACAATATACCTGTTACATTCAACCATTTCTACTTGTTGAATCAAACTCAACTGTACTGAAATTCTGATGTTCAAGCTCTATCTTTCCAAGGGGCTGCCATACTGAGGCTTGTAGGCTGAGTGCTCCTGTTCAGCAAGACTGCCCTTGCATGTTACAGCAATCTGCACAATACAATGTGTAACTAAACCTGGGCAGAGGACTCCATTCCTTAAAAAAAAAAACAAAAAACCAAAAACCCCACAGCAACTTCCAAGAGTGACATTGGAAGCATGTGCAAACATTAATGTCTATCCAAATAAATTTAAGGGAATATATCTGAAAATAATAAATGTTGGAATCACAGAATTGCAGAATGCATCTGGTTGGAAGAGGCCTTCAAGGTCATCCAGTCCAACCTTTGACCCAGCACTGAAGCATCAACACTAAACCTTGTCTCTAAGCACCAGGTCCACACAGCACTTGAACACCCTCAGGGATGGTGAACTCCACCAATGCCCTGGGCAGACCATTCCATAACCTTGTCAGTGAAGAAATATTTCCTAATATCCAGCCTAAAACTCCCCTGGCACAGCTTGTAACCATTTCTTCTAGTCCTGTAACTTGCCATCAAGGAGAAGAGGCTGGTCTCCTAATATTTCATTCCTCTCGGAAAGTTAGAGCAAAAATATACAAAATATCTTGCCAAAATAAGGAGATGTAAGATAGTAGCAAGCAAAGAGGTCTTTTTTTGTCAATGACCAAAATAATGGATGTTAGCTATTATTCTTGAGTCACGATAAATTGCTGATTAAGATTCTGTTTTTCCTCCTGTAGTTTTATTTCCTCACATTTTAAACCAGTATTCTGCATGAAAGTGACCTCTACTTAGCTCTGGGAGAGCTGCTACACAGCATTAAAGGTTCGGTGTGTCCTTTGGCACAGCCCTCAGCAAAATACTCCAGGAAAGCTGTACCATTTTAGAAGGAGTTTCACACTCACAAGATTTAATTTCACCTTGTTTCCTTATTGTGCCAGCCTCAAGACTTCTACTGTCATTAATTATGATGCATTCTGAACATGAGTCAGCAGTGTGCCCAGGCAGAGGGAGAGCCCATGGCATCCTGGCTTCTATCAGGAATAGTGTGGCCAGCAGGACAAGGGAGGTTATTCTTCCCTTGTACTCAGCACTGGGCACGCCACACCTTGAGTACTGTGTCCAGTTCTGGGCTCCTCAATTCAAGAGAGATATTGAGGTACTGGAACATGTCCAGAGAAGGGCAATGAAGCTGGTGAGAGGTCTGGAACACAAACCCTATGAGGAGCAGCTAAGGGAGCTGGGGGTGTTTAGCCTGGAGAAGAGGAGGCTCAGGGGTGACCTCATTGCTGTCTACAACCACCTGAAGGGAGGTTGTAGCCAGGTGGGGGTTGGTCTCTTCTCCCAGGCAAGCAGCAAGAGAATGAGGGGACACAGTCTCAAGTTGTGCCAGGGGAGGTATAGGCTGGATGTTAGGAGGAAGTTCTTCACAGAGAGAGAGATTGGCCATTGGGATGGGCTGCCCAGGGAGGTGGTGGAGTCACCATCCCTGGAGATGTTCAAGAGAAGCCTGGATGAGATATTGAGTGCCATGGTCTAGTTGATTGGATAGGGCTGGGTGATATGTTGGACTGGATGATGTTGGAAGTCTCTTCCAACCTGGCTGATTTTATGATTCTATGATTCCCTGGGTCATCTCTGCCATCCAGCACTCTGGGGACATGCAAGATTAACACCATCCATTCCTCACCCTCCTTTTCTTACATATTTTGCTTAAAAATGAGTGGCTATGCAGCATGCACCTTCCACAGCACTGTAAGATATTTACAGAACACCATACAAAACATCTTAACTTTTCTTTGTCTGCCTCTGTAGGCCTATCACCTGAACTACAATCTAGTCCCAAAGTTTCTGGACTAAAGTTCCATGTAATATTCTTGATTCTCAGCTCTTCTAAAACAGGCCCTGAAACTCTTGGGGGATTTGCATTATGGTCAGATGTGCTTTGTCCAGAATGTGTGGTTTCAAGATAATGAACATTCATGCCTAGGCTTCCTTGCACTTTAGTTAAAAATAAAAGAAAAAACACAAACCATAAAAGCACCCTAAAGAATTAAACTGGCAAAGTTTTTGGTTTCTGATGTGCACAGACAGCAGGATTCTTCTCCATAGAGTGGCAGTGTCAATTTAAACAAGAAAAAAAAGAAATAAATTAAGTGAAAAGTTTGAGGTGCTGATCTTCTGGTCACTTGCAATGAAGTCATCCTGTGGATTTGCTGAATGGTTGCCTTTCCTGAATGGAAAGGAGGAAAGGAGCTAGCATTTCATAACTGGTTTAAAGCCTGATACAGTTAATTCAGAGTTGTTTATTAAAACTTCCCAAAGTTGCTTGTGGGGAAAAAAAAAAAAAAAAAGAGAAAGAAAAAAAAAAGAAGGAAAAAAAAAAGAAAAAGAAAGTATTTTCAAGGTTGGCATGTATTTTGAACCTGTCTGCTTTGACAGTCTATGGTTAAAACAGTGCAACAGGAGAAAATCATTTCCTAGCCCTCAGAATGATGCTTGAGACAGAGCAGAAACAAGCAGGTCTGCAGAGAGGCTGATAAGCTTCTAAATCCTGCAGGGTTTCTTGTACATCACTGTCTTTTTAAAAGGTTCATTTA
This sequence comes from Indicator indicator, assembly GCF_027791375.1. Classification (NCBI taxonomy): domain Eukaryota; kingdom Metazoa; phylum Chordata; class Aves; order Piciformes; family Indicatoridae; genus Indicator; species Indicator indicator. Next base: position 44,243,084 of record NC_072012.1, on the reverse strand, counting down.
AGCAAGTAATTTAGGGCTGTGAGCTTCTTTTTCTCCTCTCTAGATATGCAGTCTGATGAGTTTAAACAGTGGTAGAGTGCTTCGTGTCTTTAACCACGCCAACTTAATCCCCTCAGCTCATAAACACAATTCATACAGAAAGAGTGCTAAGAATTCTGCTCTTGTTAACCTCTCTTCATCTTCACATCGACTCTTATGCTGGTGTTTGTCTTTCTCCTGACTTTAAGCCATCTAGGTGGGGGGAAATTGTCTTTGTTAATTTTCTCTGTCTAGTACTTAGCACACAGGGGCTTTGTTGCTAAATCTGGAACTGACTCCGTGTAAGATTACTTACAGAGTCCTTGCTAAGAGTCACACAGCTTTGATGGCAGTATTACAAAGCAGGCTGGAGGCTGCCTTGGGACTATATGCAGACCACTCCAACTAATGCTATGGGAAGGGAAATGCTGGGTACAGACAGTGCCTGCAGTGTCCTCCAAGCTATATTTATCTGCTGTGTGACCACACCTGGGCTCTGTGCAGCCTCTAGCTACCCAATCTGTCTTGTCAACAATATCAGGCAGATGAGAGACACTGGACTTCTCCTTGCAGGAGCCCAGTGCCCTGAGGACATCTGCAAGAAGAGCAACCAACATCTAAGTGACATGAAGGCAAGATGAATTCAGGAGAACTGTGGAGATAGTTGTGTTTTGCTCTCAATAGTTGCCAAGAATAGTTGCTCCCAAGGGTATATTGTCAACATTGCTATTGGTCACAAATTAGATTCCTCTCTTGGATGCTGAACAATCAGCACTGCCTAGGCCAGTTCCAAAGAAGGTGTGGAATTTGTTTAAACCTGAACTGATATATTAGCACAGGAGTGGATGGTTGTGATGGTTTAAAACTCTTTTTAATTTTTCTTCTCAAAGTTCAAGCAGAGAGAGGAAAGGAATGTAAATACTAAACACTTACTGTCAATGAGGAAGTAAGTGAATGCACCCTGTATTGGGTGTCTAGGGCCCAAGATTCCAGAGAAATATTTGGTTTATTATATTATACATGGTGAGATAAAGAGAGAAAGTCTTCACAGACTGTAAGGATGGGTGCTCCCTGCTTCTCCACACTTATATTTCTTAAGTGGACTTCTGGCATCTCAGTCTCCACTTCCCTCCTTTCTGAAGTCTTCTTACCGTGCAGTCAGAACAGCTGCCAGAAATTTTGGTCATATGAGAGAGATAAATGGCATCAGAAGTTCTGGATTTAACCATCCAGTGTCTGTAGGAAGGGTTCCCTCTTTATTCATAGCAAATGTGGAAGCGAGGCAGAGAAGACAGAGCCTTTGGTTAAGAGCTGCAGGAGACTCCAGACTCTCACCCTTCTAACCAGGCACATTGCTCATAGGCAGTGTCTAAAGTAATGGTAACCTCTAAAAACCATAATGTGAATTGGAAGTTAGCACTACAAGCATTTATTGGTATCTTCTGAAAGTCACATCATCTAAAACCAAATTTGAGTTTTACTCCAAGATCACTACTACTTTGGTGGTTTATTAGTAACTAATTGATCCTCCTGCTACACAGCTCTGGATTGGGCTTTACTTAGCTGAGAATAGAACTCATTAACTGTTTTTTTTTTTGTGTGTGTGTGTTTATGAGCACAGTGTAGTTTTGTAATACTTCTCCAACTACCCTGCTGTTTTTTCTACACCTGGTCTGTACAGAAAGGACAATACATGCTGAGGAAATACTGCCTTGGTATTTTTGTATGATGAGCTAATATTTAAACTGATATCAATCATTTGGTCATATATGAAAGAGTAACACAAAGATGAGCCTTTGCTCCTCTGACATTTGAGAATTCTCTTATAGTTCATCTCATGGGAGATCTATCACTTGTCAAACAAGAAGAGCCAGAATGATTTAGTAATGAGGCAGTATGAAGTTTATATGCAGAATAAGGCCAGAGGGTGAGTATTACTGGGCCAGGCTCTATGCAATTATAGTACAACCCCCAGGGGCTGATATTTTCCATTCCAGCTGCTATAACTACCACCCAATGGCAATGGGTATGAAAACTTAGAAAGTGTCGTCCTGAAAAGCCATTGTCCAAAGTTATGTTTTCTTTTGATGCAGTCCTGCACCCTTTTGATCCTCTGTGTAAACATCATTATTGTAGACTGGTTTGAATAGTTTATTGTCTGTCAGAAAAGACATTTTGGGGGATCCTGTCATGAGGATTCATGGTCCTTTAGAGGATATAAGACCTCTAGGTAGATCTAGGTTTCTAGAGTCATACTACTTTTAATTGCCTACAGCAGAAAAGTCCCCAAAGGCTAGGCCCAGTCCAATCCATTGTAGCAGATTTTTTAATGTAACTTTGTTCTAGGACAAGAAGTAAGAGTCTGCTGTCTTCTTCTGCTGCCATCTGTTTGCATCCAGGATTGTAACCCCATAGCATGCCACTTTCCCATCACTACATCAAGCAGCCAATAGAGGCAGCCACATTTCACCTCAGTTAACTAATTGACAAAGATACACAAGCAAGTGGTGATCCCCAGAGATCAGTACTGGGACCAGTTTTGTTCAATATATTCATCAATGACCTTGGTGAGGGGTTTGAGTTTACCCTCAGCAAGTTCACAGATGATAAGAAACTGAGAAGGGTGGCTGATACATCAGAAGGATGTGCTGCCTACCAAGAAGATCTGGACAGGGTAGAGAAAATGGAAAATGAATGAAGTTCAGTAAGGACAAGTGTGGAGTCCTGCAGCTGGGGAGGAATAACAACAGGCACCAGTACAGAGTAGGGGTTGTCCTGCTGGAAAACAGCTCCATGAAGAAAAACCTTAAGTCCTAGTGGACAGCAAGTTCTCCATGGGACAGCAACGTGCCCTTGTGGCCAAGAGGGTCAATGGTATCCTAAGGTGCATCCAAAAAAGAGTGTCCAACAGGTCTAGGAAGGTTCTCCTCCCCCTTAACTCTGCCCTGGTGAGACCATGATTGGAGTATTTTAGCCAGTTTGGGGCTCCCTGGTTCAAGAGACACAGGGATCTGCTGGAGAGAGTCCAACAGGAAGCTACAAAGATGGTTGCAGAACTGGAAAATCTCTCCTATGAAGAAAGACTGAGAGACCTGTGGCTGTTTAACCTGGAGAAGAGAAGTCTGAAAGAGGATCTTACCAATGTCTTTAAATATCTGAGGGGTGGGTGTCAAGATGAAGGTGCCAGGCTCTTTTCACTGGTGCCCATTAATAGGACAATGAATGATGGGTACAAGCTAGAACACAGGAGGTTCCATCTCAACATGAGGAGACACTTCTTTATGGTAAGGAAGAGGCTGCCCAGAGAGGTTGTGGGGTCTCCTTCTCTGAAGATTTTCACAACCCACCTCAGGTGAATTCCTGTGTGACCTGCCCCAGATGATCCTTCTTTGGCAGGGGGATCTGACTACATGATCTCTAGAGGTCACTTCAAACCCTAAAATTTTGTGACCCTGTGATTCTCTGGTTCTGGAAAGAGGCCCTGTACTCAGGAAAAATATTTTAAGTTCTAGAGCACCAAGTGCTTTGCCTTTGGGTAAAGTGTAACTGGCCATGTATGTACAGAAGGCTCATAAAAAGTTTTCCATGCTATCAGTCACGAGGTGCTACTGACTTGAAAAAAACAAGCTGGCAGGAAAAGGCAGGAGGCATATGGAGCTTAGTTTGTCTGTGTCATGCATAAATCCCAGGGATTAGTGAGAGAGAGCTAGGCCTTCTTCCTCAAAACCTCAGGGTGTACATATATGCAGCAAAACACATGAATATGTGCTGCTCTTCTGTGTTTCAAAGGGGAGTGCTAAGATTTAGGTAAATAATATTGATACACATGAAGACAATAAATGTATGTGATATTTTATACACCAAGATTCCATTACCAGTTCTTTTAGAAACTTGGAGAAATGATTTTCAACATTGTCCTTTTCCCCCTTTACAAGATAAGCCCTTGCAAGCCATCACTGCTAAGTGGAATTACTGGCAGGGACGTGGAGCTTGTTTTCAAAATATAATGCAACATATAGGTTCAGATTTTCCAAGAGAAGAACAAACTGTCCTTCATGTACAATGAGTGACCACTCTGTGAAATTACACTATAAATTTACTTAGGCTGCTACAAATAGCTGTGAATTTAAGCAGGAGGTTGACCACTCCATAGGAAAAATAAATATTTAATTTATAGAAGCTGAAAGCAAATAATGAAGAAAAAAAAGGGAGGAAAAAAAACAGGAGAGGGGTTGAATAAAAAGCAGTGACTTATCTAAAGTCTATAGAAGGATTTAAAGTGTTCTAAAAACTGGCATGTGCAAAATTGCTGCAAGTGAAAGGAATCGGGACTGATCTCTATTGCCAAATTATATGCAAGCACACAACATTCAATCTGCAGTTATAAAACCCCATCCTGCTAAGCTTGAAACTATTCTACAGCACTGACCTTTTGCATTCAGGGTCCTGACCAACACAGCCATGACTGAAGGCAAGAGGGCTCAGAAGCATTTAGTTATTATGAAAAACATTTCAGAGGGGAAAAAAAATGAAAAATAATGAAATTCAACAGCAACAGATTAAAATTGCATTTGTGTTTTCATCAGCAGCATTGTTGGGTAGGACTTTCTCAATAAGTCATGAGCTGACTTGAGCTGCATAATCTCGCTAAGCAATTAGTCTTAAAATTCATTTCACTGTATCTTTAATTGTGTTTTCATGCAAAACACTTAAATTATTTCCATGTGTCAAACCCAGATGCAGGATAAGGTGCAGAATAACAATGCCTTTGGAAGCCAGAAGACAGTATGTCAAAAATGAAACCACACAAGACACCCAAATCTTACATGATCCTGTTGTCTCAACCAGATGTATCTCTCCTAGGTGACAGCTTTTTCAGATCTGTCTGATTGAGCTGTTGGCTCCGAGCTTGCATAGATGAACCTGGATGTCATTCAGGTAGTGTTTCATCCCCACTCAGATGCTACACAGCTTCCCAAACTTTCAGTTTCTTCTTTTCCTCTATTACAACTGTGAGACTGAAAGGTGAAAGGGACTCCTATTCAGTGGAGGTTGGAAGGGATCCAAACACAACCCTTTCTCTACATACCCTCCTCCAACCCTTGCAGCAAAGGCTTCTTGAATCAGCTTCATACATAATGAAGGAAGGGGGGAGGAAAAAGTGTCCTATGGAGACAGACTGAGAGAGTTGGGGCTATTCAGTCTGGAGAGGAGAAGGCTTCTAGGAGACCTTGTTGTGGCATTCCAGTATCTGAAGGGGGTCTACAAGAAAGAAAATCTACAAGATTACCTGAAATCTTTTAGGATTTCAGGTAATGATAGGGCTAGGGGGGATGGAATAAAACCAGAAGTGGGTATATTCAGATTGGATGTTAGGAAGTTCTTCACCCTGAAGGTGGTGAGACACTGGAACAGGTTGCCCAGGGAGGTGGTAGAAGCTCCACCCCTGGTTAAGGCCAGGCTGGATGTGGTTCTGGACAACCTGATCTAGTGTGAAGTGTCCCTGCCCATGGTAGGAGGGGGTGGACCTAGATGATCCTTGAGGTCCCTTCCAACCCTGATTCTATGATTTGCAAAGTCACCATTTTATTGTCCCAGTAGAGTTAGTAATAGACAGGTTACACTTTTAGACAGATATCCAGTTGCTGATGTGCACAGATTGACTTTTTTGTCCCTCCTGTCGTAAATGCATGCTCCTGAGACTTGTATACACTCCTGTGAAAGCTCAGTCCTGGGGGATGTATCTCTTACTTCAATACTGTGCTCTTTCCAGGAATTTAAAACCTGAACTGACTAACTTGGTAGCATCAGAGCATACTAATGGCAAGGTGATGAGACAGGGATGCTTTGTCAGTGTCTGCTCCTGTGCTGCATAAGCCCTTCATCTCTTGGCAGAGACTCTCACACACTGCTGACAGCATGTTCACTGCCTTTGCTATGATCTTCACTGGAGTTCCTGCAGATGCCCATATGGCCTGGGATGCTGCCATACAACAGTCTTTTGTGTAGCTGTTGGATGATGGGGTGAAGAACTGTTCAGCTGTATTTAGCAGTGGCAGATATTAGATGCCTTTGGCTTTGATCCACTACTTACCCTGCTATCCCCCTGGCTTCCTCCATGTGTGATGGTCCAACCCTGTCTTCCCCTTTTTAGGCTATTTTTTCCTCCACAAATATGTTCCAACACAGGGCTTTGTCAAAACCGATTTTCCCTAAAATGTTGAATTTACATATTTTCAATTATTTTGGGGAATACAAAAATGTCACTGAAGGGAAGGAAGAAAATCATTTAACAGAAAATCCCATCACAGCAGAGAGAATGAAAAATAGTGGCTAGCCCTGACAAATGCATGTATGGTTAATTATTCATCAAAGCAATGCACCTGAGGTAAGCAGAAGCACAAACTGAGCTTACACAGCATCATAATTTTAGAAACATTGCATACTACTTCAGAAGCACATAAATAACACTTCAAGCTACCCAGAAAGTTTAATATCTTCCCCCCCCCTTTTTTTTTTGATTAATCTGAAACTGCTGCATTTATTAATCGTGAGGTTTGAGCAAGTCCCACATCAAATTCAAGCTGCTGAAAGCCAAGAGCCATCATAAGGCAAATCAGTGTGAGTAAATTATGAGCACTATGGAGTGACAGAAGGAAAAAAAAAATTCTCTGGTCTTTTAACAGCAATTGGTTTGCAGAGAGGCCAAAGTGACCCTACAGTACATCTAAAACTAATAAATGAGCTGCCATATGGTTTTAGGTTAAATAACAGTTCCCTGGAATTAGTCTGTCAGACCATCATCCCCTGACACGCTTTCCCAGATACCCTGGAAAAATCTCTAAAAAGGCTAACAGCTTTTTCATGAAAATCTTTCATCCTGGCTAATTCTTTCGAGCAGAAAACTCTTCATCAGAACATTCTTGTTAATTTCTACTTACAGCAAACCTATATAAAAATTCACTGAATCACAGAATTGTCAGGGTTGGAAGGGACCTCAAGGATCATCCAATTCCAACCCCCCTGCCACGGGCAGGGAATTCAGTACTCAAAGACAGGAGTGTGGAGAATAGAACAAGAACAGAAACACTTCTGCATGGTTTGCTTGGGAGATCTATTTTCTTCTGAGAGAAGATAGAATCAGTCTGGCACACTTTGGAAACTTATCCTTCTCCTTCAAAAATTACAAAAGCCTGTGGTGACAAGACCAAACGAGAGGACACAGTCTCAAGCTGTGCCAGGGGAGGTTTAAGCTGGATGTTAGGAAGAAATTCTTCATAGAAAGAGAGATTGGCCATAGGAATGGGCTGCCCAGGGAAGTGGTGGAGTCACTGTCCCTGGAAGCATTTAAAATAAGACTGGATGAGGCACTTAGTGCCATGGTTTAGTTGATTAGATGGTGTTGGGTGATAGGTTGGACTTGATGATCTCAAAGGTCTTTTCCAACCCGGTTCACTCTGTGATTCTGTGAAGAGGGACAATGGCTTCAAACCAGAGAAGAGCAGATTTATATTGGATGTTAGGAACAGGTTCTTTACTATGAGAGTGGTGGAACACTGGACCAGTTTGCTCATGGAGGGGATTGGGGCCTCTTCCTGGAGATATTCAAGGTGAAGCTCGACAGGGCTCTGGGCAGCCTGATCTAGTTGAGGATGTCCCTGCTGACTGTAGAGAGGGTTGGACTGGATGACATTTGGAGGTCCCTTCCAATCCAAACCATTCTATGATTCTATGAATCTATGATTCCATGATTCTTTGGTACTGAAGTTTTAAGGTCCTGCTCAGTTTTAAGGTCCTGCTCAGTTTCAAGGTCCTGCTCAATATAATCATATATACATGCATACATTAAATTAAAAATGTTTACATTTCTTATCTTCTCTAATGTATGCCTCAGATTATTGTTCTTTGTTTCTTAGAATGTCCATTGCACAAAGACTTCCAAATTATATATTGGCAGCAACTTTATTATTGTTGTTTTGGGGTTTGGTATTATTATTATTATTATTATTATTATTATTATTATTATTATTATTATTATTATTATTATTGTTGTTGTTGTTGTTGTTGTTGTTTTTATTATTATTGTATTATTATTATTAGTGGTGGTGGTGGTTGTTGTTGCTGTTATATTGTGTAATATAATACAATATTGTAATATAATACTATACTATACTATACTATAATATAATATAATAATATTGTCTTGTCTTGTATTTTCTTGTCTTGTCTTGTACTACTATGTATGTGGCCCTGAAACTGAAGAACATGGTTGGACTTGGAGCTGGAGTTGTTTAGCCTGGAGAAGTGGAGGCTCAGGGGAGACTTTATTGCTCTCTACAACTACCTGAAAGGAGGTTGTAGACAGGTGGGGGTTGGTACTGAAAGGGAAGCATTTCCATATTCTGGCTATATTTACTTTTAAAGCTTCCTTGACCCCTCTGTGACATCACTTCATAAACCCAGAAATTTTCAGAGAGAAAAAGCCAGGTGGGGGTTGGTCTCTTCTCCCAGGCAACCAGTGACAGAACAAGAGGACACAGTCTCAAGCTGCACCAGGGGAGGTTTAGGCTGGAGGTGAGGAGAAAGTTCTTCACAGAAAGAGAAATTGGCCATTGGAATGTGCTGCCCAGGGAGGTGGTGGAGTCACCATCCCTGGAGGTGTTCAAAAGGATTGGATGTGGCACTTGAAGCCATGGTTTAGTTAGTCACTAGGTGCTGGGTGATAGGTTGGACTTGATGACCTCTGAGGTCTTTTCCAACCTTGTTGATCCTATGATTCTATGACTTCACAAGCAATGCTAAATTCAAAACACTTAGAAAAAGTGCAAGAATGTGGCAACTCCTTTCTCATTTTGCATTTGCATGCAAATAGTCATTCTGCACTACAAAATAAACTGCATATTAATCAACTACCATCAGATGATCTTGTCTGTGGGGTTTCATGCTGTGTCCTATGATGAAGATTAAATACTGGTAGTGTAAAATGCAGACATTATTGAGGGTTTTCTTCAATCCTAACTCATGAAATGTTTGTAGATATGGAGTTGTCTAAAGCTACTGAGAGAAGGTAATTTGTCCCTATGGTGAAATTACAGTATTTAGGTGTATGTCAACCTCCAGGCTGAGGGGGAAAAGAAATAATAGCTTAGAATGGTAGGGAATAAGGTAAACAGCCAAGAAACAATTATAGTTAAGACCTTATTTTCCAGGAATGAGAGAAAGCACTAATAAAATACCACCTTCCAGGTAGCTTAGAAACACCAGAGGAATGTGGACAGAAATAGAAAAATAATCCCAATACAACAAGAAAAACAACAAAAAACCCCAAACAGCAAAATATGGTTTTACCCTACTATGCTTCCAAATAAACAACTCATCTTATGATAAATTTCTTTAATATTTCTTCACAACAAGCAGCTGTTTAATGAGTGATAACTTCTGTGATACTGCAATATAGTCATCAGCCTGCAACAAAATGCAATGGAGGAGAAAAATAAAGATGAAAACCACAAATGCTTTGTGAAGGGAGAATATTTTTTCCCAAACCCAGCAGGGATATCTGTCTATAAAAGATGCCAGTATATGCTATGCTGTCTCTTTTTTTTCCCCTTTTTGTTTTAATTTTTCTTTAATTATCTCATCAGAATGGAGATTAACCCAAAAGCTAAAAAGCAAATAGCAAAAGATGCTTCCAGAAATCAAGGTGTGCTTAAGATGATCTTAGAAACTGTATGAACTGCTGTGATGAATTCCCTGAGATCCATTAACAAAAAAAAAAAAAAAAAAAAAGAAAAAAAATTAAAAGCACTGTCTAGTCCTCACATATGTAGCCCAGCACATTTTCATTGACTTTTTCTCTTCTGTGAACAAAGTGAACAATGACCTGCGTTGAATCCTCAGGAGATGAGTTCTTGAGTGCACTTTCCTAGCATGATTATTTCATTTCTTCCCATCAAAATCATATATACTTATGTGTATTGTAATGTTATGAAAGTGCACATGGCTGTTGCTAGTTGGAAGGAATTCACATATCCAAGCAAAGTGCACCTTCCCTTTGTGTGAGTTTTCTCTTTTCCCTTGCAGCAGACAAAAGCATATCCTCAGTAAATGTGAATGTGAATGAATCATTGAATTTTCTTCCTTTTATTCTGCTCATTCTTCCAGAATTTTTTTTCTCATTTGAGATAAAAAAAGCTACATTCAAACTCACATATTGTTAAATTAAAAGACAGCTTGGGCAAAAAGGGGCAAATATGCATGAGTAGATGGATTGCAATGCACAGATCATAAGGATCAAAAAGCAGATGGGGTGGGTATTGTTGCTTCTTTTTCTTTTCCCAAGATACCTTTGTTAAGCTTAGCTTAAGTGTTGCATTCTGCCAAGCAATGGCTTTTAAAAAAACAATTAGCCAACTCTATGGCTGTATTTTACCATACCTAAACACCCCATCAATTAGGTTTTAGACTTCTCTCACAAATTTTTTAGCAATATTTATTTTAATTTTTGAGCAATGCAAAATTTTCTTTTAAAAGAAAATATATAAGCAGATGAAAGTTAAGAATTATTATTTATAAGGGTCCAGACTTTTGGCCTTTCTGCATTATTTACCTGTGTTTTTTCATCTCTAATAACAAAGATGCAACATTACTATGCATGGAGACCAAGTTTTTTTGCAGCTAATCTGCTTTCCTCAGAATTTTAGACATTTTTTACCTACTGAAGAGTGAAACTGGGAAGTGAAGATAGCACTGGCTGGATCAGGGTAATAAAAGAGGGGGAAAAATTTCTTTTTCCTGAGTTATCCCTTGAAGTGTGTATGCTCATTGTAAAGCAAGATAAGTCAGGAAAAAGAAGAGAATGTAAAAAAAAACCTAGCCTTGGGCTGCCTTATGATTGATATAGGCTTTATATATGGCTATGTTTTGTTCTGCTCAATGAAAGATAAAAGGAGCACAAAGCACTTGGCATTTCAGTTGGTTTGCTTTGTGTTATTGTTCCCCACCAACGTTCTCCACTCAAGGGAAAGGAGCAAAGTTTGGACTAAGGATAAGAGGCACAGAAAGTTAATCTGAAGAGAAATTTGAACAGAATTATTCTAAAGAGTGCCCACTGCTACTTTTTCTATAAGCAATTCTGGCACAAAGATGAGGAAGAAATCTTTCTCATTGTACCTGGAGATGTCACAACCTCTTTGATCATTGTTATGCCAGTGCTCAAAAGCTGTAAGAAATTTCAAGCTGACAGCTGCACAGGTTAACATCCAGACTTTGTTGGACTGGTGGGATTTGAATATAGGAAACTGCACCTTTTTCTGTGAGGATGAACGAGCCAATGGGTGAAACAGGAGAACTTTTCAAACACAGAAACCAGATTGCTGTCATATTCTCTCAATCCTTGTATTTAGGAAAGAATTAAGAAAAATACCAGCTTAGTAAAGCACATTATGGAGTCCAAGCATTGGGAAGGACACCACAACTGATGGAATCTCATGCTCTTTATTTCAGAAAGTTCACAGTTATTCCTGTAGCATATATGTAGCATAGTATACCTTGTACAGTGGATAAAAGATCTGGAGATCAGAGAATAGAATCAGAGAATCATTTTGGTTGGACAAGACCTTTAAGACCATCGAGTCCAACCATTATCTAATTCAACCAAGTCTGGTGCTAACCCATGTCTCCTTAGCACTACATCTATGTATCTTTCAAACACCTTCAGGGATGGTGGTTCAACCACCTCCCAGGGCAGCTTATTCCAGTGTTTGAGAACCCTTTCAGTGAAAAAGTTTCCCCAAATATCCAGTCTGAACCTCCTCTGTTGAAACTTCAGACCATTTCCTCTTGTCCTATCATTTTATTAATAGGGAGAAAAGACCACCACCTACCTCATTACAACCTCCTTTCAGGTAGCTGTAGAGAGCAATAATATCTCTCCTCAGCTTCCCTTTCTTCAGACTAAATGATACAGGGATGGCCTGCTCCTAGACCTTTAACACTTCCCTCTGGAACAGTGTTGAGCTTTCCATGGCCCTTCATGACTGCCTCCTAAGAGACTCTATAGACCTGTGCCTGAAACAGGCCAAAGTCTGCCTGCTGCAAGACTAAGGTGCCAGTTCTGCTGACCCCTCTCTTTACTTCTACAACAACTGGGAACTCTATCATGTTGTCATTGCTGTGCCCAAGACAACCTCCAACCACCACATCACCCACAAGTCCTTATCTGTTCACAAAGAGCAGGTCCCTCAGGGTACCTTCCCTTTTGTGTTCCCTCACCAGCTGTGTCAGGAAGTTATCCACCACACACTCAGGAACCTCCAGGACTGCTCCCTCTCTGTTGTATTTCCAGCAGATATCAAGGAAGAGTAAGTCCCCCTTGAGAGCAAGGGCTAGTGATCATGAGATGATCTGTAATGCCATCTTAAACTCTATAGGAGTTTTTACTGTGTGGACATCCCACATCTTTGCCCTGTCAGGTCACCTACCTGCTTTGTAATGAGTCTGATACAATCAGGTGTATCCCAGTTTGCAGACCCATGCCTTGTTATGGCTTCTTTGGTTTACTATAAATATCAGCCAGATGTATTTGTAGAACAATCATGTTTGTGGGGCATGAAATAGAAGCAATTCACATCTGTATATGACCACATGCTTACAAACTGATAAATATTTCAGCTGGCCTTGATTAAAAGATCTGTGGCACCAGCATCTGATTATGTTGTTAATTATGAGGTTATGAAGTATAAAAAGCCAACTAAGTAGGGCTGCTGGTGAAATAGTAGATGAATTTAGCTTTCAATAGCCCAGAAGGCACAGAAGATCAACCAGAAGCAGACACAGATATCCTGGTCTGATCTGCTTGTGATTTCTGTGACTAGTGATGAGAGGTTTGCCACACTGAAAATACTTTAGCCTCCCACATTTGGAGGCCCAAGATCACTGTTGTGTGTACATGGTACTTGTTCCTTGCACACTGTGTAGCAAGGAGCTGCTCTTGTGTGGGTGACTGTAACACCTTCTAATTTCTGTTACCTTATTATATAGCAGCTCCCAGTTCCTTTCTATGAAGCCTTTTATGCTTCATCATGCTACACTTAAAATAATTTCTGCATTTTGGATAACTAAGGCTATCCACTCCTTTGCCTCATTAATTTGTTCTGAAAACACTGGGAGAGCAGACTTGTGTTAAGCTCTTTTATTTCCACATAGCTCCTGGCTAACCACAGGACAGTGGAGCTAAACATTGCCACCTGTATGCTGACCCCTCTAGAAATTCACTGTATCCATACTGGAACCACTGCTGGCCCTGACTCTTCTGAAGGACTCCTTTAAAGATGCTTCTTCACTACTACATTATCTTGCTCTTGTTTTGTTTTTGTGTCCAGTGTGCCCCATTATTAATACTGACTGTCACTGATTTCTGATCTGAAATGAACTCTTTTGCCAAAAAAGAAGGTGAAATGTCTACTCTGCAAAGAGCATTGTCTGTCAAGGGCTGTATTCTATTTCAGGTGGTGTTAACCAGATCATGTATTGTTGTAAACCCAGTTTATCTATGCTGCTGATCCTAGAAAGAGTTCTCCTTCCTTGGAGTGCATGATGGTGAGATGCTGTATGTCCTCTGTCTTAAATGAGCTTCTCCCTGGATGGAGGCAGGTTCACTACTTCTTGACTTCCCATCAAGGACATCACTGTTGGTCTTGAAAGGCTGGGCAGAAAGTCATTTTGGTTTCTTCTGTGATGCTATTCACTTCCCAGTCTTGGGTGTCACTGGGCCAAAGTCCAGTATCATCCAGCATTTATCTCCACACATCTCCTTGATCTCCAGCCTTCTGGAGGTCTCCTGACTTCCAAGATCTTTGCTACAGACTGGGTTTTCTTCCCAGACACCCTTCTTATTTCTGAATTCCCTTCTTTCCTTGAACATTTCCTTTTGTCCTCCTCAGTGACCAGATTCATCTGTTTTCAAAAAACTAGATAATCTGTGTGCAGAAGTGGGCAATCAGTGTCCTAACTGCTATTTCTGCCTAATGTTTCTTTATATATTGGAGGGCTCAGGACATTCAGCTCTAGTCATTTTCAAAATTTACATCCATCACTCTCAGAAGTTCTGTTTTGAACATTCATCACCTTCCCCTGCTTATCTGCCACCTGCTAACTCTCACAGATTAAGCTATCTTTTTTACCTGTGACACCACATGTAGATGTCATCAGAGCTTTCTTCCTAGTGAGAACTCTGAGAGCAGCCTCATTATATTTTTCTAGAGACTCACATTGGATCCAGTTCTTCTGCTGTTCACTAGTCAAGCCCAGATGGCCAGTGGGTGCTGAATTCATGAGAGTGATTCAGTCTGAGATTAAGACTAGGCATCAATGTCCAGCATGAGCTAGATGTGGTGTTGCAGGTGAAGGGGATCCACGTGGGCATTTGATACAGTGAATGGAGTATAAAGAATCATTCGGCTGGCCAAATGTCAGACACCTGTCTTAAGACAACTGAATTGCTCTCTACAAATCCATTCATTGTGTTAATGCAAATTTTAATGTCACAAATTTAGTGATCCCCAGAATTAGACAGCAGTATATTTATGAAGTCAGTCTGTATTCTAGACATAATTTTCCTGGGTTTTTACTGTCCTGGGAATAATTGTTGGCACAGTGTAACAGTTTAAATAGGGATAATAGAATCAGGCTCTTGACAAACAAAATTAGAGTATTTTTTAGTGGCTAGATATTTTTGTATTTACATAAAGTACTGGATGCCCTATTACAAGAAGGATCTGGAGGTGCTGTAATGAGCAAAGGGCTGGAGCACCTGTCCTGGAGGACAGGCTGAGAGAGTTGGGGCTATTCAGTCTGGAGAAGAGAAGGCTCCAAAGTGACCTTATTGTGACCTTCCACTATCTGAAGAGGGCTACAAGAAAGCTGGGGAGGGACTTTTTAGGATGTCAGGTAGTGACAGGACGAGGGGAAATGGAGCAAAACTAGAAGTGGGGAGATTCAGATTGGATGTTAGGAAGAAGTTTTACACCATGAGGGTGGTGAGACACTGGAACAGGAACAGGTTGCCCAGGGAGGTAGTGGAAGCCTCATCCCTGGAGGTTTTTAAGGCCAGGCTGGATGTGGCTCTGGGCAACCTGATCTAGTGTGAGGTGTCCCTGCCCATGGCAGAGGGGTTGGAACTAGATGATCCTTGAGGTCCCTTCCAACCCTGACAGTTCTATGATTCTATGATTATTTAGCAACCAAATCATATTTAAAGAATATGTTGCCCTCCTTTTCACATGCTCCTGTGTTAATCACTACTGGATGGATACTGAAACCTAGATTCAGGTTGACATCCTTAAATTTCAATGAAACACCTTTTAAACTAAGGCTTTATCCATACTAGCTGACAAAAGCAGATCTTGTTTGTACATGTAACAAATGACTATGCTAGACACTTCTTCAGTTCTGTTGCAGTCAAGACATACTAGCAGGCATGCACAGAATATATTTGAATATGAAGTTCTCTTACAAGAGTATTTAATTCTGCAAAGTATGCTTCAAACCTTCAGTGTTCCTTCATGCATATATTTAATATTCACTTCCATTCTGCATAAATCTCAGTTCTACATTCCATAAGACTCTTTTTAGTCTTAGTAAGCTCTCATTTGACATGCAAAAGCTACACTGCATGCACATTACATTTCACATGAGTGATTCCATATTGCACTGGTTTAAGCAGTATTACTTGCTTCGTGTACCAGACGTTCATTTAATCTGGCTGGTAAACACAAAAGAAGTAAAATCAAATTTGAGTAATAGCCAACAGTCCTGTGCACAATTGTAATAAAGATCTGTCCCTCTAGTGGTTGGTCCCTCCAGAGTTCAGTCCCTTCGAAGACTTACCTGGGAACTTCTGTATGTTGCCTAAATATTTAAGCCTGCTTGTTTGTGTTAATAGGCAACTGCACAGAGAAAGTCACAGCAGTTAGGATATGGACAAAAATTGTTCTTACAACACAATGTCCTTCAGCATCTAGTACCAAGTGCATCAGGAAAGACAGTCCTACATCTGGGGAGGAATAATAACAGGCACCAGGACAGGTTAGGGGCTGCCCTGCTGGAAAGCAGCTCCACAGAGAAAGACCTTGGAGTGCTGGTGGACAGCAAGTTCTGCATGGGACAGCAATGTGCTCTTGTGGCCAAGAGAGCCAATGGGATCCTGGGGTGCATCAAGAAGGGTGTGTCCAGCAGGTGTAGGGAAGTTTTTCTACCTCTCTGCTCTGCCCTGGTGAGACCACACCTGGAACACTGTGTCCAGTTTGGGGCTCCCCAGTTCAAGAGAGACAGAGACCAGCTGGAGAGAATCCAATAGAGAGCCATGAGGATGCTTAGGGGACTTGAGCATCTCCCATGTGAAGAGAAGACTGAGAGCCCTGGGGCTGTTTAGTCTTGAGAAGAGAAGACTGAGAGGGGATCTAATCAATGTCTATAAATCTCTGAGGGGTGGGTGTCAAGTGGAGGGGGCCAGGCTCTTTTGGGTGGTTCACAGTGATAAGACAAAGAACAACAGGTTCAAACTTGAAGAGCACTGGAACAGGCTGCCCAGAGAGGTTGTGGAGTCTCCTTCTCTGGAGATTTTCAAATCCCACCTGGATGCATTCCTGTGATCCTGCTTTCACAGGGGGGTTGGACCCAACGATCTCTTGAGGTCCCTTCCAGCCTCTGATGTACTGTGATACTGTGAAGATCCAGTAATTAGCACAGCTGACCTTGTATCATTGTCTTTTCTTCCTATTCCTGTCTCTCTTATTGACACTTCATAACCTTAGAGAATCTGTCTCTTTATCTCCTTTCTACTTCACCTATCTGTGTAAAACTACAGACATATATTAAATATCTGTGTTTAGTGTCACCAGAACATTCATAATCTTCTGAATCCACGTCTCTGATTAGGCTGAATGCAAAGAACCCTAAAACTTTCTAAGCAATATGAAATTAGATCAAGTGATTGCAATGAGATGGCAATTTGAATGAATTGTTTTGTGGTGTTTTCTTTTCAATGATTGCATCATCAGGCAATACACTCACCCTGTCATTAAGCTTTTTCTTAGTGTTCACCTGAAAAAATAAAATAAAATTAACTTCCTTGCCTTGGTTCAGCAAAAGTATAATTACTTTTTCTTTTGCTATTTAAGATGCCCTCTGCCCCTGTTGATTCAAAAGGAATGTCTTCATATACATAGATATATTTAAAAAAAAAAAGTTCTATAAGATAAAATATGCATCACCTAAGAAAGAAAGATGGGGACAACCTTTTTATCAGGGCCTGTTTTGAGATGATAAGGGGCCAATGGTTTGAAAATAAAAGAGGGTAGGTTTACATGACATATAATGAAGAATTTTTTTTTTTTTTTTTTTTTTTTTTTTACAATGAGAGTTGTGAAACACAATAAGAGGTTGCCCCATCCCTGGAAAGCTCCATGTCAGGTTAAAAGGTGTTCTGAGCAACTTGATGGAATTGAAGATGTCCCTACTCATGGCAGGGGGCATTGGACTAGATGACCTTTAAAGGTCCCTTCCAACCCAAACCAATCTATGATTCTATGATTCTATAAATATAGTGTCAATGCTGAGCACTCATTTGATTAAAGCATGTGAAATGCCTTTTCCTGTGCTTGTTCTCAGCTTGTTTTCTGCACAGTATTCTGTTGATTACTGAGAATCTGACGGTTTTATCAAAACAGAGGACATGTTCCTGCTAATAGCATATAAATTTGGATCTGTGTGTGTCACTCGTTGTGTATCTTTGTTTTCTGTTTCAATAAGACAAGGGGCAATGGATATGAACTACAGCTCAGGAGGTTCCACCTTAACATCAGGAGGAACTTCTTCACTGGGAGGGTCACAGAGCACTGGAGCAGGCTGCCCAGAGAGGTCATGGAGTCTCCTTCTCTGGAGACTTTCAAGACCCATCTGGATGTGTTCTTCTGTGACCTGTGCTGGATTCTATGGTCCTGCTCTGGCAGGGGGGTTGGACTCGAAGATCTCCAGAGGTCCCTTCCAATCCCTAACAGCCTGTGATCATCCTGTGACTGGCAACAGTGCCAAGCTTAGGTGCTCTTTGAGTTTGCCATCCAGTGTGTCACACATCAGCTGAGAGAGTAGTAGCAGAAGTGCTGTGGGATGTCTCATACTGTTGTAACACATTAGCATAATAGCAAATATCTTGTGTACACTCGAAAACATACCTCCTCTCCTCTTCACTCCCCAAACAGACTGCAACAGATCTCTGAAATGTGCATAAGAATTTGAAAAGCCATTAAATGCATGGAAGTAGCATTTGATAGCAGATCCAGAAATGGGGAATAAGTTTCCTACTCCTGGTCTATTTTCTTAATTATCGTACTCTCTTCGGCGACTAGCTGAAGGCATACATTTGATATATCTGTTTTGAATACTCAAGCAGCTCATTACAAATATAGGTACTTGCTTTTGAACTGGATTGGATTCTAGTGGTAGATGCAAGAAATAACTGTATTCCCCCCCTTTTTTTTTTTTTCTCTCCATTCCAAACTTGGCAGATGCAAGCATATTCTTCTGGAAGAAATCAGATTGCATTCTGATTAAATGTACTTGCAAACTGTGCAAATATTTATGGCTATATTGCCAATCACTTTTTCAATAGACCTAGAGATTTCCTCTTTTCATAATCTTGAAATTACCCTATCAATGACTGTCTATTCATTATTTACTTAACAACTTGAATTCTTAATTACATTAGTTTTAAAAGCAATATTGACTAAATTTCTTTCCCTTTCCACCCAATGATATTTAAACTTGATTTTAATTTTTGTTAATGTTAAAATTGTTCAGGATATTAATTTATCATTCAAAACAGCATTTTTGAGGTATGTTAGAGAGTGTGAGGGGAAGAGAGCAAGTTTTTCTGTTTAAATGCACGATTTAAACACCTTACTGGTTCTACTGGCTGAAGAATGATATCCAGAAAGATAGAAAAGATGGAAAGAGAGGTGAAAAAAATATAGTTTAGGGTAACCTTGTCAGAATTAACCTTCAAACAGCTCAATTATATGTACACGAGTAATGTGTAATGCTGATACTTCAGCATAAAAATAGGGGGTTAAAAGATCTAGTCATTGTAAGAACTATTCTTCCATTTAAAACAATATAAATAAACTCCCAGAAGCATCAAGCAAAACATTTGCACAGTATGACTTTAAGAGAAAAGGAGAATGCCAATGCATTATTCAGGCTGATTAGCAGAGATACAATCAATCTGGAAAATCAGTAGGAGACCTAAGAGAAATTCTGTTCTATTTATAGCAAGGACTCCAGAGCAAGCTCTGCTCTTTTTAAATGAAGCTGCAAAATTACAACTGCAGAACAAGCACTTTGTGGACCTATGGCACTTGGCAGGAGATGGGAACTGGTTCAAGGCCAAAGAAATAGCACCAAAGGTGCTGCAGTCGGAATAAAAGGGGACACGTAAAAGGTAATGATAAGCCAAAACTGCAAAAATTTGGGTAGGCCCTGAAACCTAATTTTACATGAAGGATACAGATGGAAATGCAGTTAAAATAGGCAGGAATGTGACAGGTTTGGGGACAAACCAACAGACAACCAAACAGGCAGGCAGTGTGTTTCCAACAGTAAGCAATCAAAACTCCTCTGGGCAAGGAGGCACAGTATTTTCTATCTGCAGTGAATTGCTGGTAATCTATATACAGATAAAGAATACTGGTCTATAAAATTCTGGTTTCCAGGTGCTATTTTTGCCTGAAATAACATGCCAATGAAATGGGGGGCTGGATTGAAAGCCACTGCAGAGGTCAATCTGTAACAGAATCACAGAACCACAGAATGTTAGGGGTTAGATGGGACCTTGAAAGATCATCCAGTCCAACCCCCTGCCAGAGCAGGATCACCTAGAGCAGATCACACAGGAATGCATGCAGGCAGGTCTTGAATATCTCCAGAGGGAGACTTCACAATCTCCCTGGGCAGCGTGTTCCTGCTGTCACAGTGAAAAAACGTTTCCTCCTGTTTCCATGGAACTTCCTATGCCTCAACTTCCACCCATTGCCCCTTGTCCTGTCACTGGGCATCATCGAGCAGTGCCTGGCTCCATCCTCTTGGCACTCACCCTTTACACCTTTATAAACACGAGTGTGGTCACCCCTCAGTCTCCTTCTCTCCAAGCTAAAGAGCCCTCAGCTCCCTCAGTCTCTCCTCATAAGGAAGATCTTCCACTCCCATAATCATCAATGTGGCTCTGCACTCGACTCTTTCAAGCAGTTCCCTGAGGTCCTTCTTAATTGAGGGGCCCAGAACTGGACACAATACTCCAGACATGGCCTCACCAGGGCAGAGTAGAGGGGGAGGAGAACCAAGAAACAGTTACTCATGGTTCCATTAGACCTCAGAGGTTAGAACAGGGGCAGGAATAACACAAAATCACTAGATAAACAGGATGTCACCCCAGCTTCTGATGTTTTGTTACTAAATTTTGTTCTTTGCAGAAGGAGCCACATAAATTGTCCTCCATCCTTTCAGAGCAGGGTGAAGAGATTTATTAGTAAAAATGGAATTGTTGGGGGGAATCTGTCAATACAGCTTAGTCATGAGTGCACATATGGTGTTACCACTGCCCTCTTTCAGGGAGGTGCCAAATTCACAGCACAGAAATTAAACTACAAGAGGAAAAAGTACTCTGTTAGGACATCCAATCCAGCACTGAGGAACATTAAAGGCATTAGGTAGTATTAGCATTAGTCTGAGTATTTAGGGGAGCAGCTGTCAGACAGCTATTACTCTGGTGAGGGTTTCTGTGACAGACCAAAAATGTTGCTAATGAGATTCAAGTTAATTAAAAGTTTTAACTTTTGACCGGAAAAAGTTTCTTTTACAACTAGACACAGCTTCTTTTTTTCTGGATTTCCTAAGAATGTGGTTTCATATTTGGGTTCCATAAGCAAAAAATCCTAAATCCCAGTGATGTAAACCCAGAAAGTTAATTTAATCTGTCAGCCCACGAAAAAAACCCATATGGATGATCATATGATGTCTGTGCTCATACCCCATCTGAAATATGCACAGCATTTTGAAAGCTAGGTCTTCCAAGCTGTTTCAACCTATCTGGTTTGGTTTGGTTTCTTGGTTTTTATTTGTTTGTGGGGTTTTTTTCCCACAAAAATGTTTTTATTTCTTGTGTACTTACTGTATTTGTACAGAAAGTAAGTTTCCTGACCTAAGAAATTGACTGCTCTCCCAATGCATGTGAACATTTCTAGTGTATAAATGACAGGGGTGCATGTTAGGTGATTCTGGTTGTCAGCTGAGTGCCTGCTATGCAGCTTAGATGTATACTAGGCTGGTAAAATCTTGAAACACAATGGAACAAAGTCTGCATGCAAGAAATGAATTTCTGGCAGGATTTGTAGCTCTGGTTCAAAAATACCCCTTAGGGTATGAGCTTCATTTAAAGATTACTTTGAAGTATTGACTTAATAGAACTAAATACATGTCTAAAGATGTGAATTTGCTTTAAAGGCTTGCTGGATCCACGCCTTTAATGATTAAAAGGCTTGAACATCTGGGAAGAAGTTATAAATTGGAAGTGTGTAGTGTACAAGGAATGATAAAAGGTACTGTGAAGAGAACATGAAGTTGTTTGCATGCCAGTGCAATAAACTTCATGTTCTCTTCACATGATCATTGAAAAGGCACAGTTTTGCAAGTCAATGACAGCAAATTCTGGATCTGATATGACAGTGCATGAAGAACCATGCCACAGGTTCAAAGTGAGTTATGCAGTCCAGCTGACATGATAATCATCTGACTTCTGTTATGTTCATAGAATCATAGAATGCCAGGTTGGAAGGGACCCCAAAGATCATCTGGTCCAACCTTTCTGGGTCATAGTACAGTTGAAATGAGCTGGCCCAGAACCCTGTCAAGCTGAGTTTTCAAACTGCCCAATGTAGGGGACTCCACTGTTTCTCCTGGGAGATGATCCCAATGTCTAACTGTTGGCATTGGGAAAACATTTTCTGCTGGAGTCCAATGACAATCTCCCCAGGAGTAATTTAAAGCCAATACCCCTTAATACCCATTATACCATCTCTATCTAACAGTGGTTCCTACATTTGCCCTAGAAACACCTGGAGTAGCTCTTACAGCTGACCACTGGCATGGACAGAGCCCACAGCAGTTAGTTACCATTGGCATACAAAAGAAATCTGACAATCTGCAGGCAAAACACCTAAAAACTGCACAAAACTACAAAAAATATACTCCCAGCACCTATTGAAAACTACAACCAGTGTTGTTTTGCATATAGGAAAACTGATTTCTTTCTGTATCATCTAATGAGACAGAGAACATAAAGCAGGCTCCCTTGTCATAAAGCAGGCTGTCCTTTTTCAGCCTCCTACACCAAATTGTGTAGGTCATGTTTTGTGTGTTCCTCCATGTGCAGCACTCTCTTAGAGGTTTCTTGGTTTGTTTTGGAGATATTTCTAGTTATTTCTAGCTTCCAGAAAAAATTCAGAGGGAAATGCATTTAATATTTTGTTGAAAATAGAATCATTTTTACATATAATCCTTTCACTGCCTAATGTTTTCAGCTCCATCAATGTTTTTGGGTGTCTTCAGCTTTTAACCTGTTAAAATAATTGCAGGGGAGTTAAGATCATAGGTTCCTTCTTTTAAATTGCAAATTTTTGATGGTCAACTGAAGCTGCTCCTTGGGTAATCCAGATAATATTTTTTCTTTGGTTATTATCAGAATTCATACTAGAGGTGAAAAAAAATGAATATTTTTGTTTTGCTTTCTGCCATAACACACCAGCTGATAAATGCTTTGGGCTTTTTTGTTTGTTTTTGTTTTGTTGTGCTTTGTTTTGTTTTTGCTTATTTTTGGCATTTTTGTTTGTTTGTTTGTTTTTTGTGATTAATTATTATCTTCATGAAATTCTTCCAAAAAATATTCTCTGCTGGCAGTTTTTTTCCTGCCACTTTTTAAAAAGAACAGCCTCATGGAATTTGCCCTTAAAGATTTCTTCTTAAACATTTTTTTTTTAAATTTCATTTCTTCAAAGGGCAGTTTCACTGAGGAAATTTGAATCTAGAAACTGGTTTTAACAGGATCACAGGATGTTAGGGGTTGGAAGGGACCTCCAAAGATCATCGAGTCCAACCCCCCTGCCACAGCAGGACCATAGAATCCAGCACAGGTCACACAGGAACACATCCAGATGGGTCTTGAAAGTCTCCAGAGAAGGAGATCCCACAACTTCTCTGGGCAGCCTGTTCCAGTGCTCTGCGACCCTCCCAGTGAAGAAGTTCCTCCTCATGTTGAGGTGGAACCTCCTGTACTGTAGCTTACATCCATTGCCCCTTGTCCTATCACAAGGTGCAGTTGAGCAGAGTCTGTCCCCTCTCTCTTGACACCCAGCCCTCAGATATTTATAAACATTTATTAAATCCCCTCTCAGTCTTCTCCTGCCCAGACTAAACAGCCCCAGGTCTCTCAGTCTTTCCTCCTAAGTCAGTGCTCCAGTCCCTTCATCATCCTCTTGACTCTCCATTGGACTCTCTCCAGCAGATCCCTCTCTCTCTTGACCTGGGGAGCCCAGAACTGGATCCAATATTCCAGGTGAAGTTTCTGTAGGGCAGAGTAGAGGGGGAGGAGAAACTCCCTCAATCTGCTGGACACATTCTTAAATCAAGCATTCTCTCTGCATGAGTATTTTACTTCTTCTTATGCTGAAATCAAGGGCCATGCATGCAGATGTTAAAGAATAAATTCCCGCTTCCATGAATCTTCTGCAGTTTGACCTTAATCATAAGGTGAAACCTTTTCAAAGCTAATTATTTCTGTTACACTTCAAGATGTTTCTGCGGGGATTACAGAATGGCACAGCAAATACTTCATTAAAATCTAAAAGGTAGATATTAAAGAGGTTTTGGTGGCTTTTCTTAATCTGCTGAACTTTTTTGACATCTATGCTTGTATTGAAAAACCTGATCAAAGTGTGGCCTTTCAGGTCAAAATCTCAGCTTCTGTCTTTACCCAATTGCCCTCTTGTCCTGGTTCGTGTGATGCTGTGATAATCTGGATACCACCCAAAGTGATAAAGTGTCTCACTTAAATTAGCAACTGAAATTACTGGGGTTTTTGTATATTTAGTCCATAAAGAGATCTTTTGGAGATCATTTAGTAGTTCCATATTTCACTAAAAAGACTGAATATTTTTGTGATGACTTCATCACCAAAAATTTCTGATTGGCTTATATTTACCAACAGATTTCAGTCTTTTCCTATATTTCACTAGAAAGATTAAATATTTTAGTGATGACTTCATCACCAAAAATTTCTGATTGGCTTCTATTTACTCAGAGATTTCATTGATTTCAGTCTTTTTCCACATGTACAATTTCTTTGTGGAGAGAGGAACTGTTCCACAGAATTGTGAATGTCCATTGCAACTCAATAGGTTCTTTGATGTTAATCTACAAAGAGCTCTTGCAAACATTTTATTATACTCTTTCTTCTCTTGGTTACCACTGTGAGGATTTTTCTTGGTTTATGCTTCACAGCACTAGTATTTAGAATCATAGAATCATAGGCTGGATATTAAGATATTCAGAGAGAGAGAGTGATTGCCCATTGGAATGGGCTGCCCGGGGAGGTGGTGGAGTCACTGTCCCTGGAGATGTTCAAGAGAAGACTGGATAAGGCACTTGGTGCCATGGTCTAGTTGATTGGATAGGGCTGGGTGATAGGTTGGACTGGATGAGCTTGGAGGTCTCTTCCAACCTGGTTGATTCTATGATTCCATGATAGAGTGGTCTGTATTGGAAGGGACATCCAAAGGTCATAAGTCCAATCCCCTCTGCAGTAAGGGTGGGCATCCTCAGCTAGACCAGGGCTGTCCAGAGCCCTGTCAAGCCTTGCTTTCAATATCTCCAGGAATGGGGCCTCAACCACATCCCCTGGAAACCTGTTCCAGTGTTCCACCACCCTCATAGTAAAGAACTTGTTCCTAACATCCAATTTAAATCTGCTCTTCTCTAGTTTGAAGCCATTGCCCCTGGTCCTGTCCCTGCAGCCCTTCGTAAACAGTCTCTCTCCATCCTTCTTGTAGCCCCCTTAAGGTACTGGCAGGCTGCTACTAGGTCTCCCCGGAGCCTCCTCTTCTCCAGGCTGAACACCCCCAGCTCCCTCAGCCTGTCCTTGTAGCAGAGGTGCTCCAACCCCCTGATCATTTTCGTGGCCCTCCTCTGGACCTGCTCCATCAGGTCCATGTCCTTCCTGTATTGAAGGCTCCAGAGCTGGATGAAGTACTCCAGGTGAGGTCCCACCAGAGCAAAGTGGCAGAATCACCTCTCTGGCTCTGCTGGCAATGCATCTTTTGATCCAGCCCAGGATGCCATTGGACTTCTGGGCTGCAAGCTCACACTGCCTGCTCATGTCCAGCTTCTCATCCATCAGCACCCCCAAGTCCTTTTCCTTAGGGCTGCTTTCTGTCACCTCATTCCCCAGTCTGTATTGATAGTGAGGAGTGTTCCAGCCCAGGTGCAAAACCCTGCATTTGCTCTTGTTGAACCTCATGAGGTAGTGAACCCCCTGCTTAGAAATGGGAGTTGATTAAGTAGTTCACTATCATTACTTTCAGCATTTTCTTCAGATTCTTTGCTGCTGTTATCCATGTATTCCACTTCCTTTCTAATTCCTCTTTGTATTTTTTTGACATTGTGGGTTTTTTTCTTCTCCTGTAATTGTTTCTTCACCCACACACTTTGTCTAAGAATCAGCTGCTCTTATTGTAGCATCTGTGATGCTATTTGTGCTGAAAATATTGTGTCAGTGTAATATCGATCTTTTATGTTTTTGATCTTTTATGTTGAAACCAAGTTACTGTGAGTTCATACAAAGTAGCTTTTTGCTATAAATGTTCTTGATTTTTGTGATCTTTTATCTGCTAATTCAGATTTCAAGGCTACCTGTGTACACCACTATGGAATGAATGTGTCCTTCATAGCTGGACATAAATGGTCTTCTCTTCTTTTTGTTCAGAGTAATTTGAGGATTTCCAAATTATTTGAGATACAGTTCTGCAGGAATACTGATCTACTAGTTGTGTCCTGAAAACAAATAGAAACTTGTGTTTTACTACTCCTTCTCTGGAGACTTTCAAAACCCACCTGGATGCATTCCTGTGCAGACTACCCTAAGTGATCCTGCTTTGGCAGGGGGGTTGGACTCAATGATCTCTGGAGGTCCCTTCTAACCTCTAATGTGCTGTGATACTGTGCTGGGAGAGCAAAAGCCACTGCAATGATGTATTCCTAAGCATATGCCAAACAGCAAAATACAGTTATCTGGGATCCATAAATAATTATGGGTTTGATTGTAGTAGCCTTTTAGTTTGCAAATGTTTGTTTGCAAATCTTGTCTGGATTTTCTACTGTGGTTTGATTCATAGTCTGAGAGCAGCACAGGATTGAGAGACTCACTGAGTCTTGGCTTTGAATGAAGAAAATGCTGGAAGCTGCCTAGCTGTAGTACCAGAGGGATCAGCACCAGCTCTGCCAACATGCTTAAAAGCTGCCAGAGCAGAGGTATGGCTTTCAGTACCTGAAATAGTGTGATAAATCCATATCTGACTACAGTGCACAACAAACAACAGTCTTTACCAATTTTGAGAAGTTTTAATCTGAGTTCAATCACTGATGTATTATTTCATAATTTTAATTTTAAATTGATTTGAGGGAGTCTTTAAATGTTGATGTTCCTTTATTCCATGGGCTTCAATATTTTTCATTCACAGAAATGCATCTGCACAGACACTAATTCCTTTCCCCATCCTCTTCCACTCTACCTACCAGAAATTCAAACTCTGGTAGGATCCCCAAGGCTTTCTTTCATGAAGTGTTGAGGGACTGCAGGAATAGAAAGGCTGAAGAGCACAAGACTATTTTTTATTATTATTTAATCTTTCCCTTTTCTCCTCATAAATCTCTTTGTAGCTTACAAACAGTTTGCAATATAAGTGGCCAAACAGTTGCCAAGGTAACAGCTAAATTAGCCAAAGTCGTACACAGAAGAAAAGAACCAAGCAAAAAAAAAATCTTTAAATTAAGGAATAACTGAGAGCAGTTTCTGGTAATGCTATAACTATTCAAGATGCATCATTCTCTGACTGAATCATACCAGTGCTCAACAAAATCTATGATTACGATCAGGTAATTGAGTGAGTGAAGTGCAGTAGAGACAATTTCCACCCCAGTGAAATGATGAGTGTAACAGAAGAAGGACTATACATATTTTCTAATAAAAAAAAAAAAAACTATGAATCTGTCACCAGTCTGTTTTGCTTGACTTAGATAATCTCTGAATAGTCAGGTAAATCATTTCAGTGAGTAGTCCTCACATAGAAGTATACAAGGACAGGCTGAAGGAGCTGGGGTTGGTCAGCCTGGAGAAGAGGAGGCTCCGGGGAGACCTAATAGCAGCCTTCCAGTAGCTTAAGGGGGCATACATGAAGGATGGAGAGAGGCTATTTACAAAGGCCTGCAGTGACAGGACAAGGGGAAATGGCTTCAAACTAGAGAAGAGTAGATTTAGATTGGATGTTAGGAACAAATTCTTCACTATGAGGGTGGTGCATCACTGGAACAGGTTTCCCAGGGATGTGGTTGAGGTCCCATCTCTGGAGAGCTTCAAGTTCAGGCTGGACAAGGCTCTGAGCAACCTGATCTAGTTGAGGATGTCCCTGCTGACTGCAGGGAGGTCGGACTAGATGACCTTTGGAGGTCCCTTCTGGCCTGGACTATTCTATGATTCTATGATTACACACTCACTGTTTTCAAACTGTTATTATCCTGAGAGATTTGAACCTAATCATTTTGTAAAAGCTATCAGTGCAATCAGAACTTGATCATTTATTCAAGACACAATGCCTTGCTATTACTTATACTACTGTTTCATTAGGAGTTGTTATAGATCAGAACTTTATTGAAAGGAAGCAATACAATGGGAGCAAGAGGAACCCAAGTTCCTGCTCTCTTCCTGCCTGTTTCAGCAATGTGTGTTTGTATAGCACGTACTTAAATCATAAGTAAGAATATGAAGATCTATTTTGCAGCAGGAAGTGAAGTTGAAGGTAATTTATTGTTAAAGTGTGCTTAAATAATAAGGGCTTCTCTTGGCTGCTCCTTTCTGTAGAGTCCATTTGTTCCTTTCAAAACCATAGGTTATCAGAACTTCAAAAATTCAGATCATACTAGTTAGAAATTAGTATTTTGAGATTATATGAGGTGTCAACAGCACTCCCACCATCACACTTTTAATTCTTTACCAGTAAGTTAGCTCTGCAAACATGGAAACCCAATTTGTTGCTACATAACACAATCCTTGTTCTGGGTGCACATCTGAATTTGAACTGATTCAAAGCCTAAAATTTTGAAATTTCAGTTCCAGTGTAGATGACACACAAGCAGTGAAGTTATGTGATTATTTCAAAGTCTAATCCTGAAAAAACCCCAAACCAATATACAGGGAAAAAATTATGATGCCTCCTTCAGTTGGTGTGAGACAAGCAGTTCAATATCAGCTAAGGTGAGAGTGGGTCCAGGTGAGTTCTCCCAAACTCTGGTTACATGCTCTCCTGTCTTAAAAATGATTTTTCTGAATACCATAATTAAATGAACTCCATTTAAAAGATGTCTGATAATACTGTTGAATGTGAAGGGGTCATCTGTTTCCTCCTCAAGAAGGAACTGCTGATGAACTCAGTGAACACGCAGTAGGTTTGTGACACTGATTTTTGATGCTGATCTGTACACAAAAGAATGGCAGCTGGACAATCAAAGTTTCAATGTTTTAAAGTGTTTTCAAGGGGAAGCACCTCAGGGTTAGCCAAGGGGAACTATTTTATACACAGAGAGAAAACATGTTTGAGGCTGGTTTATAGTTCTATTTTATCATTTAAATCCAGTAACTAAAAATCTTGGGCTTGTAGTTGTTACAGTTTGAAGGGGGAACTTTAGCCTAGATCCTGACTGCAAAGACTGGTAGTAAAATGAATTACCACTGGATGCAAAAAGAAAATAATGATGAAGTCTATATAATTCATTGGATTGCTAATGGGAATAGAGAGCAAAGGCATAAACAGTTCTTGCTCTCTTTTCTTCTGTCACATCTGCTTGCAACTTCTCTCTCTCTCTCTCTCTCTCCCATGGCTTTGCCAGGGGATCTCTGTTTTGACTACTATGTGAGGAAACAGGAGGGAAGGAAGGAGTGGGAGAGGAATTGAATGGGTCCTCTGGATCTGTCCAGAGGGGTCTGAGGAGTTTCTGTGTTGTTTATAAGTTGTAAATATATATATGTAGAGAGAGAGAGAGTGCATACATTGTACCTTTTGTACACATTCATTGCAGTTCACATTTCTAGACTGCAGTTCACTTGTAAATAGAGCTTCATTTGCTTTCATACCAAACTGAGCTAGTCTGGCAATTTTATTCTGGGGGGTAGTTCTCCAAATTAGTTTGGGGGAGAGGGAGAATTTCAACCCACCACAGTAGTGAAATGTTATTTTTAATGACAGAACTAATATTACCTAACCTTAAAACTGAGAATTTCTCCAAGGCAACTTTATCACACCTTGAACAAATAATTCTTTGAGGTAATCTAATTACTTAAAATTACTTAACTGAAGCAATGCTAGTAACGTGAAAACCACACCAAATTGTATCATTTAAAGCATGCTACAATATCACAGACATATAGAAGAGGCATTCACATCATCATCATCATTCACTGTGTTCAATCCACTTACTGCAGAGGTATTAAAAAGATCTTTTTTCTCCACCTACAGCTAACTTACCATTTTCTTCCTAACAAGAATATCCAGGGTTTTATTTCTTTTCAGTGCCTGCTTCCTTTCTTGGCTGACAACTGTAGCTGTTATAACCAGTCTCCTCTTTCCTCCTTTTAAAGCCCAAATCTCTCACCTTCACCTCTAGTGCTAACTGGGAACAGACAGGAGTGTTGCATTGGCTTGTATCTGCAGGGACAATAAATCAGACATAATGTGAGCACACAAAGAGATAACTGTTATCTCTTGATAGACCTGATAATAGTGAAGCACTTTGGGATAGGAGACCTCTATCCTCTTCACCTTTAGTAAACTCCAGCAGCAATTTGGTCCCTTGAGACGTTATACCAAAACTTGAACAAAACCTGTCATGAGGAAAGAAATCCATTTATTCTTTACCTTTAGCCTGATAATACTTATATGAAAGACAGCACAATAATTGTGCATTAACTTTTGATGTGATATCAGAATTGTTCCTATTTTGTGACTCCTGGAGTGTTACAATGCAGCTTGTTTTAGCTGGAGGAGGAAAGAGGCTGTGTTAGCCAAAGGAATGACTGAAATCACACATGCATGTGTATGAATGCCAGAGTGGGCAGCAGGAAAAGCTGATGGATGAGAAGGGATTTTTAATGGTGCATTTTCTCCCTTTCTATAAATGTGCCAAATCTTTCTCCCAATCTGCCTAGTCTCCATTTAATGCAGTGACTCAGATTGTTAAGTCTCACCTTATAGCAGCAAGCATAGTCATTTTTAACCATGAAGGTCTGGGGTAGCTGGTATTGTTGGAGAATATCAAACACCTCAGGATAAATGTTTGCTAAACCCAAAAGCAAACAGTGATGTCCTGCTTTGGGTCAAACCTTTCATGCTAGTTTCTTTGATGATCAAAGACACATTTTCCTCCCAACTTCTGCTTCATGATGTAAGTTATTTAAGTTTCTGTCCAGTCATTGGCATTCAGCAGAACTAGCTGTGATTTAAGTACATATTCAGTTAAAACTTGGAATTAGTATAACAGACTCCCCCCCCCAAAAAAAAAAACCACAAAAAATCCTGCTTTAAAAGAGACTAAAAGAAATCACTGAAAGAAGAACCTGTGGAGTGCAGTGACCTAGGAATGTCAACCCAACAGTGCAGTTTCCTAAGAAGGACCAGAAAAAGTGCAAGTTACATAATTCCAAACTTGTTTAGCCCTCCTGCATCTGAGCATATTTCATACCTCTCACATGGCCCAGGGAGCAATAGGGAACAGCTGGCACTTACAATTATTTTAACCTGGCAAAGGAACATTATGGTGAAGATAATTGATTATTGCTCCTTAAAAGATGTGTTGTGCCTACAACATGTTTCCCTAAGATGAGCCCTCTCTTCTTGGGCTGGATGCCTATGATATGGTTTCTGCCTTGTGGGGACTGCCTGCAAACACAGGGCTGAAAGCAAAGTGTCACAAACCTAAGAGAGAAGCCGTCAAATTGTGTGTGACTGTTACGATAGGAGAGCCTTTAACATCTGAGTCACATTCCCACTTGTTTAAAACTTAGTGAGTGGAAAGTACAAAAGGATGTGCCAAAACCAACGATCTGATTTCAGGGAAGACATGAAGAGCTGAATATGTGAAAACATGCTGTCAATTGAAGCAAGTGATGGGAAGATTGGCACGAGTTTAACACAAGCATGTTAAACCACACAGCCCCTTTTTGCACTGCAGCAAGAGATACTAGCTAACTGCAGAAGGGACATAAAAGCTTTGGGATTCAATCTATCATACAACCTTTTCCTCTCAGCTGTGAAAAGCATTGGAAAAGGAGCTCTGTGCAGGTTTCATTTCAGCAGTTCCAAACATGAAATTGATGTATGCATACCAGCAGATCGAGTGAGGGGATTCTGCCAATTTACTCTGCTCTGGTGAGACCTCACCTGGAGTGCTGTGTCCAGCTCTGGAGACCTCAATACAGGAAGGACATGGACCTGATGGAGCAGGTCCAGAGGAGGGCCACGAAAATGATAGGGGGGTTGGAGCACCTCTGCTATGAGGACAGGCTGAGGGACCTGGGGTTGTTCAGCCTGGAGAAGAGAAGGCTCCAGGGAGACCTAAAAGCAGCCTGCCATTATCTCAAGGGGGCTACAAGAAGGATGGAGAGAGACTGTTTACGAAGGGCTGCAGGGGCAGGACAAGGGGCAATGGCTTCAAACTAGAGAAGAGCAGATTTAGATTGGATGTTAGGAACAAGTTCTTTACTATGAGGGTGGTGGAACACTGGAACAGGTTTCCAGGGGAGATGGTTGAGGCCCCATCCCTGGAGATATTCAAAGTGAGGCTCGACAGGGCTCTGGGCAGCCTGATCTAGTTGAGGATGTCCCTGCTGACTGCAGAGAAGGTTGGACTTGATAACCTTTGGATGTCCCTTCCAACACAGACTATTCTATGATTCTATGAAATTCTGCCATTCCCAGTCTTTCATTTGAAGTAGTACCTGAGTGGCTAGCTGCTCCATAAGTTTCACCAAAAAACTTGGGAAAAAACAAACAAACATTTTCAACTCTCTTTCACTGAAGGAAAAATGAACTGGTGTATAATTTGCCAAGTATTAATGGCTTAATTAACATTTACTTTGTTACCTTTACTTGTAAACATTTCCCAGGCACACCAATAAATGTAAGCACAATTTACATTTGTAAAAAATAAAAGTTCTGAGTGCAATGCTGAATAATAATTACCATGGAAGTAATGGACATCCAATGAGCAGAAAATGAGCAAAGTTCACCTAAATTTAGATTATAATCACAGCTGCAAGAAACTGAGGCTATGATAATGACAGGCTATGAAGTGTACAGAATAGGGTACCAGCAACACAAACCACTCAGCAGCAATAAAGACTTGCCTCAGACCTGCCTTCAAGCATTACCTCCAAGGCCCAGTTTAACCCACCCCACTGACAATCTGCCCATCACACTGAAGTCTCCTCAGTTGCAGAAAGGACTGTCCATCACACCTCCAGCAACATCAAATTCATTTTATATGCAGTACAGAAAATGGCGACATTTTTTTATGCTGGTCCCAGGAGTTCCCAAGAAATTGAGCTGATCCTGAGCTGTATTTCTACTCACATGTCCCCTTGATTTCTCATCTTTGAGGTCACCCTTTCCACTGTGGATTGTTGTTTTGAAGCAAGTAATTGATCAGCATGAATTGATCAGAAAAAATTATCAGTCCAAGCAAAAATGTGTCGATATCATCAAGTTGTATAAACTGAATTTCATTGTTTCATAGGATCATTGGCAGTTAAAAAAAAAATCTCTTGTCAAAATTCCTCTGAAATTAAGTTTCAGCAGAGATGTGGGCACAATCTCAGCAGTTTATGTGTCTGTTTGGACTGCATGCATTACCTGGAAAAAGGGATTTAATACTTTGAGGAGTGTGAGCTGTGCTGCTACCCTACTGTGAAATTTTTCTAGCAATTTATTCTGCTTTAGAAGAAAAACAAGGTCATAAACTGCAGCTTCACGGCAACAAATTTGTTAAATGACACTAATAGAAAAGAAGCACAATTAGCTAAAAGCTTTAAATCAAATTTCAGAACTTGGCAGAATTCCCATTACCCAAAAACCAAGTGCTGCACAGAGAAGAACTCATTATAAAATTTGACAAGGACCTCAGGATGATTGCTAGCACACAGTTAATAAATTATTTGGTATCAACCCCACAGTCACACAAAGGAAAAAGGTGTATTTAACTACAAATCACCGCCACTAAAATATAAGACATTGCTTCTATAGCTCTGGTGTTTTACACTCTAATGCTGTGATAGCTCACTGCTAGAGCAAGCTCATGGCAATGGAGTGGCAACTTCTTCTAGTATTAATCCCTACTTCCTTTTCCATTTACAAAGGGGGGTTACACACAGCTTTTCTTTTGTGTGTGTGTGTACACACAAATGTATACAGTTACATGTATGCATAGATGAGTTTTTAATTAAAAAGTCTTTTTAAAGAAGATCATAGAATCACAGAATTGTCAGGGTTGGAAGGGACTTCAAGGATCATCCAGTTCCAACCCCCCTGCCATGGGCAGGGACACCTCACACTACATTAGGTTACTCAGAGCCACATCCAGCCTGGCCTTCAAAAGCTCCCTGGGCACCCTCTTCAGGACTCCTGGTATAATTGAAACAAAAGAAACTGACATTTCCAAACATGCACCAGCTAAGACGGAGAGATTTCTCCAAGTCTTCAGGGAAATAAGTTAACGTCCAGCTGGCATGGACCTGGCTTAGTTGACAACAGTGTTAGCATGTGAGTTTTGGTTAATCCTGTCAGGTAGTAGAGCAGCCAAGTTATAAGAGCAGCCTAGCAGTGTGATGGCAAACCACCAGATGATGTTTTTGAGAGCTGCAGGCATGTGGAGAAACTGGTGCTTGGAGCAGGCTGCAAGTGTCCATGGTGGTGATAACCTGTGGTTGGGCACTGATTGAAGCTCTTTGAGTTGATCCAGATGTGCTGGTTTAGGGCCAGACAGATCCTCTCTTGCCCCGAGAGGGACAAAAGAATGAGACTCACACAAACGGATTGGAGAGTGATGGGAAGTTTAAATGGAAGAGCAATTGGTGAAACTACAAAAGACTACAAAGGATAGTGCCAAGAATATCCCAAAAGCATACAGAACCCCTCACAGAATTCCCAAAGCTTCCCAATCCTTCCCTTCTTCCCACCTGAGGGTCTACCCAAACCCCCAGGGCTCTTTCTTCCCCCTCCCACTGCTAGGCAAGTCTCAGGCTGGCCAGGTCTGAGACTGCCCCCCCACCTCCATTCTCCTCCTGGCATTAGGCCTAGACAGGCCTAAGAGGCCTGAGATACCCCCCCGGCATTACCCGATAAGAGAGGACATTTCCTGTGGGAGCAGAGAGGGAAGAAAGAGGAAGAGAATGACTTTGCAGATGGCTTTATAGGGTGCAGGATTTATGGGTAGAAATACGCCGTTTCCTGTGTCCACCCCTATTGGGTAGGCACCTGGGACACCAGAGGTGTATCTCATGTAGCAGTGGCAGGGGGCACCCAGCCTAAACTGCTGCATTAGAGCAGGGTATTTACTACCCCAGCCCATCACTCATGACAGATGAGGAGAAATGGAGAAGCCTAGGAGAGGCACAGTGCGAAATACAGAAGGAAAAAGAAGCCAGATGCAAAAAGAGCAGGAGAGAAAAATGTAAAACATGTGAAAGTTGATCTAGAGACAGAGGTGATTGTGTAGTAACCTGGAAATCAAGAATGAAAGCCTTGAATTTATTACATATGATAAGAAGTCAAAGAAGGAACCTGGGATGAATTGGGAGTGGGGTGGGGGAAAGGGTAGGTCACCCCAGAGGAAGATCAGATAGACACATCTATTCAAAGAGTAATCAGCATTTGATCCCTTGTCTGGTGGTGCTGACAGTGAGAAATAACTGTGTTTTGAGGGGGAGAGAGGCAGGAGATTAGAAATGGAGCAGAAAGGGGAAAGAACTGAGGAGCAGACTGATTTTTCATAGTAAGACAAATGCAGCTAAGTTGTTGGTAAATATGTAGCAAACAGGAGATGTATGTCCTTCCTCCTAGTGGTATCAATAAACAGGATACACAGGTGAGGTGGCTGGAATGATAAAAGACAAGTCAAGGAAAGAAGTTGGAAAGGCAGCTGGAGGTGTAATGCTTCATGAATTTAAATGGAGCACGTCTAAGAATGCAAGATCACCAGAAAAGACTGTGAAGAAAGAAGGAAATTAACATAAAACTTAACCAGTAATGGACCTCAAGGTTCTGAATGCACTAATGGGCTCTACAACCTCACTTGCTCCCCCACCCCTTGGATCTCAAGTTTCTGAATGCACTAATGGGCTCTATAACCTCACTTGCTCTCCCACCCCTTGAAGGTTTAGCTGCCTGTGCTCATGGTCAACTTTGGTATAATGCAATCATGGAACAGGCTGAAGGTTTGGGTAAGAGTTTGGGAAGAATTTTTTCCCCCATGCATTCAGGAATTGCATGCAGGTAGACCCTGGTGCCAGATACCTTCCTGTCAGGGGCAGTTGAAAAGGGCTACTTGCAGAGGATGGCAAGACCTATTCTGAAGGTAATGACAAGGCAGTGCCCTCAGCAGGACATGTGCCAGCTCTTCTCAGAAGTCTGCTCTGCTCCTACATAGCTGAGCAACTTCCCAGCTGCTCTCCAGCACAGGCAGCCAAGCAACCCCTCACACAAATATTAGTGTGGTATTGTGTGCCCCAGACCTTAGGGCAAAGGATGAAAATGATGCAAAAATGCAGCTATTTCACATGCAAAAGGGAAACATATTTCATATACAAAGTAAGTCACTTTACATGAAATTAAATCTTTTTTTTTCTTTTTTATTTTTTTTCCATTGAGTTTCAGTTTCAGGTTGAAGGGATACCTGTTGAAAACATGTCTGCTCACAGAATCATAGAACTGTCAGGGTTGGAATGGACCTCAAGGATCATCTAGGTCCAACCTCCCTGCCATGGGCAGGGATAACTCACACTGCATCAGGTTGCCCTGAGCCACATCCAGCCTGGCCTTAAAAACATCCAGGGATGAGGCTTCTACCACCTCCATGGGCACCCTGTTCCAGTGTCTCACCACCCTCATGGGGAAGAACTTCTTCCTAACATCTAATCTAAATCTCCATTCCCTCTAGTCCTATCACTACCTGACACCCTAAAAAGTCCCTCAACAGCTTTCTTGTAGGCTCCCTTCAGATACTGGAAGGCTACAATTAGGTCTCCTCAGAGCCTTCTCTTCTCCAAACTGAACAATCCCAACTGTCTCATCCTGTACTCATAGGAGAGCAGCTCCAGCCCTCTGCTCATCCTTTCTCTGGACATGTTCCAACATGTCCAGATCTTTCTTGTAACAAGGGCTCCAGAACTGGACACAATACTCCAGGTGGGGTCTCACAAGAGCATTGCAGAAGGGGAGAATTACCTCTCTCAACCTGCTGGCCGTGTTCAGCATGTTGTCACGCAGCTAATCAAACACACACACACAACACCATTCAAACTGGAAATCACAAAAGAGAACCACAGCAGCAGCTTTTGCTTCTGCTCCAGTGCCAGAAATCTTAGGAGTAAACTGGCAGAACTGGAGTGGAATCTACCCCCAAATTACGATGTTGTTTAACCAGCTTTCTTAAATGCTTGCTGCACCATTGCAATACTAAAAGCCAAATGATGCAAGAAAGGTAGAATAAATTCCACTGGTCATAGAGGAGGCTCACATTTTAAGACCTTAAGCCAAATTAATGAACCAACCATCTCAGTGAGCTACAGGAAGCCTCTATGAATAACATTCGGGGCTCAGGTGTGCGTGATCCGGGTCCTGGTATGGTACAACAGGGCTCTGGTTTGGCTCTGACCTACTCAGAAAACTCTTGTGAAGGTCAAATTGAGAATGTGAGCTAAATCTATGCAAGACAAAAGTGAAAACATAGAGGGCATTGGAAAACAGAGACACCAAACCCAGCAACAAAACAGCATGGGTGTGAAACACAAGGACTAAGGAGCAACTCTTCCCTTCTGACTGAAGATGGTCAGGCCAGGAAAAGCTCTACCGCTACTTCAGTGAAGTAGGGGAGAGCCTATTAATGCTTAGCTTAGTAGCTCATTAGTCTTTGCTTCCCTGTTGTGTTCACTAGCTAATAAATAATTACTTCTAATTTGCACATATCCTGCAAGATAAAACTTCACTGGAAGTGACCCAGAGGGAAGTTTACATGTTAACTGGTGTTTCAGTCCTAGCAATAAGAATATAATATTGGATCTACATTATCAGTGACTCAAGTAGGAGAGCAACATTGCCTGGTGTATGTTGAAAGTGATACAGAAGAAGGAAACACAACTGTAACAAGAGACTTTACTTACTCTCAGGCAGACTAGACAAGTCTCATATCCGGATGTGAAGCAGAGAATTTTTAGATACCATCAGTGGCTCCTGCAAGAAGTAGAGAAACAGTTGATCAGGGAGCCTGCAGCACGAAATGCAACCCTGGTCTGGGGTGTGACTAATGCATAGGTTCTGTTTCAAAGTGCTCCTGGCAAAAAACAGCTCTCTAGCACTGACCATTGGGAACTGGGAATTGGAAATCCCTGCAATAATAACGAAGGCAAACAGTCCACTAAATTGCAGTGTTATGTTTCAAAATAAAGAAACTCATGAGGTTCAATAAGGACAACTGCAGGGTCCTTCATCTGGGAAGGAATAACAGCAGGTACCAGTGCAGGTTAGGGGCTGCCCTGCTGGAAAGCAGCTCCGTGGAGAAAGACCTCAGAGTCCTAGTGGACAGCAAGTCCTCCATGGGACAGTAATGTGCCTTTGTGGTCAAGAGAGCCAATGGGATCCTGAGGTGCATCAAGAAAAGTGTGTCCAGCAGGTCTAGGGAGATCCTTCTTCTGCTCTGCTCTGCCCTTGTGAGACCACACCTGGAATATTGTGTCCAGTTTTGGACCCTCCAGTTCAAGAGAGACAGGGATCTGCCAGGGAGGATCCAACAGAGAGCCATGAGGATGATTAGGGGACTTGAGCATCTCCCCTGTGAAGAGAGACTGAAAGATCTGGGGCTGTTCAGTTTTGAGAAGACTGAGAGGGGATCTGGTCAATCAATTCAGTGCTGTGCAGTAATAAGACAAGGAGCAATGGATACAAACTTGAATAAAGCACATTTCAGCTCAACTTGAGGAGAAACTTCTTTACAGTGAGGGTGACGGAACACTGGAACAGGCTGCCCAGGGGGGTTGTGGAATCTTCTTCCCTGGAGACTTTCAAAACCTACCTGGATGTGTTCCCTAGCTGATCCTGCTTTGTCAGGGGGGTTGGACTCAAACTCTGGAGATCCCTTCCAACTTCTAATATTCTGTGGAAAGTGGTAAAATTAAGGGAAATTGATAAAAAGAAGGTTGCCTACAGGAGCAGTTAAATCCTTGCACTTCTAAATTCTGACAAAGTACATATATAAATACAATAAGAAGAACAATAGATACAGGAATAGTAAAAGAATCAAAATTAATGTGAAGTCCTTCTTCAAACCTAGGAGGAGAACAAAACCTCCCAGGGAGTCTGTAGGGCAGGGTGGTGATCACAATGTATAAAAGGAAGGAGGCACAAGGAGGGCAAAGCCATTAGAGGGAATCAAAATGGAAAAGTACTGAACAATGTTTATTGCTGAGAAGGTGGGAAGGTTCCTCTGACCTAACCCTTTCCTTTGCAAGGAAGGGCTCAATAAACATGTCTGCAATTTAAGTGGCTCTTGATGAGACTGTGAAAACTATTAGTGCTGGGAACACTAAGAAATCTTCAGATCAAACAATATTCACCCAAAAGAAATGTGAAGACCGTTCAAGGAGGAAAGTTAAATTTTGAGTAGTGCACTGGGTAAATTCAGAGTGGGTCTGTAACTCCTGATTGAAACATTTCTTCAGATATGAGGAATGAAGTATAGCAAATCAGATGCCATTTTTTATACACTTCTGGGGGAAAGTCACACTACAGTCCTTCAGTTCTCCTTCTGCTTTCCTCAGACTTGACAAATCAGGTTTTTTTTTTTTTTCATCTATATCCTTTCCCAACTGTGTCATAATAATAGTATACAATATATAGAAATACCAATGTAGCATTGAACAGGATTCTTGTAGGATTTTTACAGAAAGAATGATTTTCAGTCAACCGTGTCCATTATAATCTTTAATGTCACTTCAGCTATTGACAAAAGAATTTCCAGGCTCAAAATCAGAAGGTTAAAATGCAGTCAGAAAATTTAGATATAGAGAGAACAGTCAAATGTTAGCCATTGAAATTAGGAACTCGATTTCTTCTTTAATTAGTTCACAACTATGTAGGCATATCAATATTTGGAATAACTTTAAGAGAAACATTTTTAATGTGAAATATTTTGCCTCAGATACCTAGTTTTATTCTAATATAAAAGAATGGTAACTATAATTTTTTTAGAGTAAAGCACTAAATATTCATCAGCTTGGTCCACTTTATGGAATGGCAGCAATAAGAAGGTTCTCTTATCTTTATTTTCTTGATGAATAACTCTGCACAATATTCACCTTCCCCTGTTCCTCCTGAGCTTTAATATCAGATATAATAAAAACCATCTTTATTTAAAGTGCTTGCACAGTTTCCCACTGCTCCAGAACATTTGCTTCAGTGCCCTTTCTCTGTTTTGGTAAACACCTGTTACCCTCTTCTCCTGTGAATTATTACTTGTAAAATATCTGATCATGCTTCAAAAGTCAGAAGATGTAAAGTTGTGTTTTATATACCTTAATGCTGCTACAGCAACCTTCTGGCCACTTAACACCGTGATATAAAACCACTGTGCAGCAGCCATCAAAGCTAATATTAGACACTGATATCAGCAGGAATTGAATTTATCCCATAAGAACTGTTCCAGCCCTCACTGGTCTCTCCACTGAAAAGTCCTTCATTGGTTGAAGCTGGACTTAGGAGCACAGAGAAAGGTTTAGCCAGTCTGCATGTCAGCAAAGGTCTTATGGACTTTGCTGAAAGAGGGTCAGGTCCATGATCAGGGTTCCCTGTTCCTCAGGGTGTGTATGGACTGTGAAACTCCCTGATTTGGGGAAATACTGTCTCTAATAGGGAGCAAGAGAAAGCATTTAGTCCAATAAGAAATTTTGGCAGGGGAAACTTGCTCATGCTTTATGTGCAATGAAGTCTTGTTGCCTAAAAACATAAAGATCCCAGAGCAGGCAATTTCTAAAAGCCACCTTTTTAAAGGTCAGCTGTGGCTGTTATCCAGCAGATTTTTACCATAGCATTCCGTGTTACAAAAGAGAGCTAAAGTTTCATTTCAGCTCTAAGGCAGTATGGCTGGTTTCCTCTCTTTCATTCTTCTCCAACCCTTGCTGGGCAGCCAGCACACTGAACATAATCAGATATTGCCCTGCTGAAGGCTTTGCTGCTGCCAAGCTGTGTGCTGCAGTAAGCCCACACCGCCTCTACCACTGCCTCCACCAGACTGATGCTGCTACTTCTCCATGTAGACCTGATTCCCTCTTACAATGTCACAGGAACAGCAGAAGGCAGAGGGGAAAGAAGAAAGGAGAAGACATTGAAAAACAGATGAAGAGGTATTAAAAAAAAGACCATCAGTCAGATGGCTGAACTAATCCAGATATCTGTGACAGCAATCCTAATATAGTGAGGGCTTATGCATTCATTATTTGTTTTGTTGGATGGGTCTTACTGACTGCAGTTTAATTTTATATAACACCTTTCAGTTCTCTAAATAGTTTTTAGACATAAATTACAGGGCAAAAAATCAGAAAAAAAATATAAGTACAGAGAAGGAAGAATTTGGGTGGGTGAGTAGGCAGGCAAAGAGGAGATACATTTTTCAGATGAAATTTGAAAATGGAGTTGATGAGGCAGAGATACAGGGAAAAGCTTTCTGCAGTATCTTTACATTACACAGAAGAGATATTTATACATAAAAAAAGTTTTGACAATGTGACAGTTGTGCTTTCCAGGCAGTCAGTTGCTGCATTCATATGGGAACCAAGACCCATTGAAAGTCCCCCCCAAAAAGCTATGTGAACCTGCAGAAAGTTGTGTAATGTAGTCTGTTCTTCATCACTTCTATTTACTTCTCCTACAGTGTTGTGGAACTACATGCATCATTACACACCACAAATACTTGTTTTCATACTTAGAATTTAATTTTCTCTTGATTACATAATTCCTCTTTCATTGTTTGACCACAAGTTGTTATAAGATCACAAAGCCAAGCAGAAATGCTTTAGAGAAAATCTTGACTGAAATGATACTAAGGAGCTCAAGTAATAACCATGTATTCAGTGCCATACATTGGCAAAGATTATTTGCTAATATCATCCATTTCCAATCACTTCATGCACAGCCATTCATTTATTCAGGAACTACTTGACAATTCTAATCTTCTTTATGTTGTGTGTTTCCCATCTGGGTAGCTATGGCTGCATCCCATATTCCTAGTTGCTTGAAAATGAGGCCAAGCCTTTCCCTAGATTTATGCTCCTTCCTAATTATCTGAAGACCTATCAGGTACAGTTAAAAAACCTTGTACTTAAAGCTTTCGTTCTGAGCGGGCTGTATGGAACAGATCTGTTTCTTGATTGTGTATGAAGCTTCACATATATCTGAACCCTGCTAAAGTCATAAAATGAGAGCAAAGCACAGTTCTAGGCTGAAGCTGCATGTGTGCTCTCCTTGAACTCAAAACTGGTAGAAAGCCCTCATGGCAGGGCAGTGGTGGAATCATTTTTCTGCCCTGTTATGCCATGAGTGCTGCCAAGGGGGTGACAGATGAAAGTAAACAACAACATCACATGTACAGTAAGATAAGGGTTGGACTTAATGGTCTTACTGATCTTTTCCAACACAGACAATTCTATGGTCCTGTGTGCAGGGAAGGAGTGTGAGACAGGGAGAAAATCTTGATGCAGAATATGTGTATGAATGTGGCAAGGGAGCCCATGTGGCTACCACACATGTGAGAGCTGAGAACAGGCAGACTCATACTTAAATTTGTTCTGAATATTTCAGGATTTATCTGATTTTCAGGATTTCACTTTTAAGAATCTTGAAATGTTTTCTGCTGTCAACTCTTCATTAATAGATTTCTATTATATCTTGCGATGGAGATGATTTTCTGCAGCTAGAAGTGGGGTTGCAGCTTACCCAGGCATGCAGGAGCCACTTCAAACCTTCTTCTTGGTATTGCTGTGCTGACTTCAAATTCTGAGCAAGTCAACCAACAGAATATTTACTTGGGTCCTGAGTGGGTCTTGCAATTCGTGCTGAGCTCTGTACTGCAGCAGTGTTCATATTTTTGTACCTGGGTTAGCAGGTTCTCATCTAGCACAGATAAAATTACCTCCACAATATTTCTTTTTCTCATTTACAATAGGATATCTTCCATGATCCTTCCTCTTAGTTTTTCCATCCTAGCTTTCAAGCCAGTTTA
Source organism: Indicator indicator (assembly GCF_027791375.1). NCBI lineage: Eukaryota > Metazoa > Chordata > Aves > Piciformes > Indicatoridae > Indicator > Indicator indicator. Next base: position 44,200,157 of record NC_072012.1, on the reverse strand, counting down.
TAAAGAAAATCCAGTGTTGTCACTTCTACTTTCTCTGTAAGGAAACTGAGGCCAAGAGCAGAAGCCTGTAGTCAAACATGTGGCAAGTCACTGAGTGAACCAGAAATAGCACCCAGAAATCTTGCTTGAGGTCCAGATTCTCATCTTCTGAACCAAGCTGACACCCACATATAAATTAAGAACTGTACTATTCCAACAAAAGTTAAAGGCTAGATTGTCAACCATGGCTCTAAAGTTGCATCCCAAATGATCACCTACTAATTAAAAAAAAACAAACAAACAAAAAAAAAAAAACCAAGCAAACAACAAAACTATGGCAAGTTCAGGCTGTGTGTGGAGCTCACAAATTAATTCTCCATTTCAGAATACCAAAAATGAGGTCAACAAATAAAAATCTTTACCTCTGTTACAACGAGGCTCAATAAAACCTGAAGCATGAACTGATCACGAGATTCTGTACATAGAATCTATAAAAATAGAAGAAAATACAGCATTTTATCACAGAATGAAAAACACATCTCCTGAAAAAATGAATATGCCTGTGGACCAGCTTAGCCTCCATGCCTGAGGTAATTTTGCTATCAGTGCCTGCCTGTAGTTGAAGAAAATAAAAATGTCTTCGAAAAAAGAAGCAGATCTGTCTTACAGGATCTTAGCCCAAGCTTCATTTTTTTTTTCTACAGAATCTCATACATTTCAAGGCATTGCAGGGACTTGAGTTTTATTTTTCCCCAGTAATATTTTTGGTTTTTTTTTTTTTATTTTTAAAAGTATCATAGAACTTTGAATATTCTTTCTATATCACAGAAATCAAGTGTTCAGTTCACATCTAAGCACTGCACTTGCATTTAAAGTAATCAGCATTTTAAAGCAGTATTATTTGCTGCCTTTTTTTTTCCACAAAAAAATCCTATTGATTTTTAATGATTTTACATGGAAAATAAAAGTACTAAGATGTCTATTTTTTTTTTTTCTAATTCAATATGTGAAACCAAGTAGGATAGGGCCACAAGGATGATGAGAAGGCTGGAGCACCTCTCCTATGAAAACAGGCTGAGAGAGTTGGGGCTGTTCAGTCTGGAGAAGAGAAGGCTCTGAGGAGACCTTATTGTGGCCTTCCAGTATCTGAAAGGGGCTACAAGAAAGCTGGGGAGGGACTTTTGAAAGTGTCAGGTAGTGATAGGACTGGGGGGAATGGAACAAATATAGAAATGGGTAGATTCAGATTGGATGTCAGGAAGAAATTCTTCACCATGGGGGTGATGAGGCACTGGAACAGGTTGCCCAGGGAGGTGGTAGAAGCCTCATCCCTGGAGGTTTTTAAAGGTAGGTTGGATGTAGATCTGAGCAACCTGATCTAGTGTGAGGTGTCCCTTCCCATGGCAGGGGTGTTAGAACTAGATGATCCTTGAGGTCCATTCCAACCCTGACAATTCTATGATGATTCTATGATTCTATGATAGGTAGCACAGAATCATAGAATTTTCAGGGGTGGAAGAGACCTCAAGGACCATCTAGTTCCAGGCCCCCTGTCATGGGCACGTTATTCAGTTTTGGAGGAAGCAAATGTCAACACACTGAATTATTTCCCCACACAGCACTTGGTTACACCTCCTATTGTGGGGGGAAAAAGATGAAAAGAAAAATAAGTCTCTGCCTTGAGGGAATATGTGCAGCTTGCCAAACAACCTTCACTGAACTGTACACACCTAAGTGTACAGAGAAGCAGTTCCCATTAAGAGCTATTATGATGAATCAAAAGAAACTGCAGAGGCAGTACAATGGCAGTTGAAGGTTTTTTCAGTGGTGCCTCATACATTTTGCACTTCAGAACAGAAACTAAAAAACGTGAAGTGAGGCATAGAAGTGCAGTGAAGTGTCTAAAATGTGCACTGACGTTTTAAGAGCGTGCCCACAGAATATTAACTAAAGGCCCAAGTTCATAGTGCTGCTGACTGCAACCAACTTCTCTTCTGCTTTAGAAGCAATGAATGAATGTCTTGAAGGTTTTCAGGCACTGAAGCACGCACACTAGTGAAAAGATGATTCCTGAAGAGAGCTACAGATACTTCTAAAACAGGCCAGAATTTCACTTGTGGGAAATGTCTAATGTGGAACAGCATGGTCTAATTTTTAATAGCAGCCTTCCTTATCACCTAATAAACTGTCTGCAGCAGAGCAGACAGAAATGCTGCTGATGGAGGAGTATTTCACAGAATCACAGAATCAACCAGGTTGGATAAGACCTACAAGACTATCAGGTCTAACCTATCACCCAACACCACCTAATCAACTAAACCACGGCACTAAGTGCCTCTTCCAATCTTTTTTTAAACACTTCCAGGCATGGTGACTCCACCACCTCCCCAGGCAGCCCATTCCAATGGCCAATCTCTCTTGCTGTGAAGAATTTCTTCCTAACGTACAGCCTAAACCTCCCCTGGTGCAGCTTGAGGCTGTATCCTCTCTGTTGCTGGTTGCCTGGGAGAAGAGACCAACCCCCACCTGGCTACAACCTCCCTTCAGGTAGTTGTAGAGAGTAAAAAGGTCTCCCCTGAGCCTCCTCTTCTCCAGGCTAAACAACCCCAGCTCCCTCAGCTGCTCCTCATAGGGCTTGTGCTCCAGACCCCTGACCAGCTTTGTTGCCCTTCTCTGGACACATTCAAACTTCAAATCCCACTGTGCTGTGATTTTATATCTAAGGCCACCTTTCTTTGACTGTTTTCATTGCATGTAGCCTCTTTCATTTTAGCATGAAGTCTGTATTTGTGTTTGACTCCCCTTGTCCCTTCCACCTCTCCTTTAATCATCCCTTACAGTACCTTCAGAGTGCTGCCCTTTTTAAGTGGCCAACTTTACTCCTATGCTTGAAGTGTAACTCTACTTCTCATGCTATTTAGACGTTATTCTAGACTCACTCCATCTCTGCTAGTAAATTAAAGTAAGCTTGGAAACATTGCTTCCTGCTAGACCAGGGATTTTTTTCATAATAACTAGAGAGTTCTTTGGCATGAATTTGGCCAAAACCAGCTAGTGCTCTCCAGAGCTATCCCATGCCACATCTCAGCAGCTGGAATGGGCAAGGGATTAGTTTCAGTGAGCAGCTTGCAAGCCTTTCACTAGCATGGACCTGTGTCAGTGTGAGCTGAAATCCCCCCCCACCGACAATTACCAGGCTAGCCCAGTCTGGAAGCAAATGAAACCTGTATTTACAAAGCAGAATCTACAATCTATGATGAAATGCAATGAATATGTACAAATATACAAAATTCACAACATTTACAAATATATACAATCAACAGAAAAGCACAACCAATCTCCCTTTGCTTCCCCCCAAAGGGGACTCTTCCCAAAGGGGCCTCCCTCTCCCAGGAGCTTCCCCCCCAGACCCTCCTGGACAGAGAAGCAGAGTTTAGTTAGAGCAGAAAGTTGTTAACTTAGCTGCCAAGGTCAGTGTGTTATCTTCAGCCAGAAGAGAAGAAGAAACAGCAGCCAGACAGTCCAGCAACTGCCCCCACTGCCGAACGCAGAATGTGCCGAATGCCTACTTTGTTTTGGGTAATAGTTCTTAAACATTTCTATCTATCCAATGGAAGTGTTTAGAACAATCAGTATTTTGCTTTCTTACACCCAATAGTGACTTATTTACACTCTTTCACTTTCTCTGTTCTGAACTTTGCAAGGAAAAATTAAAAAGACAGTTTCAAACCATCACAGTCCACCCCTTCTAAACAATTCCATTGGCTGCTACTATCATTTATCTAATCTAAAATAATATCTACAACAATAGGTGAATAAAGACCATAGTCCATTCCGGCTATCTCAGATGTAGATGATTCAAAAGAGTCAAATCACAGGAAAAACAGCAAACAGCTTGTTTCCTCGCAGATGGAGTGAAGGAAGGAACAGGGACTCTCAGGTGACTCAGGGCTCTCAGGGTTCGTGCACCGTAGATCTCATAGACTCTCCTCTTGGGCGCGGTGATGTATCTGCACAACACTCTGAATTTAACCTCTCTCAGCCAAAGTTAGATTTCTTTGTGGAATACACTGAACTTCACCATTTTCTTGCATCACCCAATAGGTATGACCAGGACCTTCAGCAGAAACCACCCCTCGGACAGGTTTGGCCTCTCCTGAAGGAGAAAATACCCAAAGAGTTTTGCCTAACAGATTCTTTTCTCTGATAACAGGAACTCTATCACCTTCTTCCTTTCGCAACAAATCTGATTGGGCAGGTCCAGCTCGATTCACTGAACCTCTACTATTCACTAACCAGGTTGCTTGTGCTAAATGTTTCTCCCAGTTTTTCAAATATCCACCCCCCATGGCTTTGAGAGTGGTTTTCAGCAAACCGTTGTAGCGTTCGATCTTCCCTGCAGCTGGTGCGTAGTAGGGAATGTGGAATATCCACTCGATGCCATGCTCTTTGGCCCAGTTTTTTACAAGATTGTTCTTGAAGTGAGTTCCGTTGTCCGACTCAATCCTCTCTGGAGTTCCGTGTCTCCACAGGATTTGTCTCTCCAGGCCAAGAATGGTGTTACGTGCAGTTGCATGAGGAACTGGATAAGTTTCCAGCCATCCAGTGCTTGCCTCTACCATAGTCAGCACATACTTCTTACCAGATGGAGAACGAGGTAGAGTGATGTAGTCAATCTGCCAGGCTTCACCATACTTGTACTTGGACCATCGGTCACCGTACCACAAGGGCTTGATCCTCTTTGCCTGCTTAATAGCAGCACAAATGTCACAGTCATGGATGACTTGTGTGATAGCATCCATGGAAATGTCAATGGATCTGTCACGAGCCCATCGGTAGGTTGCATCTCTGCCTTGATGTCCTGACGAGTCATGGGCCCACCGAGCTAAGAACAGCTCACCTCGGTGTTTCCAGTCAAGATCAGGATCAGGATCAGAGTTTGTGTCCACCTGGGAAACTCTTGCAGCTAGATCTGCCTGATGGTTGTGTTGTTGTTCCTCAGTAGCTTTGCTCTTAGGAATGTGAGCATCGATGTGTCTCACTTTCACTGGGATTCTCTCAATGCGAGCAGCAAAGTCTTGCCACAGATCTGCAGCCCAGATTGGCTTTCCTTTCCTCTGCCAGCCATTCTTCTTCCAGTCTTTCAGCCAACCCCACAAGGCATTGGCTACCATCCACGAGTCGGTGTAGAGATAAAGCTTTGGCCATCTCTCACGTTCAGCTATGTTAAGAGCTAGCTGGATAGCTTTTACCTCTGCGAATTGACTGGATTCTCCTTCTCCATCTCTCGCTTCTGCAACTCTGCGCGTTGGACTCCACACTGCAGATTTCCATCTCCGCTTGTTCCCAACAAGACGACAGGAACCGTCTGTGAACAAAGCATATCTCTTTTCATCATCAGACAGATCACTGTAAGGAGGAGCTTCCTCAGCACGAGTTACTCTCTCCTCTGGAGGTTTAGCACAGCTTGTGCCTTCTGGCCAGTTTGTGATCACCTCCACCAAACCAGGCCTTTCGAGATTTCCCATTCGAGCTCTCTGTGTTATCAGAGCCATCCACTTAGACCAGGTAGCATCTGTTGCATGATGTGGTGAAGAACCTTTGCCTTTGAACATTCAATTCAGAACTGGCAATCTAGGAGCTAGAAGAAGTTCCAATCAGTTCCAATCACTTCAGAAGCAGCTTTCACTCCTTCATAAGCTGCTAAAATCTCTTTCTCTGTTGGAGTGTAGTTTGCCTCTGAGCCTCTGTAGCCACGACCCTCTGCTAGTATGTAGCCACTGAGTCTGATCTGTCTATTGGTAACAGAATGGTCCTCTAAACAATTATTTAGTTATACTTCCTGTGGGGGTTGGACTAGATGAACTTTGGAGGTCTCTTCCAAGCCAGACCATTCTATGATTCTATGATTCTGTGATTCTATGATTCTGTGATTCTATACCATCTGCTATTTTAGCTCATTTAACTTATTTTTTGTCATATCTTGCATCTCAATATATAATTCTTCCTGCACTTTCTGTGTCATCTGCGATTAATTTTGAGTGCAGAGAAATTAGTAACTTAGAAGTAAATAGGTTTTCATACTTTCCTTTCCATTCATTACCATCTTTGCTTGCACCTCTTCTTCCATCTCTCATATTCATCTTTGTTTCATTTCATTCTTTACTCTGCTTTCCATTATTTTGTTTACTAGCTCTTTTTTATATCTCTTTCATCACTCTTTTTTGCCTTGTCTACATTGCCTCCCCTGGCATAACCTTTCATCCCTCAGGGTGCCTCTTTGGCCACAAATCAGTTTTTCCCTTCTGGAGTGAAAGTAGCCTGTTCCAATGAAGAAACCTGGATAGGAGTGTGTCATATGATAAAGACCTACACTTTTCCCTGCTCTGTGGTTATTAAGATCTTTGCCTTCTATCTACCCAGTTACTGAGTTTCCATTTCCTTTGGACCTCTTCCCTTTGCCCTTTGATTAATTGGCTTTATTTCAGCTGAAGTACTGTAGTAATGTAATCTCCTGCTTTATGTGGGTTACTTCTCATAGCTATTTTATCTTCCTTTTTATCCTGCTGCTGTTCCAGTGTTACCATTAACAAAATCTGGAGGCACCTGGATCTTGTTATTACAAAGCAGGGGGCCTGGAACAGCTGGAATGGTGACATCTGCTTTGGCTGACAATTCTTCTGCTGCAGTCTGTGCCAGCCTTGGCTGGTAGCTCATTTTACCACTAAAAAGGCTGTCTGGTAACCGAGCTACTGTGAGTGGCCATGAAAAATCTGAATGCGTATCTATGGTTGCAAATCTGTAAGGACTTTCATATAGTTAAAAAATTTAGAGAGGCCAGAAGGGGACTGTTAGATGATTTATGAAAATCTGATCTGTGCTGAAGGCTTGTAGACCTTCCAGGAAGGCCACTAAATATTCTGGCTTCCCTAGTAGAGACCAATACTTCTCTCATTTACCCCATATTGAGCCTAATGCTTATGTTTGGCTACACTACAGAGAGACATCTGATATGATTTTTGAAGATATGAAGAGATAAGGAATTATCACTCCCACAGTAATTTGCTTCAGTGATTAATGATTGCTAACAGTTGCTTCAATGATTCAAGCTTGTTTCAGCTTTTCACCTGTTGTACGAAATAGACTGCTCTTATTTATTTTATTCATTTAGATATTTTTAACTACATAGATGTCTACAGATGACAGAAGCTCTCTCTTATCTGAAATAAATAAAAACAAGCAAACAAACCCCCAAACAACAAAAAACCCCAAACACACACACACAAAGCAATAATAATTAAAAAAAAAAACAAAACCACAAGCAAGAAACCCACCTGTGAGTGTGTTGAGACACTGGAATAGGTTCCTTGGAGAAGTTGTGGATGTCCCCTCCCTGGAAGTGTTCAAAGGCTCAGTGTTGGCTGGGCTTTGAGCAACCTGGTCCAGTGGAAGGCATCCCTGCCCATGGCAGGGGTGTTAGAACTGGGTACCCTTTAAAGGTCCTTTCCAAGCCAAACTATTCTATGGCTCAAACTAGTAGTTGCAAATACAGAGAAACAGTCTCAAAACTGCACACAATATCCATGCATATGCATGTAAGGAATAAGAGAGAAATAAAAATCATTCCAATCACATGCCATAGGTAAAATATCTACTTCACTGCTTCAGTCCCATTGTAAATAAATAATCTCAGAGTTTGCCTGGTATTTCACATAATATTAGCTCAAGAGAATGCAGAAAAGCAGCTTCAACACATAAGTCATTAATATTTTGAAAATATGTGGATTTCTGGTTTGAATCTCTGCTACAAAACTGAAAATTAGGGCAGACTGTACACTCCATGACTAATTTACAGCATTAGAATGTAAACCAAATTTGGCTTAATCGTCTTAAAATGTCGAACAAATAAGCGTGCTCTGAACATCTGTCATATCATATCTGAGCTAGATGTATTATAATCTTGCAGCCACAGAGGAATCCTGTGGAGCTTTAGGGGTTGGAAGAGACCTCTTGAGATCATTGAGCCAAGAATGCCAATGCCATTCTGGGGTGTATTAGAAGGGCTGTGGTTCGTAGGTTGAGAGAGGTTCTCCTCCTGTTCTACTCTGCTGTGGTCTGAACGCATCTGGAATATTGTGTCCAGTTTTGGTCCCCTCAGTTCAAGAAGGACATCAGGGAACTGCTTGAAAGAGTCCAGTGCAGAGCCACAAAGATGATTAAGGGAGTGGAACATCTTTCTTATGAGGAAAGACTGAGGGAGCTGGGGAGGAGCCTGAGAGGTGACCTTATTCATGTTTATAAATACGTAAAGGGTGAGTGCCAAGAGGATGGAGTCAGGCACTGCTCAGTGATGCCCAATGAAAGGTCAAGGGGCAATGGGTGGAAGTTGAGGCACAGGAAGTTCCATGTGAATATGACAAGGAATTTTTTCACTGTGAGGATGATGGAACACTGGAACAGGCTGCCCAGGGAGTTGTGGAGTCTCCCTCTCTTGAGTTATTCAAAACCTTCCTGGGTGCATTCCTGCGTGATCTGCTCTAGGTGATCCTGCTCTGGCAGGGGGGTTGGACTGGATGATCTTCCAACCCCTAACATTCTGTGATTCTGTCATTCTGTGAAAAGGAAATTGCATTTTTTTCATAATTTTCTCCAGAATTGGAAGCCTGTCTATAACTAGCTATGCAGATTGTTAAAGAACATATCAGTATATGATTCTATGAAAGAATCAAGAAACGCTCAGATGCTTAAATGTCTAGTTCTGTAAACCAGAAAGTGTAGTTGAATGGTGTTTTCTAGACCTTTCACTAGATTTACTATATCTATAATTTGCCCTGTAAAGTAGATGTCTTTTTTCTTCACCTTCAGTTTAGTGAAGGAGTAACATGAACTGTCATAATGATTTCCAAAAGCAGCTTCTTAGCTCTATAATGGAGTAAATATGGCTCATCTCTAGGGAAACAATGCTAGGACTAAGCTGCTCCTCTACAAAATTACTCAAGCTGCCTGGCTTTATGATAGACATCTGCAGAACAGTACAGCTGGGCTTGCTGAAGGGACTTCATACTGCTATGAGTCTCCTTTAAGAGGATAGACATGAAGATGTGCACACAAATAAGTAAAAAAATAACTCTACCTCTCCCCTTCTGTAATGGGGAATGCATTCCTTGATTATTATGACCTGATGCAGACAAAAGAGAGAGTGGCAAAATGAAGACAGGCATCAGTAGCAGGCACAGGACCAATGTTCACTGCCCCAGGAAGAAACTCCATCTCATCAATGTGTGGGCAGAGGTTTTACTGAAGCTGATATCCTATCTAGGAAATGTGCTGCACTGTCAAGATCTTTTCCTGTTTAAAAACTACAGGCAGTGGGAAGCAGTGGATGGATGTCTGTGTAGCTGAAAATGTAGAACTAACACACTGGAAAACTGAAATTTCTCTCGAGTAAAAGATGGACTCCTCATGGCACAGCAGAGTGTGGGGGAAAGAAAAAGCCGAAACAGTTGTGCGAGGTGTAAACGGTCTCAGGAAACTAATTTAATCCCAATATGAGCCACAGACATCTGTCAAGCCAGCAAAATTGTAAACAGATGGAAGCTCAGAAAAATCCACTGTAGGATGAACAACTGGTTTGTGTTGACACTGCTCCAAACACATAAAATGAAAAGTAAAAGTTAACCAGATAAACGAAACAGCTGGATTAGGAACAAGGAAAAGTCTTACTTCCTGACAGCTGAGAAAAGCATAGGCTTGAGGCAAGCAAGATAAAATGGGAAATCAGATTCTGTGGGATGTAAGGCATTTCATTAATACCAAGAGGCTTTCCCCTTCAGCAGAAATATTAAGAGAAGCCTCAGATAAAAGTGTGTTTGGTTTAGGTTTTTTTTTTTTTAATGGGTACTATGGGGAGATTTGGAATAGTTCCAAATTAAACAAAACAGATACAATATCCTAAAGCTTTTTTTCACACAGCAAGTGAAAAAGTATATATAAAAAAAATATTGACTAGAATAGGGCTGTTCAGGAACCAAACCAAATCACTAATTTGGGGCTCCACATGTCTAACTACATTTCCATCCCATGCTGATTATGTTTACTTCTGTGCATTCATTTGAGCTGAGATTTCTTCTATTTTACAGTCTTTTGGAGAAAATGGAAGAGTTGGCTCCATGCTTTAAATGGACCATGAAATGTCTTTCCTTCCTTTTGCATTTTACTTCTAAATCAGTGATGGTGCAGACATACAAACAAGTCCAGATACCAGGACATGCTATTCATTAAAAAGCAACATTCAGTTTCTACTAATTTGCTTCAAAAGGTAAGGCTGGAAACAAAATCTTATGTAACTCTGCTCAGTGCTTATAATTGTGATTTCAGGGGACATGTAAGCTGTGTGACACAGCCTGATTTGCTTTCATGATGACATTATGCCAACCCTTCACTATTTGCAGTTTTGTTTACCTTGAGGTTCCCTGTTACTCTTTCAGTCACAGGCTTGTGTGCATAAAACCTTTCCTGGTTTAGTCCAATTACTTCAGCTAAGCCAAAAATATATAATTCTTTACCCCATTGCTACATATACCTGGTATTTTGTGACTTCTGAGAGTTTTATTCCCTACTCTCAATAAGCTGCTTTTATGATAGGATTCAATATATAATAGTTACAGCCATGAGTAGAAATTCAGGTTAGCTTTTTAGTTAGCCAGTACTACTGTAAAGCAATAACTCCATGCATTGCAGAAAATTGTAACATAAAAGCAAGAATTCCTTGCTTCTATCACTGACTGAATCACAGAATCACAGAATGGTTTGGGTTGGAAGGGACCTCCAAAGGTCACCTAGTCCAGCCCCCTCCCTCTGCAGTGAGCAAGAACATCCTCTTTAGGCTGGACATTAGGAAAAGTTTTTTCACAGCAAGAGTGTTCAGGCATTGGAATGTGCTGCCCAGGGAGGTGGTTGAGTCCCCAAGCCTGGATGTGTTCAAAGGTGGTTTGGATGTGGTGCTTGGGGATATGGTTTAGGGGTGAACTTTGTAGAGTAGGGTTGTGGGTTGGACTTGGTGATCCTGAGGCTCTTTTCCAACTTGAATGTTTCTGTGATTCTGTGATTCTTACAGTGCTGTAAAGCCATTTGCAATTTGAAAAATTATAGCTACTTGAGTTTGATTGAGTTCATCATGCAAGTGCCAAACTATCTCCATCCTCCTTTTCTCAAATAAATGACTCCAAACCCCCTCAAATATTTTGCAAATTGAGACTGATTAGCAAAACCCAACTCTATAAACAACAGCAACCAAAAGGAAAAGAACCAAGCAACCAGAAGGGTAGGGAAAAAATAAAACTGAAAAAAAGATATTTGAAAAGAAGACAAAATAAAAGTATTTGCAATCTTGTACAATGCCCTAAAACCTTTGAGCAGTGCAATAAAATGCCAAACAGATCAAAAGTTTGTGAAGAAAGTTTGGAATACTTCTTTCTGAGTTGATGGTCACAGGAGGTAATAGACTGTGAGTGTATCTGAACAACTTCTGCAGTACATGGAGTTATTGCTTTACAATAGTACTGGCTAACTAAAAAGCTAACCTGAATTTCTGCTCATGACTATAACTATTATATATTGAACCTATCATAAAAGAAGGTTATTAAGAGTAGGGAATAACCATATTCCTGATTATTCTATAAAAAAACCCCTACCACCTCCCACAAAAAAAAAAAACAAAAAAACACCAACCAAAACCAACTCAAATTTTTACTGTCTTCCTTTCCCACCATTCACTCCTAACAGGCAGTGGATGCAGTGGCAGCTGCTCATGGGCAGATGAAGAATGAGTGCACATTTACATGGACATCTGCATTCAGATGTCACTCCATAGCATTGCTACCCTGAGCTCCTGAAAAATAAAGGAGCTTTGGCAGACTGAAGTCTTCTGCATTGCAGTTTATAAAGTGATAGCTAAAATAAAAGCAAATGTTTTCTCAGTCAACCTAAACTCTTTACACTGGAGTCTGCATTTCCTCTGAACCCAGTTTTAGGGCCTATATCTCAATTTTTTTTTTGTTAAGATAAAACAAAAAATTATACAGTGTAGCATGGGGAAATACCCTCTGTAAAACTAAATTAAGATTGAATGTATATCTTTATAATTAATAGGTTAAAGAACATGACAGATATGTTGTAATTATGTGAGAGGCAGCATTAGAAAACCCCCAAATCTCAAAGGTAAAATTATTCTTAAGTGCACAGCTGTTACTTCCTCAGACATAGATTACCATCATGATGGGGAATATGTTTCTAACTCCATTGTTTTTTATCATTCATTTAATCTACTTCTTAACTATCTACAACAGATATAAATAATTGATTCAAGATATATGTACAGACAAGTGATATTACATAGTACAGATAAGTACTAATTCATGCATCTCTCAGCTTGCTTTTATGTGAGTCAAGAAAGATTCAGGGCTTGAAATGAGAAATTTGCAGCCATTCAATTATTGATACAATAGTTAACTGCTTTAGACAAACCACAGCTAGATGTCGTGGGTGTGGAACTCATCTCCCTTGTAGCAAGTGATAGAATGCAAGGAAATGGCCTTAAGTTACACCAGGGGAGGTTTAGGTTAAATATTAGGAAAAAAAGATATCTCCTGAAAGAGTGATCAGGCATTGGAACAGGCTGCCCAGGGAGGTGCTTGAATCCCCATCCCTGGACATGTTCAAAAGATACATGGATGTGGTGCTGAGTGACATGGTTTAGTGGTAGTGGCTTAGCAGTAGTAGTGGGATTGCAAGCTGAAGGTGAGCAGTTGGATTTGATGATCTCAAAGGTCTCTTCCAACCTCAACAGTTCTATTATTATATGAGAAGGGTGGACATGGCACTTCAGGGCATGATTTGGTGGACATGCTGGCATTGGGTCAACAGTTGGACTTGACAATCTTTTCCAACCCTAACAATTTTATGATTTATGGGACTCAAATGATTTATCAAGCACTGACATAGTGATTTTCTTCCTTGCATAAATCCTTCTTCCTATTTGCATTTTTCCTAGAAATTTATTCATTAATAACTTGTAACAGCATACAAGCAATGAAGGGTGATACCCAATGACCAGAGCAGAGGCAGTAGGATCTAACTTAAACATTGGAGGTTCCCCCTGAACTTCAAGAAACACTTTTTAGCTGTGAGGGTAACTGAGCACTGGCACAGGCTGACCAGAAGTGTTGTGGAGTTTCCATCCTTGGAGATATTCAAAGGACACCTCAACATGGTCCTTGGCAGCTGAACCTAGGTGGCTCTGATTGAGCAAATGAGTCAAACCAGATCCACTTCAGATGTTCTTTCCAGCCTCAACCAGTCAGCAAGTCTGTCATTCTGCGAAATCACACAACAAAACAGTGATTCCTTTGGTTCATTAAAAAATTAACTGTTTTTGAAATTCAGCATTCAATTTTGATCACTCTAAGTCAGAAATATTTTTCCCTGAACTTAAAAATAGAGGAAAAACAACAGCAGTAATGGAGAAATTCCAGATGCAAGGGTCAAAAAGATGTGATTATTTCATTGAAGTGTAAAAGATGTAAGAAGAAAGTGATAAAGAAACTTTTCTTTGTATCTTTATGTACTATAGGGCCAGAATCCTCAGACACTTCTTTTTTCATGCTATAAAAGACATTATTCCTTCAAATATAAATTTGGGTTTACAACACCTAGTGCAACTGTTGTTGCTTTAAGTGAACTAAAGAACTTTAAGCAAACACCCTGGGTAACTAAAACAAGACCTGATTGATATTGCCATAGTTAGGTGGATGTAAAGAAAACGTAGGTAGATGCTGTACAGAATCATAGATTGGTGGGGGTTGGAAGGGACCTCCAAAGATCATCCAATCCAGCTCCCCTGCCAAAGCAGGACCACCCAGGTCAGGTCACACAGGAACACATACAGATGGGTTTTGAAAGCCCCCAGAGAAGTAGACTCCACAACCTCTCTGGGTAGCCTGCCCCAGGGCCCCATCACCCTCACAACAAAGATTTTCCTCATGGTGATGTGAAACTTCCTGGTTTCCCATTTGTGTCCATTGCCCCTTGTCCTATCACAGGGCACCACTGAAAAGAGACTGGACCCTTCTTTCTGACACCCACCCTTCAGATATTTGCAAACATTAATAAGATCTCCTTTCAGTCTCTCTTCATAGGGGAGATGCTCAACTCCCCTAATCATCCCCGTGGCTCTCCATTGGTCTCTCTCCAGCAGATCCCTGTCTCTCTTGAACTGGGGAGCCCAAAACTGCACACAGTATTGCAGGTGTGGGAAATAGTATAATAATGAATGGGTATGTGGGAATTCTCCATTACATCATTGTGAGAACATTAACAAATAATGAACTGTGAAAATTAAATTAGTAGGATAGGTGTTGTATACAATGAAGCATGCAGCAGCTCAACTGAATTGACAGGAAAACCAGTAAAGGAGGTTATCTGTCACCACTATCCACTAGGAAATTTCCTACCACTCCAATAAACAGAAGTAGAAAACGTGATGAGATTAATTTTCTCAAAATCATGCTACTAGCCTTTACAAATAGGGCAGGCCTTTTGAAACAACTACCTTCAAATAGACATCTTGGGGGAAAAAATAAAAAGAAACAACAACAAAACCTTAAAAGTGTAAAATAAATATGAATCTAATACTTGTCTATCTTCTAGAGGACATATTTATTTTTGTATCAGAAGAAATACAATTCACAGACTTGTTCATTATCTATTATCTGACTACATCTTACTGACAAGATAATTTCACTTGAAATTCAACAAAATAAATCAAAATTTCCTGAGCATCTGCAGCATAGACAGCTCTCTTGAAGTACAAACATTTGAGACTGTTGGATAAATGCATTTCTTCATTTCAAGTGTACCTGTATGTTTTGACCTTTAACTGACTGATGCTTAAATCTTGAATTAAAAACATAAAGGGCAAAACTCTCTCAGCTCAGTAGAGTGGACGCTGACAAGAGCAATTTTTTTTTTCCAGAATGTAACTTGGGAACACTCTTAAGTTCCACTTCTGTTCTGAAGGAGAAAATTGATGTCTTTAACTAAAGGAAAATGGTGTGGAAAGCAATAACATAAACATTGGTAACTCTGACTCCTCATTTCACTTCAAAGTTGTATTTTTCTTTTTAAATACAAATTTTATAATCTGCTCTATGCAATCAGCTTTACGACCATGAAATCTTCACCATGGTCACCCTTTCCAGTGCTCTGGAGAGACTCATGCCCAATAGCTCATTAATGTAAAATGAGCAGGTAGTCCTGGGAGTCAAACCCATGGCCCTCTCCTGTGTTGGTTGAAGCAGTCATGCTCATTCTCCTCTTCTGGCTTAATGAAGCTTACTTTCCTTTGACGTGAGCCTTTCATAAGGAGGCTAAAACATTCTTACCCTGCCTCTTTATCTGACATAGCCATTGCACTATGTAGAGTGGTCCAGGAAGGAAGGGACCTCCAAAGGTCATCCAGCCCAACCTCCCCACAGTCAGCAGGAACATCCCCAACTAGATCAGGTTGCCCAGGGCCTTATTGAGCCCCACCTTGAATATCTCCAGGGAAGGGACCTCAATCACCTCCCTGGGAAACCTCTTCTAATGTTCCACCACCCTCACAGTAAAGAACTTGCTCCTAACATCCAATCTAAATCTGCTCTTCTCTAGTTTGAAGCCATTGACCCTTGTACTGTCAGACTTTTGTAAAGAGTCTCTCTCCATCCTTCTTGTAGGCCTCCTTCAGGTACTGGAAGGCTGCTACTAGGTCTCCTCAAAGCCTCCTCTTCTCCAGGCTGAACACCCCCAGCTCCCTCAGCCTGTCCTCATAGCAGAGATGCTCCAACCCCCTGATCATTTTGGCGACCCTCCTCTGGACCTGCTCCATCAGGTCCATGTCCTTCCTATATTGAGGGCTCCAGACCTGTATACAGTACTCCAGGTGAGGTCTCACCAGAGTGGAAAAATACAGATTTAGATTCCTGAAGCTTAGAGGTTATGAAATCCAGACTCAATACTAGCGCATGTTGCCGCAGCCTCTAGAGCACAGTAATTACAGAGAAGGAGTAAAGAATTAGATGAGCCCATTTGCTAGTCTCTGTCACAAGAGGCTCGTGTGCTACTCATATTTGCAGTGCTGCAGTTTTGCTTTAACTCCCAGGCCCTATTTACCAGATGAACAGAGCCAGAGAAGAGCTGTAGAACAGTTCTGGAGATGTAAATGGGGCTGCAGTGTGGCAGGGAAGGGGCCAGTGCAAAGGGCACAGAAGATCCTCACCAGAGATGCCCCCCTTCCACCTTTCATAAAGGCAGGCTCTTGCTGTGTGCCCAGCAGGAACTGGGGAGGACAGAAAGGAAGGAAAGCAAGCTCAGCATCCTCCTCCCTCCCACTCCACTAATATCAGGATATTTTTGTGCCCACAGCTGTGTTGCTATATTTGCCCTTTCTTGTGTTGAGTCTAGGGAGAGGCACATCTCCAGGGACGTGGGAAAATTGTCATGTGCAATTAGCAGGGGCATCAAAACCTCAAGTGTCCCAGTTTGGAAAACCATAAAGATTAAGTGACTCAGTTTTGGAAAAGAAATGTGAATAAAATGTCACGTATCCAATTTTTGGTACAAGTCCTCAGGCAGACCTCAGTTCTGAACATCCTTTATATAAATTTATCTTTGCAGTTAAAGAGAAAAACATCTTCCACTGGGCACCTTTATGCCTTCCTTATTATTTTCTTCACTACAGATTTCACTCTGTGAACCTAAGTCTATATGTCCTATACTATGTTTTAAATGCTACATAAAGGTTTGTGTAACAATATTTTCAACATTAAGTTTTCTTTCTTTCTTTCTCTTTCTTTCTCTTTCTTTCTTTCTTTCTTTCTTTCTTTCTTTCTTTCTTTCTTTCTTTCTTTCTTTCTTTCTTTCTTCTTTCTTTCTTTCTTTCTTTCTTTCTTTTCTTTCTTTCTTTCTTTCTTTCTTTCTTTCTTTCTTTCTTTCTTTCTTTCTTTCTTTCTTTCTTTCTTTCTTTCTTTCTTTCTTTCTTTCTTTCTTTCTTTCTTTCTTTCTTTCTTTCTTTCTTTCAACACATCAACTTACCCTGGTTTACAGTACCAAGAAGCATGGACTATTGTAAGTTATGGGTTCCCAGTTCAGGTTGTCCTAAATATGAATTGCCATTGTGCTGAATATAAATCATACCCAAATAATTCAACTTTACAGTTTATTAGGGTAAGAAGTAAATTTAAAATTATATTTCATGTCTAATTTGATATTTAAAATCTCATTCAGATATGGTGGTATAATCACCTCTCTTTTGCTCCAGTGATTTCCTCTCCTGTGCTCTGGGGAGATCCCACCCGGAGCACTGTGTCCAGCTCTGGTGCCTGCAGCACAAGGACATGGAAATGTTGGAGGAAGTCCAGAGAAGGCCATGAAGATGATCAGAGGGCTGAAGCACTTTCCCTATGCTGACATGCTGAGAGAGTTGGGGTTGTTCAGCCTGGATTAGAGAAGGCTCCAGGGAGACCTTAGAGCAGCCTGTCAGTACCTGAAGGGAGCTACAAGAAAGCTGTGGAGGGACTTTTTACAAGTGATAGAATGAAGGGCAATGGCTCTGAGCTGGAGGAGTGGAGATTTAGACTGGAAATTTGGAATACATTCTTTACAGTGAGGGTGGTGAGACACTGAAACAGATTGCCCAGGGAGGTCATGGATGCACCCTCACAGGTTCATGAGGCCTTGAGCAATCTGGGGGTTGCTCATGGCAGCGGGTTGAAACTAGATGATTCTTAAGGTCCCTTCCAATCCAAGCCATTCTATGAATCTATGAATCTATTCTACGTCATTTGCTTGTTAATGTAAGGAGCACTCTGGGATGTCCTCAGTATGCATCCAGTACACATACTGGCACTGTTAGATTGCCAAATTGAGAAACTACATGATTGCTTTTTCCACAAGTACCTGTGTGGACCTGTCACCAGACCCTCTGAATAAAACTTTCTTGGATTATTTGTAGCTTTCCAGCCTTTAGATTACACCACACATCTAATAGTACTTTTCCCATAGTTGCCAAGACTGTAGGTAATCAGAGAAATAAAACTGCCCACAAAGCTGAAGTATGTAAACAACTGAAGTCTCGATGTGTGCAGAGCAAAGCAGAAAATAGAGAGAAATGAGAAGTATGCCACACAGAAATAAACATGAATAAAAAATATTCAGATTATGTTCATGCATAGATATTGATAGATATATACATATATAAATATGTGTATGTGTATGTACATGCATACATTCTAAACTTTTGTGAGGTATAAAGTTGATGTACTACTCATACAAAAATCTAACTGTCATTCTGGAGCCTCAATTAATGGGTTTAGTGATTAATGAACTGATATTATTGAACATTCTTACATTTAACTATACAGAATGCTTTTAACAGAAACAAAATCCCAAGCCCATAACTGTGGAAGAAGGTAAAAAAGGTGACTGTATTGAAACAGTCACAATGTGAAAGGAATCTCTCATTTTCTGTATGATAACATCCTTTGTCTTCAGTTGAAACAAACTTCAGTTCATGCTTGACCCATTTTTGACAGAATTTCACATCACAGGAGGTTTAAAAGGGCTGCAGCCCTGAAAGGCATTTTAGCTGCAGAATTTGTATCATGAGATATCTCTGAAGTACTATAAATATAAAGGGAGAATATATGTAAACAACATGAATATACATAAACAAAATGCTTGACATGTATCTACAAGGTTTTTACCCTGTAGAATTCATCACCTTTCTTGTATTTTGACAAACATTTGGGTTCTGGCAGAGCAAGGAATAGGTTTGCTTTTATCATATACACTTTTATCATATACAGGTAAACAGCCTTGGGAAAACACAGTGAAGATCAATTCATTGCACTGAAGTGCTGATGAGAACTTAAAAAGATCACATTATGCTTTTGTCAAGGTCAGTCTTCTGTTATCTTATAGAGACTGTTAGACTCAACATAAGTTTCATGTCAAACCTGTATGCTTCTGAATGTATTCCAGTATTTGCTTTACCAAGCTTTGACAAATGCAAGTAATCTGTCAAAGAGTGAGCATTACACAGGAATAAGAGTGCCTTTCAATTTCTGCCTAGCTACACTGCATCTGCATTCTGCTTACCTGTCTTCATCCAGCTTCCTGCTCAGTTCCTTTATAAATCAAATTGATTCAATTCCAAGAATCCCAAGGTTTCTGCTGAGAATGTTTTAAGATGAGATGTTATTACTATAAGCTGATTTTTTTATTATTATTAAAACAAGTGCAGGCACTGAAGCATTTCATCCTCTACTTACAAGTCTTTCAACATGCATAATGCTTTTCTGAAAGAGAAACAGAAAACATGGACTCTTGATACTAATAAATATTTCACATCACTATTAGCTTGCTGTTAACACAGCTTTTCTTTACTCCATCTCTCTTTTTAACTGCATTGGTCCTGGCTGGGTAACTAAAGTAAAAATGCCTTTGAAATGTGAATACAATATTGCCTCACATTAGTTAAATACTTTTAAATATCATAAAGTGACTCAAAAAAAATCCTGTAGTATGTTCACTTCTGTGATCTTTTTAGTGTGAATCATTTTAGTGTGAATCCCTGTGAATCATACTGAGCAATTATCCATAGCTTTGCTTGTACTTTTTGCAAACCATAAAAATAGAACTCATGTAAACATGGGAAACATCTGGGTCTGCTTAATAATTGTTCATTACCTTATCAAGAAATGCTTCGGAAGTGGCCTAGCTCCTCCACCCCCAATCTACACTTAAAAGCAAAGAAAACAAATGTTGTGTTGTAAATGATTAAAACCATGCTCATAGTTTTTGCTTCCCAAACTAAGGTGTGAATTGACAAGATTTTCTTTCAGATGAATATCTAATCAGTCAATTAGCCTTCCTTACAAAGGTCTACACTATGAAGCATGGTTTAGCTTTAAGTAAAGAGTGGTTAAGTAAACACATTGAGGTAGAGATCAGGACCAGAATAGTTATGATTGATTAAGACATTACTCTGTAAGTTTTCACTCTGTAGGGAAAATAGTGAGACTTCTTTTTTTGCAAAGACACATTGCCACAGTGGCACAAAGGGTATTTCAGTTTCATGAAGATGTTGTGAGGATCTTGCTTTAAAGTATCAGTTCTGCCTCTTGTAGGAGCCACTGTTTTTTCATGCAGTGCTTAGTCCAGGACTGTAAACTGTAATTGTCTTTGACAAATTGCTTGTGAGCAGTTACTTCTAAGTCTTGTCAGCAGATATTTGCCCCTCAATTTAAGAAGGACTTGAGATACTTGAATGTGTCCAGAGAAGGGTAACGAGGCTGGGGAGAGGCCTTGAACACAAACCCTACGAGGAGAGGCTGAAGGAGCTGGGATTGTTTAGCCTGGAGAAGAGAAGGCTCAGGGGAGACTTTATTGCTGTCTACAACTACCTGAAGGTTGTAGCCAGGAGGGGGTTGGTTTCTTCTCCCAGGCAACCAGTGACAGAACAAGAGGACACAGTCTCAAGCTGCGCCAGGGGAAGTTTAGGCTCGAGGGGAGGAGAAAGTTCTTCATGGAGAGAGTTGTTAGAAGTCGGAATGTGCTGCCCAGGGAGGTGGTGGAGTCACCATCCCTGGAGGTGTTCAAGAGGGGATTGGACGTGTCACTTGGTGACATGGTTTAATAGTCATGAGGTCTTGGGTGACAGGTTGGACTTCATGATCCTTGAGGTCCTTTCCAACCTTGCTGATTGTGTGATTCTGTGACATTTTGCTAGACATGATGATGATAGCAAAGACTTTTGATCAGACACAATCTAGACTTGAAGAAGTGTGGCTGCTCTACAAGTTTCATAGCCTGTCCAGAGCTGTTAGCATTTCACATACCTGCTTGTGTTAATATTTGTCTGGTGATTAAAATAAAGTTATACTTAAAAGGGTGAAACTAATGGCATCATCCTTTTTTTTCAAGGACGTTAAAAATAGGTATCAGAGGAAAAGCAAGGAAAAGATATCCAGTCATTTAAAACAAATGATGTCAATATCATGTGTCCACCCTGTACCCTGATACAAATGCTTCATAGGCAGAACAAATTATAATATAAATGCTGTCTATACTGAGAAAGTTATAAAATTAGAGTAAGTATTGAGTTTTGGCTGAGATTTGTTCCCACTGAACTTCAATGAACTCCTAAATTCCTTTATGACATGCTAGAATGGGATTAACCTTCTGTAATGATAACAGAACAGAATCACAGAAACATTCAGGCTGGGAAAGACCCTCAGGATCACCAAGTCCAACCAATAACCCTACTCTACAAGGTTCACCCCTAAACCATAGCCCCAAGCACCACAACCAAACCACCATTAAACACATCCAGGATCTAGAAAGGTTTTTCCTAATGTCCAGCCTAAACCTACCCAGTCACAGTCTGAGGCCGTTCCCTCTTGTTCTATCACTAATTACCTGTGAGAAGAGACCAGCACCAACCTCTCCACAATCTCCTTTCAGGTAGTTGTAGAGAGCAATGAGGTCTCTCTTCAGCCTCCTCTTTTCCAAACTAACCATCCTCAGCTCCTTCAGTCACTCTTCATAAGATTTATTCTCCAGACCCTTCCCCAGCTTCATTGCCTTCCTCTGCACTGACTCCAGCATCTCCACACCTCTTTCGTACTGAGGTGCCCAAAACTGAACACAATACTCAAGGTGTGGCCTCACCAGAGCTGAGTCCAAGGGGACAATCACCTCCCTACTGCTGGACACAGAGTTTTTGATCCCAGCCAGGATGCCATTGGCTTTCTTGGCCACCTGGGCACACTGCTGGCTCATATTCAGCTACTTGTCTATTAGAATCCCCAGGCCCCTTTCTGCCAGACAGCTTTCCAACCACACTTGCTGAAACATTGCTTGGGTTTGTTGCAACCCAAGTGCAGGACCTGGCATTTGGCCTCATTGAAGCTCATCCCATTAACGTTGGCCATGGATCCAATCTATCCAAGTGCCTCTGTAGAGCCTCCCTACCCTGGTGCAGATCAACACTGCCACCTCACTTGGTGTCATCTGCAAACTTCCTGATGACACACTCTATGTCTTCATCAAGGTCATCAATAAAGATGTTAAATATAACTGGTCCCAACACTGAGCCCTAATTACCATCTGAAAGCACAATTTATTTCTTTTTAAATGGTAGAACTAAGTTTTCTATTCTCCTACATACTAAATGGAGAGGAATGGGCACTTCTGAAGGACTATTCATCCCATCCTGAGATGTGTCAGATATATTGCATTATGGGGATTTTTTCTGCTTCACTGCAGGTATTTTTATATTTTTCAGACTACTGGGAAAATAATTGGAATCAGTTTGGGCTTGGTGAAGCATGAACATCTACAACATATTTTGAAATTCTGCTCATATAGATATTATTTGTACCACAGGCAATGTGATTTCAAATCATCTTGAGAAATCCATTGGTGGTGGATTTGAGGCTATGTCACAGAAGGCTACTCTTGAAATTCGTGCATTTTTGCTGTATGTCATTGCCATGTAACACGAAAGCTTCATCACAGTAATGAAGAACACCCAATGGAGAATGAATTTAGGTAATCATAATTCAGGGATTTAATTGCCTCTGGGCACGTGGGGTTAAAATGGGAGGCTCAGTAAAGCAAATAGTCTCCTTGTATCAAGATAATTTGGGTAATGTTAAATGACAGAAAATTTACCTTTTTACAGATCAAGAGCAAGCCCTAAAAATATAGAAATTATGTCATGAATGACTAAAATAGTGTTTCTGCCATAAGTCCTGACCCCACAATATTTTAAACAATACAACAGAAGCCTTGTACATGGTATGGATAAACGTGTGTGTCTATGCATGCCTGTAGTTATCTCATATTCATCTTTCAATACTAATCTCAAATTTCTGCTTAGCCTTAAGCTGCAATTCACAGATCCCAGGAATCCTTAGTGAGCTGTATTGGCCTTCCCAGAAAGCAAAACTTTTTTTCCATAATGAGATAATAATAATAACAAAGAAATACTGAAATCTTTCTGACAAACTTTTCTAATGTTACAATAAAAATGAGAGCAGTGATGGGTATTGATTTTGATGCTATATGTTTAAACAGTCCCAGAAACTATCAGAAAAATGAAAACCATGACTAGCAGCTTCTGAGATTATTTAATTTCAATGCATTTTGAGCCTTCTGCATGATGAAGTTGCCTTATCATGCCTCCCAGAATAGCTGAAGGGGCCAGCTGAAATGAATACTGATGAAAATTATAGAAGTTCTCTCTTTAAAGATCCAAAGTAATTTGCATATAAGTTCAATTATCATTGAAAATTTCAGGTAAGGATTTAGCTTTAATTAACACTGGTGAAACAGTCAGGACCTTATTAATATGTCAGGGTAATGCAGCTATCAAGAAGTCATGAGTGGATAAAACCTTATCATAATTAACCAGTTCCATCCTGCCTTTCTTTGTGTTAACCCAGCAACACTCCAACAAGTAATGACAAAGTAATATGGAGCTGCATTGCTGGCACAATCTTATTAATATGTTTTTATTTAACTCCTCAGACAACACAGTTATTCATTTTTCTCAGGCTAGGTACATACAACTTGTGTATTATACATGGTGTATGCATGTATGTAAGGGCTGTACAACTCGATGTGAATTTAGCTTTAACTCTTTATTTCAAGTTCAGTAAAATAAAGGAAATATTATTCTGAAAAAAAAAAAAAAAAACAAAACAAAACAAAACAAAAAAGGAATAAAGGAATCCTGCATTGAAAATCAATCATTAAATACTTGAGTCAGGAAAAGATTTTTTTTTTTTTGGTTAACACTCAAATTGGCAGAGGCATAGCAGGGTTCTTTACTATTCTCAGAATTTCGAGGTAGACCCTGGGTAGCTTTATATTACAGATGCTAGGAAATTAAGAAATTTTACAGCGCCACCAAAAAGTGCAAAAAAACATAGACTCAATGGATGAAATTACCTTTTTAGTACCTCAGCCTGGTCCCATGTAAAAGACTTAAAGACTGAGGGGAATCCTGTTGGTGTGTGGAAGACAATTGGTTCCCAGGTTCCCAGACACAGATATTACAACCCTTTTTTGGTCCAAATTTGTGATTTTACTGTACTCAAATGACACTAATTTAACAACATTACAGTTGCTGCATAAAATCCATCCCCTTGTCTATCTTCAGCCACATACATTAAGCTCATTTCAGAAATGTTACAAATACCTACTTTGATTTAGATTGGTTTATTTTTGTTTTAGAAGATGTTCAGGTAAAATGAAATATGTTGAAGTTTGTCCACCATTTAATGTCATGCATCACCAGACTCACCAGTTAGTTTCCTATTATAAGGCATTTCCAAATGACATATTTTAAAATAAATTTGTTGTACCTACTCATAGATATCATGTAAAACAAAACAGTTAAGTTTATTAAGTAGATGATTTGGAGTATGTACAGAATCACAGAATGGCTCAGGTTGGAAGGTATCTGAGAGATCATCTGCTCCAACCTCCCCACCATGGGTAGGGACTCCTCTCAACTAGATTCAGCTGCTCAAGGACTCATCCAGCCTGGCCTTCAACACCCCCAGGGAGAAGGCATCCACAACATCCCTGGGCAATTTATTCCAGAGTCTCACCACCATCCATTCAGCTAAAAATGCACCAAAGATAAGCCTTCAGGTATATCTGAAATCAGTGACCTTGCATATGAAATTTATTGACAGTAACACTGGTTGCACTGTAAAGCTACTAAGGAAGCAGAACCTGCATTGACAATTTATTTTGTGAGCTTCTGTTGGAGTTTGAAGGATGAGTATTTCCAGTTTGATGACAAAGCCACTACGTCTGGTGCTGAAAAGTAAATAGAATAAAGGAATGTAGGGGTTTCAGTTACAAATGTGTATTCAGGTAGATGAAGATTTAATGACCAAAGCATGGATAGGAGGTAGCATCACAATTGCCAACTATGTTTATCACCCTGCGCCTTTCTAATCCTTACCACTCTGCTTCCCATGGTTTTCCAGTGTAATATACACAGTGCATCTCACATTGCTTTCACTGTAAAGATAGACACAAAGAAATACAATTGCTTTCCTTACAGCTACAAGTTCACTTACACTGAAGTAACACTCTTGGCATGATTTATTGCCTTGTCTGAACCACTGTGCTAATACATAAAGGCTCTATTAATGTAACTGCATTATCGAATATACAAAAGTAAATGCAGAGTTCCAGTGGTTCCATGGTAAAGCATCACTGTATTCTGACAAAGACAAACCTCAGGAATTGTCCTGAATTACTGCTAGATTTTGAAAGGAGGAGGAAAGGTGGAAGGCAACAGGAATACGTTTTGGTTAGCACTAGTGTTACAAAAAGCCAAATAAACAAAAAAAGAGGTCATAACTCTCTGGCACCATGGATAAGTTGTGTGGCACTGCTTGTATGGATATAGTAAACTTGGTTATTTACCCTAAAATGAGTTAGCTTCCTCCATACTGCCCTCTACTCTGAGCTATCACCCACACCTTGCTCAGGAATTAGCAGCAGAGTTAGCAGCAGCCTGGTGAGAGCCAGGCTCAGCAGCACTAAACCACAGAGCTGACAACATGACAGCATCCATGCCTGTGCCATGGCCCTACCTGCTGCACCAGTACAAGTGCAACTTACTACTACAGAGGGGCTGATATTCACAAACACACACACAGCAGAGAGACAGAGAACTGCTGGAGAGAATCCAACAGAGAGCCATGAGGATGCTTAGGGGACTTGAGCATCTCCCCTAGGAAGAGAGACTGAGAGCCCTGGGGCTGCTTAGTCTGGAGAAGAGAAGACTGAGAGGGGATCTGATCAATGTCTATAAATCTCTGAGGGGTGGGTGTCAAGTGGAGGGGGCCAGGCTCTTTTTGGTGGTTCACAGTGACAAGACAAGGAACAATGAGTTCAAACTAGAACATAGAAGATTTAGCTCAACATGAGGAGAAACTTCTTTCTAGTGAGGGTGACAGAGCACTGGAACAAAGTGCCCAGTGGAGTCTCCTTCTCTGGAGACTTTCCAAACCCACCTGGATGCATTCCTGTGTGGACTCCCCTAAGTGATCCTGCTCTGGCAGAGGGGTTGGACCTGATGATCTCTTGAGGTCCCTTCCAACCTCTGATGTACTGTGGTATTGTGAATTGTTTTTTTTTTTAATCATATAGATTAAACCTTGTGTGAAACTTTTTAAAAATCAATAGAACATAAATTAAAAGGATTTAGAGGAGATCCACATTGTTTAATTTTGACTATCCAGCTTAGATGCCAAATTCGTGTGCTTAGAATTATGTAGTGTAACTTGTTTTAAACGTCTGAGTGGAGGATTGCATTGATTTAAACTAAGTCTATTTGAAAAACAAACCAGCTCAATGACTTTGTGCTTGGGTCACCTTAGACTTTTAAATTCCTATATAGGGGATCAATGTCTTTTTTTTTTCCATTCTAAGCACACCCCAGTTTCTTTGCACATTGTAAGAAGTAAGAATGATTGGAATCTGACATGTTGCTATTGCTGCACATACTTTCAGAAGTGTGCTGCTAGATGCAGTTGACACAAAATATTACTTTGTTCTCCTTCCAGTATCTGAAGGGGGCCTAAAAGAAAGCTGGTGAGGGACTTTTTAGGATGCCAGGTAGTGATAGGAATAGGGAGAATGGAGCAAAACTAGAAGTGGGTAGATTCAGATTGGATGTTAAGAAGAAGTTCTTCACCATGAGGGTGGTGAGACACTGGAACAGGTTACCCAGGGAGGTGGTAGAATCCTCATCCCTGGAGGATTTTAAGGCCAGGTTGGATGTGGCTCTGGGCAACCTGATCCAGTATGAGATATCCCTGCCCATGGCAGGGGGGTTGGAACTAGACGATCCTTGAGGTCCCTTCCAACCCTGACAATTCTATGATTCTATGATTCACTGCACACCTAAGGACAAACCAGATTCATCACATGCTGTCAATTTTTTATTTTAATTCTCTTTTTTTTTTTTTTTTTTTTCCAGAGTGTGATTCATCTGAAAACACATCTTTGGGAGTCCCTCAGTCTGCAGGTTGTTTTTCATTCTCTCGAGCCTGATGTCATAGCTCTGTGACACACCTGCTTAAGTCCTTGCCTAAGCTGACTGATGTGACCAGGCAAAATTATCAGGGCAATGACTAGTGAGCCTGGGAAGTCTAAACACAAAACCAATGTAGACATCAACCTTATTTCCTGAGGATGTGAAAACAGAGAGATTGCAAGAAGGAAGAAGAGTTTCATAAGCTAAAACTGGTTTCTTTCTTATATGGCTTTAATCATTGCTTTAATCATTTAATCTATTGCTTTAATCAAAATTTCTCCTCTTGAACAGCAAGAGAACAACTTTTGTTGAATTACCTACTTAGCAACAGTGATAGCAGGTTAAACAAGCATTGATTATCTTTCCTTAAGGATAAACCATTGCACACATGCTAGGTTTTACAATGCTTTTTTTCAAGCCTCATCCAGTCTTAATGCTATAAAGGTCTACATCCTTGCAAGCTTAAATGAAAATTGTAACAAATATACTGAATGATTTACAGAATCACACAATAATGTGTTTAAAAAAAAAAAACAAACAAAACCAAAACAAACAAACAAACAAAAAAACAAACCAAACCAAAACAAACAACTTATGTGTTTCACATGCATCTCTCCTTGTACAGAATCACAGAATTGTCAGGGTTGGAAGGGACCTCAAGAATCATCTAGTTCAAACTCCCTTGCCTTGGGCATGTACACTTTCCACTAGATCAGGTTGCCCAGAGCCACATCCAGCCTGGACTTAAAAACCTCCAGGGATGGGGCTTCCACCACCTCCCTGGGCAACCTGTTCTGGTGTCTCACCACCCTCATGGTGAAGAACTTCTTCCTAACATCTAATCTAAATCTCTCCTCCTCTAGCTTGGATCCATTTCCCCTACAGTGATTATCCATACTGCCGTTAAATACTGCACTGAAAATCACATCATGTAGTTTAGAAAAAATTTAAAATAACGATAATAAAAAAATACTGGCTCTGCTTTGAACAAAATACTTCTGAAAGTGCCCTTACTGCTTCTGAATCTTTCTATTCCACATCCACATGGAAACACTCTTATGTCCTGAGATGAAGACAGAGCATTTATGCAACACACAGCAGAGCTTTGAGGCATATATTTGAAAGCACCAAAGTAAATAATTCCTAAAACTAAAGGCTCATCTTCTGCAACAGTTTTAAGATATTGCTGCCCCTTCTCATGTGCCATGGCTGTTTCAGGATGCTATTCCCTCAGGCACTCCATCATAATCGTTTGTGTGCAGCTCTCAACCAAGTCAGGTTCAACTTGAAATCCAAACCAGCTGACATATAAACTTCATAGCTTATGAAAAGGAACAATTCTACTTTTCCTTCATTATATTTTGGCTTTGGAAATGAGTTCTTGGAAGGCAGGAGGAGAGATGGAACCTATTTAAAAATGCAATGCTTATCAAAAGTTACGTGGGGAGCTATATTAAAGCCCTCAATTAAAAGCCAAAGTGTGCAGCTAAGCACCGACTCTTAGAGACGTTTGGACAGCTAGAGGCAAAACAGTTCAAAGTGCCACTGGTTATCTACTGACATTTTTAGGTTATTAAGTACCTTTACAAACTCTCTCTTGGTGTAGTAGTGGAAGTGAAAGACATTTAAGTTCCCTACTCAAGAAATATTGAATGTTTTTGTTTTGATATAACCAATAAGTAGTCATATCTCCAGTCCATTTCAGATGATTTGGGATCAGGGCTGCATTTCTTGGCAAAGCTTGCTTTTGATAGCTAGTTTGAAGTTCTGCCTTCATATTATGGAGCCAGTCTTTACTCTGTAGAAGCTGACAGGTGTTAGACTTGTACCATACATTTGTCATGGTTAAGTCTATGGCATAAGCACTGACTACTCCCCAGTGTCCAGTCACCCTCATGAAAAGAAGTACTAATGTAAAAGTGCACCAATATCTATGCAATAAAGCTCTTCTTTGAAAGTGTTCATTTTAGTAGGATTGAGATACACTGCTGCATGCTAATCTTTTAAATGTGGATATATTACAAATTAATAAAATATTGCTGTTGGCACTGGATATATGAAAAGACATATATATAAAATGTAAGGAATCACAGAATCAACCAGGTTGGAAAAGACCTCAGAGATCATCAAGTCAATTGCCTAATATCTAACATCTCCTGACAACTAAACCATAGCTCCTAGTGCCACATCCAATCTTTTTTTGAACACCTCCAGGGACAGTGACTCCACCACCTCCCTGGGCACAACATTCCAATGGTAAATTACTCTTTCTGTGATGAACTTTCTCCTCACCTCGAGCCTAAACTTCCCCTGGCACAGCTTGAGATTGTGTCCTCTTGTTGTGCCACTGGTTGCCTGGGGAGAAGAGACCAACCCCCACCTGTCTACAACCACCTACAGAATCACAGAATCAACCAGGTTGGACAAGACCTCAGAGATCATCAGGTCTGACCTATTACCTAATAAAACACACAGCAGGTAGTCTGAGATCAGTTTGAAACTTATTCAGGAAGTGTTGTGTTTTATCCTGATCAGCAATGGGAAGAAACCCACAAAGTTCTGCTGGGCTTTTTATGTTAGACAAGACTAAGGAGCTCTACTTGGTGAGGACAGAATGTGGTTGTCATTGCTGTCTTGGAGAATACACTGAAGAGTGGTCAGAGCCTTCTAAATCTACAGTGCTCATTCAGACCATTTCCTACCTATGGTGAATGTTTCTGGAAGAGCAATTTGTCAGGATTATCTGCTCCACAGGTTCTTCGTTGGCCCCACTGGCATTAATATGGTGTCCAGCTTGCCAAGACACTGCTGAGCTGGTGATTCCAGCTACCCCCCACCATCAGTTGCTCTCTAATTAAGGAGGGTGTTAGTCTCAATCACCAATTACAGACATGCATGACATCCTTACATCTCTATGGTGAGTGTGTGCATCTTCCCTGCCACCTCTGAGCCAGTGGTGCAGCACAGCGTGGGTTGTTAGATGCCAGCCTCTGGGACTGAGCCAAAGCAGGCATGACCCATCAAGAGCACCCCATGATGGAACCCCATGAAGTGTCCAGCTTCTGGTCTGCCCAATGTGGCTCGGCATGGCTCCTGGAGCACTGGAGATCCCAGTAACCTTCCAGAAGGAATGCACAGACAAACCTGCTTGGGTCATGATGGCTCAGTTCAATACTGTGTTAGAAATAAACAGCCTGCCATCATTACAGTCAGAAGATAAAGCCTATCTTGTGTGGAAGAATGTAAGTCTGTGTGAAATAAAGCATGCCATCAGATGGGTGACATAAGTAATTGAACTACATTGAAAAGGCATTGTACTGTTAGTCTGAAAAATTACTCTAGCTGCTATGTTTAGACAAGGAGGCTTAATCATGAAGCGTATTTCTGTGTGGTCGTCCATTATTGATGTCAAAAACAAATGCCTGAAGAAGTTAAACAATTGCTCCCTTTATTTGACAACTTTAAGTTACTTAGATTCTTTCCTTAAGAAAATTCAGAGCAAATTCATCAGCATCTCTCCCTATATATTTTGTGTTAACTACCCACTGGTACTACTTTGGAAGCTACTTCTGTTCACAGTGATACAATAAGCAGGTGGAATTATGTGCTTTACCTTGTGCACCTTCATAATTTTCTATAGGTCTGTGCTTCAAAAGATTCCTGAATTTATGAATCACAGAATCACAGATTCACAGAATGTAAGGGGTTGGAAGTGACCTCAAAAGATCATGCAGCCCAACCCCCCCGCCAGAGCAGGATCACCTAAGGTAGGCTGCACAGGTACACATCCAGGTGCATTTTTAATATCACCAGAGAAGCAGACTCCACAACCTACCTGGGCAGCCTGTTCCAGTGCTCTGTCAGTGTAAAAGTTTTTCCTTCTGTTCACATGGAACCTCCTATGCTCCAGCTTGAACCTGCTGCCCCTTGTCCCATCATTGGACATCACTGAGAAGATCCTGGCTCAGTTCTACTGACTCTCACCCTTCACATATTTATAAATAGAAGAGACGTCACCCCTCAGTCTCTTTTCCTCCAAGCTAGAGCTCCAGTTCCCTCAGCCTTTCCTCAGAAGGAAAATGTTCCACTTCCCTGATTTTTTGTGGCTCTGCGCTGGACTCTTTCAAGCAGTTCCCTGAGGTCCTTCTTGAACTGAGGGGCCCAGAACTGAACACAATATTCCAGATGCAGCCTCACCAGCACGGAGTAGAAGGAGAGGAGAACCTTTCTCAACCTACTAGGCACACCATCCTCTAATATACCCCAGGATGCCACTGGATGAAATTTGAGTTTGCAACACTTCCAGAACTCAATCCATATATTTATGTACATAATAATTCCAACTGTTGTGAGAATCCAGATACAGTTCTCAAAGTCTTGACTTCTGGGCTCTGAGATGTTTAAAGACAAACTTCTGCTTACTCCACTGACTAGAGAAATTCTGACTTGGCAGAGTTTGCAGAATTTATCAGAGCACAGAGAATGAAGAGATTAATTTGATAAACAATTATTTTTTAATCTTAGAATGTACCTTGCTCTGGTGATTAAATGAATATGCTTTCCTCCATCTTGGCTAGTTGGAATAGCATAGGGTCTGCAATGCACTAATTTTACGTGTCAGGATCCAATATATGCACAAACACCTTTACATGTCTGGCTTAGAACATTCAGTCACATTGAGATATAAAAAATGTTGCTGATTGATCCCCAAAACTATTATGTCTTGTCTGGGCAAAAAGACAGAAAAGCTTTTTAGTGGCATTTTTCTCCACCTTTCTATTTTTGTATTAAAATTGCTTGTACAATGTTGTTTTCTATTTATCTTTATTCCTATCTCGTATAATTTCCAAACAAACTCCTCTGTGGTTAGGAACAGCATTGCAGTCATCATTTAAGAGCCAGCAGCGGAGCATTCTACGTCACAGCGTTCTTGCTTAATGGGTTGCTGAAGAAATACAATAGAATAAATTAATTATGAGAAGTTACTTTTGGGAGCAGAACCCAAAGTTTCCTAAATAACTCCATTAGCTGGAGCCAGCAATGTGTCTTTGTAGTATTCAATCAATGCAGACTTCCTTTCATTCTGTTTCCTCTTTTCAGGCTGTGTAATTGATAACCACTACCCTTTGTAGTTTGATACCCCCCCTGCTCTATCTATTTTGCAGCACCCTTGCAGTTCTTTTAAAGACAGTAATTGAAACTAGAAATAACTGGAGGTATGGGTAGTTCTTTGAACATCCATGTAAGATTTGCCAACATTTCAGATAGGGTTGTCTGAAAATGTCTCTTATCTGTAGTGCTTTCTTCTCCCTTGTTCTTCGTGGAGGAGATTAGTTGCATCTTTATAGTCTTGCCTGCACCTGCTCACCTAAAAGGGCTTAACAGTTTCATGGTGTTTGCCATTGTCTCAGAATCACAGAAATCACAGAAACATTCAGGTTGAAAAAGAGCCTCAGGATCACCAAGTCCAACCAATAACTATACTCTACAAAGTTTACTCCCTAAACCATAGCTTTCATCATTAGAAAATGCCTTGGACCACAGGGATGAATTTTTCCATGTTTTCTTTACTTAGCATGATCTGAAGTTTTATTCATCATTCACCAAATTTTACTTTTTTATGCTTACAAGTAAATACATTTCAGCTATATTTTTCCTTCTTAAACAAGAGAGAATTCTTCCTTTTCCTGTCTAGCAATAGGGATGTGCCTTGCCTTGATGGAATTTACTGTGGTTGTATATAACATTTCTACACACAAGAGCATTTATTGCCCTTTTTTGTTTCTTTTATTGATTTTGGGTTGTTTTTTGTTTTGTTTTGTTTGTTTGGGGTTTTTTTAAGACACAATTTAGGCAAACTATTCTTGAGATTCACCAGATGCTAAAACAAGCTCCTTGTCAGACAGTTACCAGGTGACAGCATACTTCTCTTTCATGCAAAGGAAAGTACAGAGATAGGCAACTTAGGCTGGAAACCTAAGTTCTAGATGGCTGAAATTACATGCAGTGCTCTTTCCTTTCAGTTCAAAGATATAAATCCAAAGTTACTGAAGCTAATGCATGTGTAGCCATGGAAAGATCACAGAATCAGAGAAACATTCAGGTTGGGAAAGACCCTCAGGATCACCAAGTCCAACCCCTGACCTTACTCTCCAAGGGTCACCCCTAAACCATAGCCCCAAGCACCACATCCAAACCACCTTTAAACACATCCAGGGTTGGGGACTCAACCACCTCCCTGGACAGCACATTCCAATGCCTGAACACTCTTGCCCTGGAAAAGTTTTCCTAATGTCCGGTCTAAACCTACTCAGTGGCAGCTTGAGGCCATTCCCTCTTGTTCTATCACTAATTACCTGTGAGAAGAGACCAGCAGCAACCTCTCCACAACCTCCTTTCAGGTAGTTGTAGAGAGCAATGAGGTCTCTCTTCAGCCTCCTCTTTTCCAACTAACCACCCTCAGATCCTTCAGTCATTCTTCATAAGATTTATTCTCCAGACCCTTCCCCAGCTTCATTGCCCTCTTCTGCACTGGCTCCAGCATCTTCACATCTCTTTTATACTGAGGTGCCCAAAACTGGACACAATACTTGAGCTGTGGACTCACCAGAGCTGAGTCCAAGGGGACAATCACCTCCCTACTCTTGCTGGACACAGCATTTCTAATCCCAGCCAGGATGCCATTGGCTTTCTTGGTCACCTGGGCACACTGCTGTTGTTTGTGTACCAACCAGTTGCTTGTTGATTAGAATCCCCCAGGCAGCTTTCCAGCCAGACATCCCCAAGGCTGTAGCATTGCTTGGGGTTGTTATGATCCAAGTGCAGGACCTGGCATTTGGCCTCATTGAAGCTCACCCTGTTACTCTTCGCTATGGATCCAATCTACCCAAGTCCCTCTGTAGAGCCTCCCCACCCTGGTGCAGATCAACACTGCCACCTCACTTGGTGTCATCTGCAGACTTACTGATGACACACTCTATGTCTTCATCAAGGTCATCAGTAAAGATGTTAAACAGAACTGGTCCCAACATTGAGCCCTCCTATGCAGCAGGGGATTAGAAGGAATAAACCCCAAGCAGTCACTCCATAATGTTCAGCACAGGCTCAGGAATCTATCTAAATAGGAAGTCTTACAATATTACAGACTAAAATGGCATTGAATCAAGTAATATTTGGTGTTTATGAATTCAGTGGACTTGATGTAGACTTTCAATCTGTTAAATAGATGCAAAGAGAAGCCAAAAGTGTTCGGATGTCTGCTTTTGAGAGTTCAATGCTGTTTTATCAGTACTGCAAACTGCATTTCACATCATCCTAGTTCTGAACAGGTTTTCGATGTGGACAATTTTTAATACTTTTTTCTCAGAGGTTGACCTTTAGTAATTAATAATAATCTTCTTCTAACTAGCACATGAGCTTCATTAATTTAGATGGAATTAATGCAGTCTTAACCCAGACCTTCTCCTTCTAGCATAAAAGGAAAATTCGTTTTGTTACGTGGATTTACTATATACAAAAAAAACAGAAGGCAATGTTTCCTTCTTTTTACAATTATGCAAGCATAACAGAAGTTATTTTAAAGAGCTTAAAATTGAATACCTATCACA
This sequence comes from Indicator indicator, assembly GCF_027791375.1. Lineage (NCBI taxonomy): Eukaryota > Metazoa > Chordata > Aves > Piciformes > Indicatoridae > Indicator > Indicator indicator. The sequence continues at coordinate 44,165,402 of NC_072012.1, read as the reverse complement.
CAAAAATGCCATTACATAGGTAGTGGTAAAGTCTGAAAAAATGAGTTGATTTTCAGGTTCCAGAAAGGCATGCAAGGGATGCACAGGATCATAGGATGTTAGGGGTTGGAAGTGACCTCCAAAGATCATCAAGTCCAACCCCCCTGCCAGAGCAGGACCATAGAATCTAGTGCAGGTCACACAGGAACACATCCAGATGGGTCTGGAAAGTCTCCAGAGAAATAGACTCCACAATCTCCCTGGGCAGCCTGTTCCAGTGCTCTATGACTCTTACAGTAAAGAAGTTTTTCCTCATGCTGAGATGGAACTCCCTGTGTTGTAGTGCACATCCATTACTCCTTGTCCTATCCCAGGGTGCAACTGAGCAGAGCCTGTCCTGTTCTTCTTGACACCCAGCCCTCAGACATTTATAAACATTTATTAAATCCCCTCTCAGTCTTCTCCAGACTAAACCCATGTCACCAGCCTCTCCCCATAAGGCAGTGCTCCAGTCCCTGTATCATCCTTGTGACTCTCTCAAGCCCTCTGACTCTCTCAAGCAGATCCCTGTCCTTCTTGAACTGGGGAACCCAGAACTGGATGCAATATTCCAGGTGAGGTCTCACCAGGGCGGAGTAGAGGGGGAGGAGAACCTCCCTGGCTCTGCTGGACACACTCCTCTGAATGCACCCCAGGATCCCATTGGCCTTCTTGGCCACAAGGGCACATTGCTGTCTCATGCAGAACTTGTTGTCCACAAGGACTCCCAGGTCCTTTTCCATGGGGCTGCTCTCCAGCAGATCACCTCCCAACCTGTACTGGTGCAGTTTATTATTTTTTCCCAGATGCAGAACTCTGCACTTACCCTTGTTGAACCTCATTAGGATCCTCTTTGCCCAGCTCTCAGCCTGTCCATTCATGAGGACTGAAGATGTCATGCCCATTTAAGTCGTGTATTTATTGATTGCACTTAGAAATGTTCCAAGTGAGAGTTGCTAGCTTAGTTTTCTTGGAAACCAATACCTAAGGAGTAATAGTGCACATGGTTAAGACAGGTATGAGAGCAAATTAACCAGGGACTAGGTGAAAGGAAGGAGACACAGAAGTCTTTGCCTCCTTGTTAGTGCTGGAGACCTATTCTCTGCTTGTCACATTTGCTGTTTGGTAGCTATTACATCAACCCAGAATTTACTTTTGTCTTTACATTCACCTTTGGTTCAACTGCTGTATTTCTTACTCTCTTCCTTAGTAGTGTTCACAGGATTCTAATTACATCCACACATTTCTAGGTACATTTTTTTTCCCTGAAGTTTTTTCATCTCATGCGAAAGCACTGTTTACATTGTACTCTATTCTTGTAGCTATTCCATGCAGGCAGTTCTGATTTTTTCAAATGGACTGAAGCTGAATCTTCTGATCCTTCTGACCATACTTCCATTGACATTGATGGGTTACAGCAATTTTTGGCAGCTGACAGAAGCTGCTTTTCTCCACTGAAAAATACTGTTGATTTACAAGAGAATCATGAATCCCCAGTGCTTACAAAATTGGGTTACCCCTCTGAAACTAATACACTGCTTGCTAAAATAGTGTTATCATTGCAAATCTTTATATCTATTCATAAACAAGCAAGGGCAAATGAAATGGCAAACTATAAGATGTGATTTTCATCTCTTTTTAATGGCACAAATAATACTTTCAAAGTAAACATAAACAACTTTAGAGCAATTTGTGGTTTAACTTTCAACAAGAGATTGTGATTAGAGTTATTCTCTAACATACTCAGTGGGCTGATTTTTGCATAACTTGTGGCAGTGTATAATGATCAGATGAGCTCCTAATAGCAGCTTGGTGTTTGTATGGTGAGAATCAGGCCTGAAAACATCATTCTGCAAATGTCCTGTTCTGACATCTTCTGTAATCACAGTATCACAGTCTCACAGTATATCAGAGGTTGGAAGGGACCTTCAGAGATCATCAGGTCCAAACCCCCCTGGCCAGAGCAGGATCACTTAGGGTAGTCTGCACAGGAATGCATCCAGGTGGGTTTGGAAGGCTCCAGAGGAGACTTCACAACCCTCTGGGCAGCCTGTTCCAGTGCTCTGTCACCCTCACTGGAAAGAAGTTTCTCCTCATATTGAGCTGAAATCTTCTATGTTCTAGTTTGAACCCATTGTTCCTTGGCTTATCACTGTGAACCACTGAAAAGAGCCTGGCCCCCTCCACTTGACACCCACCCCTCAGCTATTGATAGACATTGATCAGATCCCCTCTCAGTCTTCTCTTCTCCACACTAAACAGCCCCAGGGCTCTCAGTCTCTCTTCTCTCAAGTCCCCTAAGCATCCTCATGGCTCTCTGTTGGATTCTCTGCAGCAGTTCTCTGTCTCTCTTGAACTGGGAAGCCCAAAACTGGACACAGGATTCCAGGTGTGGTCTCACCAGGGCAGAGTAGAGAGGTAGAAGAACTTCCCTAGACCTGCTGAGAACTTCCCTAGACCTGTTGATAAACAATACAAGACAATTCATGATTCAAATTGGATTGGTTTGCCTAAATATAGCTGATATTTTTATTTAAAAAAAGAAAAAAAAAAAAAAACAACCACCCCCAAAAAAACACCCCAGTTGGTAGCTGTGTTATTTACACACACATCTGAAGAATTATTAAGAAAATAGAGTTGTAAAAAAGAGTATCTAGTTTAAAAACAAAATGCAGGTTTTCAGCAATGTACTACACCATACTTTTGAGAACACATTGGATTTTCATGGTAAGATTTTGGTTCTAGGGGGTGCTACAATGTGGCTTCTGTGAGAAGCTTCTAGAAGCTTCCTCCTTGTCTGATAGTCAAGACTTACTGGCTTCAAGGTGGACCCACTGCTGGCCAAGGCTAAGCCCAGCAGTGATGCTCAAAGCACCTCTATCATAACATATTTAAGAAGGGAAAAACTGTTGCAAAACAGTAGCCAGAAGAGGACTGAGAAGTTGTGAGAAAAAAAACTGCAGACAGCAAGATCAGTGCAGAAAAAGGGAGAGGAGGTGGAGCAGGTGCTGGAACAGATTCCCCCTCAGCCCATGGTGAAGATCATGGTGAAGCAGGCTGTCCCCCTGCAGCCAGTGAAGGTTAGCAGTGGGTTTGCTGGCAGGACTTGTGGGAGACCCACACCAGAGCTGCCTGTTCTCAAAGCCTGTAGAAGGAACCCACATTGCAGCAGATCATGAAGCACTGCAGCCTGGGGAAAGGATTCGTGCTGGAGAAATTCTTTGAAGACTCTTTCCTGTGAGAGGGATTCCATGATGGAGAAAGGGAAGAGAAGGAGGAAAGAGCTGCAGGAACAATGTGTGATGAACTGACTGCAACCTCCATTCCCTGTCCCCCTGAACCACCTGGGAGGAGGAGGTAAAAGGCAGACATGAGTGAAGTCAAGCCTGGGAAGATGGTAAGGATAGGAGGAAAGTATTTTAAGATTTGATTTTATTTGACTGGTACTAAATTAAATTAATTTATCTGAGTCTGTTTTGTCCATTAAAGTAATTGTTGAGTGTCCTTATCACAACCCATGAACCTTTTGCCATATTATTTTCTCCCATGTCCAGCTGAGGAGGGGAGTGACTGAGGACTGACTGAGGAGGGCTTTGGTGGGCACCTGACATCCAGTCAAGGTCAACTCATCACAGAGCATTTCTGCATTTAATATTCTTTGTGGGTTGTTTGGGGGTTTTTTCCCAAATTTTTTAATTAAAATAATTTTTATTAAAGATTTGTAAACCTCAAAAACAGAAGTAAAGTTTTCTGTAAGATGTTTTAAGTTTGTTTGTTTGTTTGTTTCACAGGAAATTCCATAATATGTTTGCTGGTTGGGGTTTTTTTTAGGCTGGAAATCCTGGTTCCTGACATTCTCTATATTGAAATACAATTGATCTGAACTATGTTTATTTGTATACACTGTATTATGTATATCTGCAAGTACTCCAAAACTTGTTCTCTGAGCTGCAGCCAGTGAAACAAGTTTTCATGATCAACAAAGCTTGATAATTCTGGCAAGAATATCTTGATAGTAGCTGGTGTCAATACTTGAGTCAAGACCTCAGTTCAAGAAGGACAGGGAACTGCTTGAAGGAGTCCAGCATGGAGCCACAAAAACAATTAGGGGAGTGGAACATCTTCCTTATGAAGAGAGACTGAGGGAGCTGGGGCTCTTTAGCTTGGAGAGGAGGAGCCTGAGGGATGACCTCATTCATGTCGATAAATTTGTAAAGGGTGAGAGCTAAGAAGATGGAGTCAGGTTCTGCTCGATGATGCCCAATGACAGGACAAGGGTCAATGGGTGGAAGTTGAGGCATAGGAAGTTCCATGGAAATAGGAGGAAAATTTTTTTCACTGTGAGGGCGACAGAACACTGGAACAGGCTGCCACTGGAACAGGCTGTGGAGTCTCCCTCTCTGGAGACCATAGTCAAAACCTGCCAGGATGCTTTCCAGTCTGATCTGGTCTAGGTGACTCTGCTTTGGCATGGGGTTGGACTGGATGATCTTTTGAGGTCCCTTCCAGCCCCTAACATTCTGTGATTCTATGGGCACCAGACAAATGTTTTCTCTGTCAGCTGTTAAATAAATAGGTCCATCTTTCTGTTGTGTCTCTTTTAAGATAATTAAAATGGTAGGAGGCATTTATCTGTCTCTAATGTTCATGGTTATATGCATTTTTGCTAATTAATAGCATTAAGTGTCTCAGCAGTAGAATTGCTCCTCCAGTGCAAAGTAAACAGAACTCTAAAATCAGTAAATCAGGGAATTGAACACATCCAAGCAGAATGACAATAGCAAGTGGAAGCTGCTGTTCTCTGGTGAAGATTTTTTTCTGTGAAACAGATTTTTTGAGTACTGGGGATACAAATTTGTAGGACTGTGTTCCAACATCATGGTCTCAGGGGTTTACTTAGCATGCTACATTAGTAGGAAGAAAGCAGTATGAGCTGTCTTCAGTAAGATGGAATGAGCTAGAATGATCCCAGGTGAATTAGAGAGCCACCAAAATCAAGGTTCTAGGGTTAAGTCAGATGTCAAAAGGCATCAAGTGAGATCTGTTCTTAGCAAACAAAACTAAATGGAACCACATCAATTAGCTGTAAGTAATGATCAGCCCAATAAACAATAATAAAGGGGAAAAGTTTGAAGAGTATTAAGTGCTGTTGAAAACCAGCCCATTAGATAGAACAAAACTCATTACTGAGGAGCCAATTTATATTTTAGTTTTCCTTCTAGAGCTGAGGAATTACAACAAAAAAATTCATCTTCAACTTCAAACTTGCCATTTTGAATATTTAGATTAATACAAATGTATCTTTGCAATTTTTTCAGCTTACATATCCATAAGTGTGCAGCTAATTTTGTGTCTTCTCACTGTAGTAAAATAAACCCCAAGATTCTTTAAAAAATCCCAAACTAGATCTCTCCTTCCTTCAAGCAACTTCACTAAGAAATTCTGTGTTATATGTTGGTATTGTATACATGACATTTCTCAGCAAAAGGCCCCAGGAATTCCTGGATCTTTTGCTGCTAAATTTCAGGAATATTGCTTCCAGAAAATTGATTGTGACTGCTGTGACAGATTATGGATATCAAAGAACTAGTGACAAAATAAACCCAAACATATTGCAACAACTATAACAACAAGTTAAACATATTTGCTTTGTGAAGTTTCTTCAAGACCGTTGCTTTTTGTAATTACTTTGGAGTTCTGAGATATGTTGCAGCTCAGATAAACAGACAAAAATGGCTTATTTCAAAATCTAACTAAAAGAACCTAAATCCTTTCTTGCTTCACCTCTTTCTCTACAACATGTGGTTGTTTGTACCTCAAGATCCCCAGTGAGGATACTTTACCAAATATTATCAGAGCTGTGTATTTCAAGAGGCTCATCAGCTTCTCTCTTTGAAGTCATTAGGATAACTTTTAAGAGGCAGCCTGTGAATTTTAAGAACCAACTAATTCAAAAAGTATGAAAAGCTTTAAACCAGATGCCAGATGCAATCATTAGAGCAGCCAGAGAACGTGCTCTTAGCAACAACATAACCAAGGCTCTGTCTCTTAAGAACACATCGAATTTTGATTTCTGGAACAATATATTCTCAACATCAGGCATCAGTACCACCTTTTAATTCTTGTTAATTATCTATTTGTCTTTGAGAATCAGTTTCCCACATGCCTATTGCTCAACAGGAACATTTCTTATCTCTCACAAAGAACTGCTTCAGCTCACAAACAAATTTCTGTGGCTTTCCCTGTGGACCAATGGCTATCGTACAGCAACATCTGCTAAAGAACATGCTGCAAAGTTATCTTCATCTTTTTTCACCTCCTTCTGGAGATAAATTTGTCCACTTTTAGGAAGATGTGTCCAGCATCTTCACAATCATTGTTACACTCACAATAAACATTTGAAAATGCCATGTTACAAACAGGCAACTGGCAGGGATTTTGTGCAATAGCCTGACTAATAGAACAGAAATGGCAATGATACTGAATAGAAATTCTCTGGGGTTTGCAAGTAAAGACTTTAGCAGGAACAACCTTAGAGCAGTCTTCTTAAAAGTTCTAGTCCTGCTACGTGTCATGTTAGAAGCTAGAGGTATGAATAACTTGTCAGAAAGACTTCAGTACATAAAAAATGTCAGTACCATGTGGCTAACAATTTCATTGTCTCACAGTATATCAGAGGTTGGAAGGGATCTCCAGAGATCATCAGGTCCAACCCCCCTGCCAGAGCAGCATCACTTAGGGTAGTCTGCACAGGAATCCATCCAGGTGGGTTTTGAAAGTCTCCAGAGAAGGAAACTCCACAACCCCCCTGGGCAGCCTGTTCCCGAGCTCCATCACCCTCACTGTAAGGAAGTTTTTCCTCATGTTGAAGTGAAATCTTCTATGTGATCTTGATCTTCTATGTGATCTATGAGATCTTCTATGTGATCTATGATATCTTCTATTTAAAAAAACAACCAATCAACCAACCAACCAAAATCAAAATAGTGGAATTAAACTAATCTGTGTTCTTTTGGTGGTTTTTTTGTTTGTTTTTTTTTTTTTAATTGGGGTTTTTGTTTGTTTGTGGGTTTGTTTGGGATTTTTTGTTGTGGTTCGGGGCAACAACCAGGGGGGGGGGGTTTGCATGTTGTGAAGCCCTCAAAGCAGTTACAGTACTGAAATCCACCCTGTCAGATTCCTTAAAGGTAGCTGGTGTTGCATTCCTTGAATGCTCAGCAGAGTATTACTCCTCAGATCTCAGACCTGTGCACCAGTTGTGTAACTCCAGTGTCCTCAAGGGAGGCTTTTGTGGTGTACACACATTCATGGGATCAAAGAGAATTCTGGTTTTGGAGTGCTTGGTATTACAAGACATATTTGTTTTGTAATTGTTTCCATACTTCAGACAAACATTTCTCTCCATGTATTGAGAATTCACTGCAGACAGGAAAAGAATCAGTAGGTTGGGTTTGGCATTCACAATGAACATTTCAGAATTTTGAAATTTTCAGTCACCTACAGAACTGTTAAAGTGGTTACATGAGCTTGCATGTGACATTGGAGAGATAATTGTTCTACTGCAATATAGAATCATGGAATTGTCAGGGCTGCAAGGGACCTCAAGTATCATCTAGTTCCAACCCCCCTGCCATGGGCAGGGACACCTCACACTGGAACAGGTTGCTCAGAGCCACATCCAACCTGGCCTTCAAATCCTCCAGGGGTGAGGCTTCTACCACCTCCCTGGGCAATCTGTTCCAGTGTCTCACCACCCTCATGGTAAAGAACTCCTTTCTAACATCCAATCTGAATCTACCTTCTTCTAGTTTTACTCCACTCCCCCTAGTCCTATCACTACCTGACACCCTAAAAAGTCCCACAATAGCTTTCTTGTAGGCCTCCTTTCAATTACTGGAAGGTCACAATAAGGTATTCTCAGAGCCTTCTCTTCTCCAGACTCTTCTCCCAACTCTCTCTGTCTGTCCTCATTGGAGAGGAGCTCCAGCCCTCTGATCATCCTGGTGGCCCTTCTCTGGACATGTTCCAGCACGTCCAGATCTTTATTGTAACAGGGGCTCCAGAACTGGACACAGTACTCCAGGTGGGGTCTCTCCAGAGTGGAGTAGAGGGGGACAATCACCTCTCTCAACCTGCTGGCTATGCTTCTCTTGATTCAGCCCAGGATGTGATTTGCTTTCTGGGCTGCAAGTACACACTGCTGGCTCATGTTGAGTTTCTCATCCACTAGCACCCTCAAGTCCTTTTCTTCAGGGCTGATCTCAAGCCAGTCACTATGGAAATTAATACACTAATTCCTTCCTTTCAAATGAAGGCAGGCAAACCTAAAGCACTGTGCTTTGCACAAAAAGCTACAAAATCTTTCCTAAGAAAACTTTTCAAACACAAACACAGCAAGACTTTGCAACATGAACTTTTGGTAAATGCTACTGATTAAATTTGAAAAACTAGCAATAAAAACATAGCATATCAGTGAAACAAAACATGTAATCCTAATACAACATCAGTATACCTTGAAAAAGATAAGCTCAAATATAAATATAGAGCAAACACTGATAGGCGTATAGCAAAGTGATTTGCAATGAGAGATACAGGCAAAATCTGGTAGCAGAGAAAAGCAAAACCAAACATGAAAAAAATCCATTACTGCTTATATTTATCAGTTCTAAACAAACAAACAAAAAAGAGCAGGAAGAAAACTATCCTCTCTCTAGAATGATTGCAACAAGAAATGGATATTTTTCTTCCCTGTACACCATGCTTATTGTCAAGATGAAGCATAATGAATGCAAGTCTAAAAAATCAGAAGTCTAAAACCTTGCCATTTTACTTTTTCCTCCTCCACTAATAGCAGTAACCCATTTCAGGGCTGCATAAAGGTTAATAATTCAGGACTATCTTCAGCACAGAAACATTCTGCTCATATACTACCTGAGCCATACTCTCTTTCCCATCCTCTGACAGTTGAAGCAGATTTGTGTGGTTTTAATATTGGCTTTGAGCTATCAAAACAGAATTGATTTGGAAGTAAGGTCTTTCTGTCAGTGACTCAGTTTCATCCCTAGACAGATTCAAGAGGCAGCTTAGTGGAGAATAATATCTTGCATGCAAAAACACTTAACCCACTGTTAAACAGTTATATCACCTTCAGGAAGCTTCTGGAAGGAATTTTGCTTCTAGCACTTATTTCTACAGGAATTACTATAAAATGCCCTTGCTTGTGGTGCATATTCCTCCTAGTGACAGCATGGAGGAACATATTGTGATAATACACATACACACACACACACATATATATATATATGCATGACAAAATGTGTGGTAAAAGTATACAGAGCTGTCCCAAACAAGTTTTAAGTCATGGAAAATAAAACAGAACAAACAAATAAATTTCAAAACAGAACAACAAAATCAAATCCACAAAAAAACCCCAAAACAAAACAAAACAAATCAAACAAAACAAAAAACCCAACCAAACCTAACCAGCCAACCATTTCTTCACTCTTTTTGTTTGTTTGTTTGTTTTACATTTCATTCATTTTTTAAATATCATGTTTATGTAAAACTGTAGCAATCAAGAATTGACCTCTAACATTCTTAAACCGCATCACTGGAGAATATTAAACAATGGAATACTTAGCACACTTTAAACATTATAATTGTGAAGAATCAAGATTGAAAGGTCTTAATAGGGCCATGAGGATGATCAGAGGGCTGGAGCACCTCTCCTATGAGGACAGACTGAAAGAATTGGGGCTGTTCAGTTTGGAGAAAAGAAGGCTCCGAGGTGACCTTATTGTGGCCTTCCAGTATCTGAAGGGGGCTACAAGAAAGCTGGGGAGGGACTTTTTAGGATATCAGGTAGTGACAGGACTGGGGGGAATGGAATAAAGCTGGAAGTGGGGAGATTCAGGCTGGATGTGAGGAAGAAGTTCTTCAGCATGAGAGTGGTGAGAGCCTGGAATGGGTTGTCCAGGGAGGTGGTTGAGGCCCCATCCCTGGAGGTGTTTAAGGCCAGGCTGGATGAGGCTCTGGCCAGCCTGATGTAGTGTGAGGTGTCCCTGCCCATGGCAGGGGAGTTGGAACTAGATGATCCTTGTGGTCCCTTCCTACCCTGACTGATTCTATGATTCTAATAGCTATAAAAAAAAACAAACACCAGAAACAATGGCCAAAAATAAGAAATCAAAGTAGCCTCCTGAGAGCTAAAGACTTCCAAGGAACCACTCAAAATACAAATGGGAAGAAACAGTGTTAGTATGCAATGTCTGTTTGCAGCCAAGGTAAATAGAATACAAAACACATTAGATGATCATCCAGAAACTGCCAGGGCTACTCACAAAGAGAAGACTGCAATGCCATCCTGTAGCTGATTAAGGAATGCACTGCTTACAACTTGGTGTAGAAGCTATTACGTTTCACTGCACCATATGGCACTAAGGCAGAGCACAACATATGGAAATCCAGTCAGGCAAAGAGAAACATTAAAGAAGGAAGTGTATGGTGGCATTGTGAAAACCTGGTATGAAAGGAATAATTTTGAGTCACTGTCTTTGCCAGCCAGTACAGAGGCAAGTTAGCACTGCTCTCTTACAGATGATGGGTTTATTTGGTTTTTTTATACATCCATCAAGTCCTAGTTTCTTGTGGCACTCAGCTCTGGCCATTCACTTTCTGAAGATGCTGATGGAATGTTGTTTTATTGTGATACTTTGCCTTCCTTTTCTCCTCTCACATTTCTTTCCTGTGTTCTCACCTTCTCTGCTAGTAGCAGATCCCTTTTCTGCACAAATCCCTAACCCCACACTCACAAGAGCACTAAAGACATGAGGCATTTCAAGCCAACATGTTTTAATGTCTGTCTTATACATGTAATATTTTAAGTGATTTCATCCTTTAAACTGATTAGGTATTTTGCAAGTCTTCCCTTGCCCAGTCACTGTCCAAATAAAATTGGAATTTGTTTTAAAATCGTCTTGCAAATATTGAAGTCCCCATGGCCAAGGGCTGCTGCTTGAATACCTGTGAATATGGCTTTTATTGATGAAAATGGCAGTGTTTTAATTAATGGTATTAAGAACATTTATTAATACAGTGGCTACAATAGGTATTTGGGCCCAGTTCTTACAGTTATCCCTATTGAAATAGAGTTCCATGCAGCTGCAAAAATCCACTTAGCAGAACTCTTTGTAAGGTGACATTCTTTATCAGTGCAGCAGCATTCTCTGTTGAGGGTAGTGTAGTGAATAAATATATTATCCATGTTATGATAGAGACGAAAAGCCAAAAGTCTATCCACAGCTAACAAAGCTTTGATTCCTGCAGGAGGATTTAATCATGCTCACTCCTATGAAGGATGCAATATGAGAAAGTGCCATGTAGACAAAGTGGCAGTGGTGTCAAGTGGAATGCAGCCCTGAAGAAAAGGACTTGGGGGTGCTGGTACATAAGAAGCTCAACATGAGCCAGCAGTGTGTACTTGCAGCCCAGAAAGCAAATCACATCCTGGGCTGAATCAAGAGAAGCATAGCCAGCAGGTTGAGAGAGGTGATTCTTCCCCTCTACTCCACTCTGGAGAGACCCCACCTGGAGTACTGTGTCCAGTTCTGGAGCCCCTGTTACAATAAAGACCTGGATGTCCTGGAACATGTCCAGAGAAGGGCCACCAGGATGATCAGAGGGATGGAGCTCCTTTCCTATGAAGACAGACTGAGAGAGTTGGGGCTGTTCAGTCTGGAGAAGAGAAGGCTCTGAGACCTTATTGTGGCCTTCCAGTATCTGAAGGGGGCTACAAGAAAGCTGGGGAGGAACTTTTTAGGGTGTCAGGTAGTGATAGGACTAGGGGGAATGGAACAAAGATAGAAATGGGTAGATTCAGATTGGATGTTAGGAAGAAGTTTTTCACCATGAGGGTGGTGAGACGGTGGAACAGGTTGCCCAAGGAGTTGGTAGAAGCCTCATCCCTGGAGGTTTTTAAGGTCAGGCTGGATGTGGCTCTGAGCAACCTGATCCCCGCCCATGGCAGGGGAGTTGGAACTAGAAGATCCTTGAGGTCCCTTCCAACCCTGACAATTCTATGATTCTATGTATTCTCCCAGTCCTCAGATTTCTCCAATTCCCTTAAATATAATGTTAACAAGAAATCAAAGACAAATGTGAAGAATTAGGAACTGAAGGGGGGAAAAATGTTGAAAAATAGCAAATTTGATAAATTGAACATAGACACTTTTAGCATAAAGCAATCTGATTATACATATATATCTTAATAAATTAAGAAAATGTGCTACTGGACTTAGTTTGGCACTGAAAATTATGTCCCTCTTCTCCTCTCACAATTTTTTCCTGTGTTCTCGCCTTCTCTGCTGGTAGCAGATCCCTTTTCTGCACAAATCCCTAGCCCCACACTCACAAGAGCACTAAAGATATGAGGCATTTCAAGCCAACATGTTTTAATGTCTGTCTTATACATGTAATCATGGCATGTTATATTTAAGCAATTTCATCCTTTAAACTGATTAGGTATTTTGCAAGTCTTCCCTTGCCCAGTCACTGTCCAAATAAAATTGGAATTTGTTCTAAAATCATCTTGCATTTGAGCCACAGAAATCATCCCATGATGTGTGATAAGATACTTGAGCAATGGAAAGAGGATTGGAAGGAGGTAAGGGATTGAGGGATAGAGGAAGAGCGGGAGGAAGCAAAGAAGAAGGGAGGATGGGAGGAACTGAGAACAGGAGGGAGGGAAGAAGGGAGGGAAACAGAGAGCCAAATATGGATTGTTGGTCCTGAGAGATACTCCTTCTAGATTTGACTTATTTAAAAGCAAAACACGGACAAGGGACAAATCTTGAACAGATTCTTTTGGCCTTAAAACTCTCCATTGGTGACAGAACCCATATTTTTCCCAGGTAAGTTTTGCAGGAAGAAGTTTTGCAAGCCTAATACAAGAGCCCAACCTCTTCCTTTTTACAGTCTGGAGGTTAGCCAGTTCCTAAGACCGAGCACTGTGTGTAGGGATTACCTCACCCATTCTGAGAAGCAGCCAGCACTGTTGGTAAGAAGCCACCTCATGACTGCAAAATATTTTTAAGATGGGGAAAGAGAGTAACTTTACATCTGAAACAAGCAATTCTTTTTCTATATTGGCAGCACATAATTAGTTTAAATTTTTGCCATGGCATCTGTGGCTTGGAAGAAGAAATTAATTGTTGCTGCCAGGTCCATATTAAAGAAATAAATGGGGAAATATCCAGGATTTGTCAATGATTTCTGCACACTTGTGGTTTTGCGCAGGCATTCAGAGGAGATTATTTTCAGGATCAGGGGAAGATACGTACACAGAGCAGCCACCAGTATGATTGCTGCACATGTCTGTATAGGAAAGCTCATCTTGAGTAGCAGAAGCAATAACTGATAACAAAGACTTCACCATATCTCAAACCATGAAATAAGAACTCAGGATCCATGACAGTTTTTTACTGCCCTCTCTTCAGACTTCTTATCTTTCATTTAATTTGGTGTACAAGTTAGATTGAAAGTAGTCCAGTTATGTCAGCTCAGGCTACAATTACAACTCCCTGACTGTAAAAGGTCTCAAGCTTCTGACTGACAGTTATTAAAAACAAGCAAACAAACAAAACCCAAACAAAAAACAAATCCCAAAAAAATCCCAAAAAATTAGTTCATGGAATATTGATAATTGGGAAATAGGAAGAATAAAACAAGTACAGCACAAGAGAATGCTTATTTGCTCCCAAATCTCTGGTGGGTTGCATTAGTCTGGAGGTAACCTCCAAGGAGTGATTGCACTTGGCTTTCCAAAGCTGATGTGTCAGCTTTGCCTAACTGGGTTCTGGCCAACCATCTGTCAACAGAGCTTGCCTTGTTTAGCCTAGCAAAACAAAAGCTGAGAGGGAATACAGTCAGTCTCTATAAACACTTTGGGGATAAACAAGGGAAAGGAATAACAACTATTTAATGTAAGGAGATAATGTTGAAATAGAAACAAACTGGCCATGAATAAATTTTGGTTAGAATTTAGAAGGCCTCCTACTGAAGTACAGTTCCTGAGTAACTCTCCTATAGCTATAATGGGAGTTAAACAGCTCAGGATTTTCAAACTTGGAGCTTACTCTCTTTATAAAGAGAATTTTGTGATATTGTCTCCAAACTCAAAATAAAATGCAGGGGCTTCCTCTTAGTCTGTTCCTCCAATGACATTGTTTACAAATGCAGGCTTCTCAAAGAAGTGCAGGTACTTAAAACAATCATGTCAACTTCATGTAAGCTCAAGATCAGAGCATCCCAAAGACTAAGAAATCCACTAAGACAGATAGGAAAAGCATGGCTGGGCAGGGAGTTACTGAATAAACTTAAGTGGAAGAAAGAAGTATATAGAACATGGAAGAAGAGGCTAACCACTTGGGAGGAATACAAGAATGTTATCAGAGGATGTAGGGATGTGACAAGGAAACCTATGGATTCCTTAGATCTAAATGTGGCAAGGGAGATCAAGGACAACAAGGCTTTTTCAAGTTTGTTGGAGGCAAAAGGAAGGCTAGAGGAAATGTGGGCCCACTGCTGAATGAAGTGGGTGTCCTGGTGATTGAGGATACAGAGAAGGCAGAGTTACTGAATTCCACCTTGCCTCAGTCTTCACTACTACTAAAGATAACCCTCAGGAGTCCCAGACCATCAAGACCACAGAGGAAGTTAGGAGAAATTAAGATTTTGCCTTAGTTGAAGAGGATTGGGTAAGAAATCAGTTAAGCAAACTGAACATCCCCAAGTCCTAATGGGATGCTGAAAGATAGAAGGGCAAACTAGTTGGAAGTCTGTGGCTAGTGGTGTCCCCTAGGAGTCAGTGCTGGGCACAGCCCTATTCAATACATTCATCACTGATCTGGTTGAAGGGATAGAGTGTACCCTCAGCAAGTTTGCTGATGATGCCAAAATCTGCTGCCATCCAGTGTGACCTAGACAGGCTAGAGAGCTGGGCAGGGATAAACCTAATAAAATTCACTAAGGGCAAGTGCAAAGTGCTTCATCCGGGGAAGAACAAACCCATGTATCAGTATAGGCTTGGTGCTGACCTGTTGAAGAGCAAGACTGCTGTGAAACCTCCTAGCTGGCTGTGGTACAGCAAGGCAAGCTGATTTGCCACACTTCAAGATCAAGGTCTTTTACAATCAGCAGGTGTTTGTGTTAAATGAAGATCTGCAAAGCTGGCCTGCCAAAGAGCTGAAGAAAGAAGTCTTTTGGTTTTGGCTAAAGCTGATGGAGCAGGGCTCAAGTAACACAAACACCCAACTTCAAAGATGCTTTTGATGGCCATATGCCCAAACGAAGATCTTTGCCTAATTAACTGCAATTTTAATATTGAAGTTGACATCTCTCAACATGCTAGTTAGAAAAATCAAATACATGCTAAACACATATGACTATGTTACACCCAAATCATGTTAAACATCACCTAGAAGGCAGGGACAATCTGGGCTGGGGTATAAAACCCATGAGAGGGACATCTAGGTTGAGGGAGGTGATTCTCCCTCTCTACTCCACTCTGGTGAGACCCCACCTGGACTATTGCATCCAGTTTTGAAGCCCCTGTTACAAGAAGGATATGGAGGTGATGGAATGTGTCCAGAGAAGGGTCGTGAGGATGATCAGAGGGCTGGAGCTCCTCTCCTATGGAGACAGACTGAGAGAGTTAGGGCTGTTCAGTCAGGAGAAGAGAAGGCTCCAAGGAGACCTTATTGTGGCCTTCCAGTATCTGAAAGGGGCTACAAGAAAGCTGGGGAGGGACTTTTTAGGGTGCCAGGTAATGATAGGTTTAGGGGGAATGGAACAAAAATTGAAATGGGTATATTCAGATTGGATGTCAGGAAGAACTCCATGAGGGTGGTGAGACACTGGAACAGGTTGCCCAGGGAGGTGGTGGAAGCCTCATCCCTGGAGGATTTTAAGGCCAGGCTGGACGTGGCTCTGGGCAACCTGATCTAGTGTGAGGTGTCCCTGCCCATGGCAGGGGGGTTGGAACTAGATGGCCCTTGAGGTCCCTTCCAACACTGATAATTCTATGATTCTATGATCTAGACTTGCTGCCTCTAGCATCAGGGAGTGCACTGACACTGGTGCCAGGGTCAGTGAGAGGGGGTTCACAGTAGGCTAGTACTGTAACTGTAAAGTTACATTGCATGTAGACATAACATTATGCTTGAAGGAGACAACAGCCACTAGATATATACTGATGCACACAGCACTGAACGTAGAAAGAAAATGACGGCCAGCATTTCCTGAGCCAACCTTACCTCTTAATGGAAATCTGTAAAAGCTCTTCAGAATTTAAATTTAAGCCAATATTTCTATTTAGTTATCAAATCAGACCTGCTCTATATAAGTTCTCATCTGCTGCACTATTACTAATTACTTTTTCAGCTGACAAGCAGACGTTGCACTGCTGACACCAGTTAGACTTGAACTACAACTGCTAGAATGAAAAAAGAAGATAAATTAGAATTTGATGGAAGCACTTTCAGATAAGAGTTACTCAGTCCAATGTGACTGTTTCTCATCACACTTAAGGTGTTTGCTGTTGAATTTCATCAATGAGTTGTGAAAATATTCTAATTAAGCACTGGGCACCTCATAGGAGCTAAAAGAGCTCGAAGCTGGGTCAGTGATGACTTCATACTTGAACACAGGAGAGCTCCAATTTACCTATAGATTTCCCATTTGGAAATACAACAGAAATTATATTTTTTTTGCGCTAATTAACACTCAGCTATATGAACTCATCAGTAAGATTTCAAATATCAGGCAGAAAACAGGTGCTTAATGGAGCTAGAGGTGCTGTGCAGAGTCAGTTGAAAATATCTGACATTTCAAAGTGACTGATGAAAAGGTCAAAATGATCTTTAGCACTGTCTTGTGAATCCCACTTTTCCCTGTCTGTGGCTGTCACAGACTGTCTTGCTCACAGTCCATGCTCATTGTTAATGAATACTAATTTTTTTGCTTGCGCAGTCATTATGGAATGAAAAACTGCAGGGACTGCATAAAGCGTAGGAAAGGGTCTTTACTTTTTTGCCAAGAAATTCTGCATTATGAAACAATCCAGATACAGCAGTGAGAACCTGTGACTCTCACTGAAGGTGTTTACTAACACCACTGTCAGAGACTTGGGGGAACTCTGGCTCCCTCATCATGGCTACAGCCCAAGACCCTACATAACCCTGCAGGGCCATCAGCCCCTGTCCCAGTGGCACAGCAGCAGGGACAGTTTCCAGCTCACCACAGCCCTGTCTTGCCTGTCCACTGGCCTTGCCAAGCTGGGTCAACTCACTGGCCCATGTCCTAGCCTGGCCTCAGCCCTATGTCCTTTCCCAACCACCCCAGAGCCATGCCTGCCCCTGGCCCACCCCATCACCAGGATAGTGTGTTATGATCTGGGCACTTGGCTGGTCCTGTCTCTGAGGTCTGGCTCTGTCCTGTTCCCTCGCTTGGCTGTGGGGCTGAGCCCTATCTTGCCTGGATGGCACATGGACTCATAGGCTCCCTGCTCCCTCTCCATGCTTTGGCTGCTCCCTAGCATTTATGTCCTCTCTCTAGTCCAAGCTGTGTCGGAAAACTCAGAAAATGCACTGCTTGGCAGCTCTTGTTTTCTAAACTGAGGAGATATTTCATGTGATTGTTGAACAGTTAAGATAGTTTTTGTTCTACATTCAGTTTCATCTATATGTACAAGCTACATACACATTAAACTGGAAGGGACAAATGCTGTTGCTCAGCAACAAGAAACTGGCAAAAGCTCCAATACTCCACATTTTCAGCAGACAATGGCTCTCTGAGCTCAGCAATCAATAGCATTTGGTCCAAAGGAAATGCCTGGTCTATCACACTTGCCAGCTAATAACACCTCTAGCTTATTTGTAGCTGACATACATGAAAACATAGCTGAATTCCAGCTGCTTAAATAATGTATTGAGAATTTCATCCACTTTTTTGCTTGAAAGCCAGTTGCAATAACAGAGTTTGTTATTTGTAGGTATTCAGTGAATAATTTATAGAAACAAATGTCACTCTATAGGTTATTGAAGAGATTCAGTTTAACTGTTCATGAGCCAGGCTGTTCAAAGGTGATTGAAGTCCAATGTAAAAATAAAATCTGAATTATGCCTCCTTCTGTTTTCCAACATCATCTTCCTTTGTGGCTCTTTAATAATCACCCTGATCTTATGCATACACACATAAGTCCCACGTTTTATTTCTTCTGATACAGCTGTCCTTTTCCTGTTTCTCCATTTCACACCAGGATTTTTCCTTCAGGTTCTCTTTTGGCCTTTCCGTAGTTGTTCCTCTGCCCTTAAGGACCATTTATAACTGCTTAGAAGTTTGGTTTGTGTTATTCCACCAGCTCTGGGAGGTTTTGTTGGGTTTTGTTTGTTTGTTTTGCTTTGGGTTTTTTTTTTCTGTTAAATTTGGCATAATTTTGAGTTCAGATCAAAGTTGCGGTAGACTGATTCTGGCTGCTCAGATCCTGCTGGTAAAAATATCTAAAGTGTCAGAACGACAGAGCCAGGCTCTTCTCAGTGACATCCAGTGACAGGACAAGGGGCAAAGGGTGCAAGCTGGAGCATAGGAGGTTTCATGTGAACATAATGAAAAACTTTTTCATTGTGAGGGTGATGGAGCACTGGAGCAGGCTGTCCAGAGAGGTTGTGAAGTCTCCTTCTCTGGAGACTTTCAAAACCCACCTGAATGCATTCCTGTGTGACCCTTCCTTAGGTGACCTTGCTCTGGCAGGGGGGTTGGACCCAATGATCTCTGGAGGTCCCTTCCAACCCCTCACATTCTGCTACTCTGTGATATGCAGCAAGTTGCTCCTCTGAGTTTGTTGCTTGGCACCTGGCAGGGGCAAGCAGTGCCCCACAGACTGTAGCAGAGGTAGAGAGCTGGGAACTGCTGGTTGGCAGGGAGGAGAGTGGGTAGGAACACCAGCAAGGAGGAGCTGTGGAGCTAGGAAAGATGCTGCTGCCTGTGCTGGGATACATGCCTCACAGCATTGAAGTTCCTGGTTTTGAAATGCTATGGTGATAAACTTTGTTACAAAATGAGATTCATTGCCCTTCATTTTACTAATTAAAACTTAAGCCTCATCTGCTTAATGCTTATCATCAGATACCAACATAGTCAATCATGGGAGAGGCATTGCTAGAAAGCATCCTAATTGTCTTGCCTTAGACATCTGTCTTACAGCAGGACAACCCAGTGTTTAGTTTTAACTATTTTCTTCACAGGATATAGAGGAATCCTAAACAATTAATTTAGACTAAGTGCCAAATTTAGAAAACTGAAAGTTGGATTGAAGCAACCCCCTCCAATTTTCAAAACCAGGGTTTAATTAATTTTTCCATTTTATCACACAGTAGTACTTGGCATTCTTAAAAAAAAAAAATTTAAAAAATCTCTAATTCAAAGTGTTAGTAATGAATCAGAATTTCAAGTACTGAAAAAAGATATTAGATATGGGAGCAATTCTTCCAGGGATCCTCTTGGAAGCTTACAATGGTGGAGAATGAGCTTTTGTGTTATATTCCAGTGGTTAAATGTAGCTTCCTCATCTGATCTGAGATATATCTCTGTTTAGATGTATTGGTATACATTTTAATTTAACCTCACCTCAGAATAGTGGAAAAAGTTGTGTCAAGGAAAGATTAGAAGGTTAGCCCTGTGGGGATTATATTTTAAAGTTGTGTGTGGAATGGTCCTAACAAATATGTTAATGTTTAAAAGCCCTCTTGTTCCTTTTATTCTCTTAAAAGATGTGTCCTTTCCAAGCTATTGAACTGTTACTCCATTATCAATATTAGTGATATTATTATACTGTTAAAGCTGTTCAGTCATACATCAAGCACATTTTGGGTAATAGTTTAGCAGACTGCCTAAGGTAAAAGAATATCTATTTAAATTTGCTACCTCCATAAATTGTCTGGGAATTGTAAATTATATGCAGGTCATAACCTAGGTTAGCACTTTTCATGTCTTGATTCCTTGCTTTTATAATGAAAAAAAAAATACATGCTTATGCAAAACTCAAGGAGTTTTTGTGTTTCCTTTCACTGCAACAATATTCTGTGTCTTGAAAAACAGGTTTGGAGATGTTGGTCCTATACCACAGATGCTATTAAAAAAAAACATTAAGTATTTGAGGTTATTTTTATTTGTTTTATGCAATGTGTTGCTTTTCAGGTCATATCTTGTAGTTTTTATCTGCTTCTGTAAAGACAGTGTGTTTAATAAAGAAGACGCACTGAAAAAAAGCTTGCAGCTGAAGCTCTTACTTAACTACAAAAATCCAGGAGATAGTTCTGGAAGAGCTATGTGATTGAACCAGGAGATCTGTCAAAGGTTTGATTTAAAGAAAGCACTCAATCATGTCCTTCAAATGCTCCTGGCTTTACGTTTCAATAGCAAAGAGTTAAACTTGAGCCTGGTTTGAATCAGGATGAACAACTCTAATTAAATCAGAGTGAAGTTGCAGAAAAACCTTGCAAAGCAAAATCCTGACTTCTCTGAAAGCAACACAAAAGTCTCATTGATATAAATTTAATGTTTTCTTTTGCACTCAGTATGTTTATTTTCTTGACAGTCTATTCTTTTCACAAGAAATTAGTAGAACAAGATTTTTTTTTGCATTATTATTCCCATATTTTATTTGCAAGTACTAACATTTGCATTTTCCTATGAAATACTGTTCTCATGGACTGCATGAGAATACCATTTGGTGGATTTTTAGTTTATTGGAGTTATTTTTAAGGTTCAGTAATTGAAATGATACATTTTATTGTATTGTTTTATCTATTCTTATCTCCTTCGGTTTTATGGCCATCACAATTTAGTATCTGAGCAATTCACAAATCATAGATTTTTTTTCTAACATTATCTTTGTGAACAATAATAGCAGTGAAATGTAACTGCAAAACTAAAGCAGACAAAAAAATAAGGATCAGATTCAATAAAAGATTTAGATACCTTGAGCAGACATTATGTTAAGTGCTATAATTTTGAATTAAGCATTTTGCTTATACAGTTGTGTTAGGAGATGGAAGGGATGCCAAAATATCATTGAGTCCAACCCCCTGCCAGAGCAGGATCACCTATCCCAGATCACACAGGAACACATTCAGGTAGGTTTTGAATATCTCCAGAGAGGAAGACTCCACAATCCCCTTGGGCAGCCTGTTCCAGTGCTTTGTCACCCACACAGTGAAACATTTTTTCCTCATGTTCACATGGAACTTCCTATGCCTCAACTTCCACCCACTGCCCCTTGTCCTGGTATTGGGCATCACTGAGCAGAGCCTGGCTCCATCCTCTTGGCACTCACCCTTTACATATGTATAAACATGAATGAGGTCACCCCTCAGTCTTCTCTCCTCAGCTCCCTCAGTCTCTCCTCATAAGGAAGATGTTCCACTCCCTTAATCATCTTTGTGGCTCTGCACTGGACTCTCTCTAGTAGCTCCCTGAGGTCCTTCTTGAACAGAGGAGCCCAGAACTGGACACAATGCAGCCTCACCAGAGAGCAGAGGAGGAGGAGGGGTGGGAAGAAAGAGCACTGGGGATTTGGTCTGATTTGTTGGAGGTTTTAGAGAAGACTTTGGCCTGATGGGGTTCTGTGTTAAACCCAGCCCATGCATTGTTGTGTGTTTCATAAGCTTTTGCACTGCTTTGCATTGTAGTTTGTAATTATTAATAGCATCTTCCAATAATATTCTGTATTTCTATCTAATCCAATCCTGTGCAGAGTCTTTTTTAATTACTTTGAGAGTAGTTTTAGAGCCTGTCTTCCTCCACTGATTTCTCCACTGCTTAACCTAAGACAGAATTTTTGTCCTTTGAGCCAGCACAGTCAGCAGAGAGCTCCCTAGTCTCATAGGGAGGCAGAAGGCACAGACTTCAGCACAGCAACTAAACAGCAGAGGTGTGCCTTGTGGCTAGAGGCCTCCTCTCCTTCTGCCATATGTTCAAAATCTTTTTAATGAAAAATGGAGTCAGTGATTGGAGTTGGGAGTAAAAATCTTTGATTATTCCTTCACAGGGGAACACCCAACCAATCATCGCTCACCATGATCCTGCGGTCTGTGCACTGTTAGAAGAAGAAAAAGTGAATTAATGCCAAATGCTTCAAGAGAAAAGCTCGAGGGTATGTTCACCCAGCCTCTAAACAAGGACTTAAATGACTTGTGCAGAATGTAGTTGAGATCTGAGTTACTTTAAGTGGAAGAAGATAATTAACTCGAGATGTTATCTACACATCCAGTGATCTGACCATTAATTTACTAAAGAGAAAGGGTTTGTCTCAAACTGGTGTGTTGGAAAAGGTGAGGTTCATCATGACTGATTCTTAACTACTAATGTCTATTGGTTTTTAAGGTAGTGAAAGACTGTGGCATTACATTTGTTGAAAGAGATGGTTGCAAGTACTGTCACTACCAAATTCAGAAAGCAAGTGCTTATACCTGGGCATATATTCCTTCTCATGCATCCTTTCTTTCAATTATTTTTTCAGCTGTAAAAATTTAAGTAGTAGTTTTTAGAATAATTGTAAAGATAAATCCCAGATCTCTTGACATTATTAAAATAACAATAATTAATAAACTAGATTTTGCTGACAGTCTGTGAGTGTTGGGAGCTGGCTTTCTTAGAAGGAAACAGAACTGCAATGTCCAATATTTGCTTACAAAGCTTCCTGTGATCAAATCAACAAGAAACAATAAACCAGAGTTAGGATTTGGGTTGATGATCATCAGAAGTCCCTTCCAACCCAAACCATTTTATGATTCTATGAATTTATGGTATCTAAGGTGCAAAGTAGAATCATAGAATTGTCAGGATTGGAAGGGACCTCAAGGATCTTCTAGTTCCGACTCCCCTGCCATGGGCAGGGACACCTCACACTACACCAGGTTGCCCAGAGCCACATCCAGCCTGGCCTTAAAAACCTCCAGGGATGAGGCTTCCATCACCTCCCTGGGCAACCTGTTCCAGTGTCTCACCACCCTCATGGTGAAGAACTTCTTCCTGACATCCAATCTGAATCTATCCGTTACTATTTTTTTTTTTCCATTTCCCCTAGTCCTATCACTACCTGACACCCTAAAAATTCCCTCACCAGATATTGGAAGGCCACAATAAGGTCTCCTTGGAGTCTTCTCTTCTCCTGACTGAATAGCCCCAACTCTTTCAGTTTGTCTCCATAGGAGAGGAGCTCCAGTTCTCTGTTCATCCTCATGGCCCTTCTCTGGACACTTTCCAGCACATCCAGGTCTTTATTGTAACAGGGGCTCCAGAACTGGACACAGTACTTCAGATGGGGTCTCATCAGAGTGGAGTAGAGGGGCAGAATCATCTCCCTCAACCTGCTGGCTACACTTCTCTTGATGCAGCCCAGGATACAATTGGCTTTCTGGGCTGCAAGTACTCTGATCTGACTGAATCACTGATGATACAAGATACCTTCTTAATAAGCAAGTTGATCTAGATGAACACCAAAGTACTATGCCCATGTCAACGAACTGTGAGAGTACCTTGAATACAGGACTTTTTTTTTTTTTTTTTTTGAGAAGGCAGTAATTAAAACCATAGCTGTAAACTGGATAGATTAATTGTCCCAGAAGATTTTGCTGGCCTGATCCCACAAGATTGTCCTGAACAAAAAAAAAAAAAAAAAAAAAAATAAACAAAAAAAAAAAAAAAAAGGAGACCTGCTTGTTTTTTTTCAAATAAGAGACAGTGTTTTGGGGGAGCTATTTTTGAAAGACTTTTGTATGCTAGTCTTGTGGCAACAGCAGTTGACACATGTTTTAGTCCTGGAATAATTGTCAGTTAACCTTTACACTGATACTAATTCCCAATGATGGAAACTCCCAGGGATTTGTGGAACAGTGATGCCTCGTCACTTGGATTAAATTCTCTTCTTGCTGCTTTCACTGGTGAATTTTGACTAACTACACTGGGCTGATAACTTGGAATGTTCTTCTGTAGGACACTGATTAACAAGCTTTAGTACACACCAGTTGCACACATAAATATTCAGCTACTCCAACAAAATTCCATGTTGTTCCATCCTGTGCTCCAAAGCATTTACAAATAATTCTCTGTGTTAAGGGACATTAATAACTCGAAGGCTTGCAGAAAAACGATGGGAGGCATCATCAGCTTCTTCCATTCAATTTTTCATAACTTTAGTTGCCATGACAACAAAGGAGGCAATTCCAGAAATCCAGCAGCTCATTATTTGAGACCATTTGCTGTTTTCCCTGAAGAAGTTAGACACTATGTTTTTAAGTCTCTTGTAAGAAATTCGTAATTCAGTGGATGAAATCTGAAGCAAATATAATTAAAGTGAAGCCCCTCTTTGGAAACAGGGTGTATTTTGTGAAGAATCCTTCCTGAACCTTATATTAGTGCTTTCTCCATTCCCAGCTCACTGACTTATGCTGCTAATATTTCTTATATTGGTTTTCTGTGACAAAATATGACATAATTCGAACTCTTACTAAGGAAGAAATATTTGTAAGTTCAGGAAGAAATAGTTTTGTTTATTTTTTTGCCTAAAGCACAGCATCCAGAAGAACTCTGCAGTTCCCCAGTCACTGACTGAAAGTACTGATGATCTGTCACCATGATAGGAAATATAACCTTTTAAATTGCAGCTTTTTATTACTAAGCAAGCTCTCAAGTTCTGCTAAGAATTGTTTTTAAGGGTTGTTTATTCTTATGTGCTATATGTGAGGAATCCACACAAAGGAAAGTAATTGTCTAAAGGCCCAGATCAGGTTTGTTATAAAAATACAGACAGTAAACCAAGGTTTCCTTGTCAATGACCTGGAAAAGCATCCCCTTAGGAAGGCGATTATTGCAGTGAAGAATCTTGCATGCCTTCCACGTCATTCATTACTTCTCTCAATGTTCCGCATGCAGGCAAGGCAAGAGAAAATACAAACAACTGTGAATATTTGAATTGTGAATTGTAAGCAGAAAATCCTTTAAGAAGCATTTCTTCCTATTATCCCATTTAAAATGCAATACCATAATACATTAATATCCAGTTTCAGGATTTGGTTCCAAACAAATTCTTCCATGGATTTTAAAAGTCACACTAGCAGTGATCCTGATGGAATCAGATCTTGTAGGACACTGTTATATTCTTCACAGTCTTCATATATCACTATTGAACAACTCTTTTTTTTATGGCATGAAGATAGCCATATTATGACAGCTTCAGAAATATTGAAAGCATGATGCTGTTGTTGAGCAGTAAATGTATTGCTTGCAATGTTGCCTGCATTTCCTGCTTCAGAATAAAAACAGATTAGTTGCACAGAAATTCAAGTCTGTTAAATCTGAAGTCATCCATAGCTTTTGTTTCACAGTATCACAGTATCACAGTACATCAGAGGATGGAAGGGACCTCAAGAGATCATTGGGTCCAACTCCACTGCCAAAGCAGGATCACTTAGGGTAGTCTGCACAGGAATGCATCCAGGTGGGTTTGGAAGGTCTCCAAAGAAGGAGGACTCCACAACCCCCCTGGGCAGCCTGTTCCATCACCCTCACGGTAAAGAAGTTTCCTGATATTGAATGGCATTCTTGGATCCTTGAAGATTTTGCTGAGTGCCAGAAAAAAGAAAACAGATGCTTCACCAAGACAGAGGTGAAGTATCAAGTACCATATAGTGGCTCAGAAAGGTCTTTCAACAAAAAGTTCCTCTGAACATCTAGTAAAGAGAAATGATCCCTGCAAAGATTCTTGGGTAAAACAACACAGAGGGATGTACCAGGCAACAGACTCTTCCCCTTCTTCAGCAAAAACAAATGCATGATGTTTACTCACAAGCATTTCTAGACTTCCCAAACTATTTCCTGATGTGAGGAAGGACTCCTAGTGCTGGAACTAGATGATCCTTGAGGTCCCTTCCAACCCTAACAATTCTATGATTCTACTGCATTAGGACAAAATCCTGTTTGTGAAACCACTACATTACAAAAAGTCTGATTTAAAAGGGATCCATGAGGAAATACTTGGAGGCAAAAGATGTAGTTAAAAGTTTGCTCTCACTGATTATTTTCCCTCCTTTCTGAATGTGATTTGCAGCTGCTGGGTTCTACCCCTCAGCTGGAATGGTAGCATTCAGACCCCAGTTATCAGTAGGATTGCTCAATAGTAAATACTGCTTTTTGACTTGGTCACAAGGTTCCATGAACCACTTCTAGGGAATTAATCATTTAATCATAGAATCAGTCAGGGTTGGAAGGGACCACATGGATCATCCAGTTCCAACCCCCCTGCCATGGGCAGGGACACCTCACACTACATCAGGCTGGCCAGAGCCTCATCCAGCCTGGCCTTCAAACACCTCCAGGGATGGGGCCTCAACCACCTCCCTGGACAACCCATTCCAGGCTCTCACCACCCTCATGGGGAAGAACTTCTTCCTCACATCCAGTCTGAATCTCCCCACTTCCAGCTTTATTCCATTCCCCCTAGTCCTGTCACTACCTGATAGCCTAAAAAGTCCCTCCCCAGCTTTCTTGTAGCCCCCTTCAGATACTGGAAGGCCACAAGAAGGTCACCTCGGAGCCTTCTCCTCTCCAGACCGAACAGCCCCAACTCTCTCAGTCTCTCCTCAAAGGAGCAGTAAGAAATAAGAATTAAGAAATATGACTTAAAAAAAAAAAAAGAGAGAGGATCATATATTCTTATGCAGTAATCTGTATGTTGGTTTTTATCTGAAATATTTGATGTCATCAACAGAAAAATTCCTGTAGTCCAGAACTGGACACAAGAGCACACCCCTTGTAATGGAACACCATGCTTTAGTAGGATTGTTATAACCAAAAAATTATGGCATCTGAGGATATGAATAATCTAAACATATTACTAGTTTTGACTGAACCTATGCTTCATTTTACACTAGCATGAATTCCACTGGGGAATTTAAATCCGTGAAGTAGTAATGTTAGTAACTACATAAGTATTGAGCTCCCTCTGCAGAAGTTTGCAGTCTGGTTTTTAGAGTTGAGTTTTGTTAATATTTTATCAACCTAGTGGTCAAACGCAGAGGCTGAATTCAGACAACACATTGGTTAACAGTGCTTTGAAGTGAGATTTTGGGGTTTCTCTCAATAACGTTATTTGGGATGTGCAAAGGAAATCTGGAACCATATGACTTCTGCTAAAATTGTACTTCATTGTTTCTGTACAGGATACAAGAAAGTTTCATTCCTCTGCCTCTAAAGTGAAGTGAGAGCATCAAAGCTAGGAGTTTTTTATTTTCTTGAATTTTATTTTCTTTCTGAGATGCCTTCTGCATGCTGCATGAAAGCAGCAGGTTCTACAAAATGCTTTCCTGTACTGTTGTGATACCACAAAACAGAGTTGCCCTGGATGTTTTTAAGGCCAGGCTGGATGTGGTTCTGGGCAATGTGATCTAGCAGAGGGTGTCCCTGCCCATGGCAGGGGGGTTGGAAGCAGCTGATCCTTGGGGTCCCTTCCAACCCTGACAATTCTGTGATTCAAAGACATGGTCCTGGGTATGCATCTGAGGTGAGGCATTTGTTCCTCATCACCAGAGGAAAAGTGACTTATGCTTTTTACAGGGTGTACTACACTATTGTGCACTGACACATAGCATTTCCAAGCAGAGGAAGAGGTTTCTACCTGTAGCTGTTTGAAAAGGAGGAATGCAATGGGAAATCAGTGGTTCAACATCTATTGACTGTATTTTTCTTTCAGGTCATAAAAATCTGTTTGTTCTCTATCCCAGAAACAGCAAAGTCTTGAGACACACTGCTGGTGTCACCACCAAGACAAAATAAAATATGTTCATCTGGAACATAGTTGAAAATTACTGGGTCACTGAAGTAAGGACTGAGGTCCACAAGATTTATCACATCTTGTGATCAAGTCTCCAAACTCTCTCATTTCAAGAAATGAAAGTAAGGAATGGTGCAAAGAAACAAAAAAGTTAACAGAAGAAACAGAGGGGAGAAAGTTTGGCATGATGAAAACACAAGATGAAAAATTGGTTGCCTTCAATAGATCACTTCAGTAAATTCAGCATTATTGGTATTGAATATTCCAACAAAAATAATAACAGCCTTCAAAGCAGAAGGGAAAAGAAGGAGATCAAGTACATCAGTAGCATGCCATGACTTCAACTCTATTATATCTGCTTAAGATCTGTTTTAAAACTTAATTTTATCTCTTTCTGTAAAGAATACAATTACTTCCCTGGAATTGATCATTCTTAAGGCAGATTTATCACTTTTTGGATCCAGGGTGATGCCCAATAACAGAACAAGGGGCAATGGGTGGAAGTACAGACATAGGAAGTTCCATAGAAACATGAGGAAAAAAATTTTCCCTGTGAGGGTGACAGAACACTGGAACAGACTGCTCAGGGTGGGTGGTGGAGTCTCCCTCTCTGGAGATATGCAAAACCCACTTGGATCCATTCCTGTGTGATCTGAGGTGATCCTGCTCTGGCAGAGGGGTTGGACTGGATGATCTTTCAAGGTCCCTTCTAGTCCCTAACATTCTGTAATTCTGTGATTCTGTGAAAAATCAGATAATGGAAAGTATGTAACAACGCTGAGTATGTAACACCACCACATTTTATACATATACACACATACACACATACAAGCAGTGCCTTTTTAGTCTCTCTCTCTCTCTGCAGGTCAAAACTCTGGAGGTGCTGAAGATCACAGATGGTGTAGTGCTACAGATAATTCTAAAATACTCATATTCATTTTATGAAGTTACAGGAGGGAGAAAAATTCATTACTACCTACTACATATCAATCATTCTGCTATTTAAAATGTTTTGGTGGAGCAATCAGATAATAAATATGTACTATCAGATTCAATTGCACCTGAATGGAAGATGTTAGGAACAAATTCTTTAGTGTGACAGTGGTGGAAGACTGGAACAGGTTGCCCAGGGAGGTAGTTGAAGCCACATCCCTGCAGATATTCATAGTCAGGCTGGATAAGCTCTGAGCAACATTATCTAGTGGAGGATGTCTCTGCTGTCTGCAGGAGGGTTAGATGACCTTTGATGGTTCCTTCCAACCCAAACCATCCTATGATTCTATGACTTCCAAAATATCTCTGTAAATTTGTTAAAATAATCTTGCTACAGCAGATAACACTGCTTTCAATCTCTTTAGTGGAAAGACCTCTTTCCCTGCCTTGCTGCTATGCATTTAGAGCTCTCCAGGGTGACATAGTGGCTTTTAGAAAACAGTAAAAAAAAAAAATAGTTTTGAAAATATTCTTGTGTGTTAGGATTGTTAGGTGTTACAAACAGCTCTTACTCACTGCCTCTTTTATGATGCTCATTATTTTCAGTAATTCTACATGAGCTGAATTTATGCACATAAATTAGTACTTCTACATTTTCATTTTTATTACATATATACATCACAGAGTTGTACAGATTAGTAAAAACATTTTCTTTTTATGTTCAAGAGAGCTAGAAAAAGTTATCACAATAAAATGAATATCAATAAGAAATTGTAGAAAATCAACAGAGGAAATTAAAGGATTAAAAGGAAGCTCTATAGCTGGTAGCAAGGAAAATAAAACTAATCTAAGGCCTATTTAAGGACAAAAGGAATTCTATCAATGCATTTCAGGAACAAACTGATAAAAAGAATATAATCATAAACGCCACACATTTTCAACAAATGTTCTTACTCACCACATAAGGAAAAAGCAAATTGAGATATTCATTGTATGTTTCCCATTGAAAAATTATTACTTGACAGGTTACAAGCTGGGTGAAAAGCTGCTGGATGACTGCATCAAAGGGTCATGGGACTCTACCTGGAACCAGTGACACCTCTCCTATGAGGAGACCTGGAGCACCTCTCCTATGAGGACAGACTGAAAGAGTTGGGGCTGTTCAGTCTGGAGAAGAGAAGGCTCTGAGGTGACCTTATTGTGGCTTTTCAATATCTGAAGGGGGCTACAAGAAACCTGGGGAGGGACTTTTTAGGATATTAGGTAGTGATAGGACTAGGAGGAATGAAATAAAGCTGGAAGTAGGGAGATTCAGGCTGGATGTGAGGAAGAAGTTCTTCCCCATGAGAGTGGTGAGAGCCTGGAATGGGTTGTCCAGGGAGGTGGTTGGGGCCCCATCCCTGGAGGTGTTTGCAGCCAGGCTGGATGAGGCTCTGGCCAACCTGATCTAGCGTGAGGTGTCCCTGGCCATGGCAGGGGGGTTGGAACTGGATGATCCTTGTGGTCCCTTCCTACCCTGACTGAATCTATGATTCTAAGTGGAGTACCACAGCATCTGTTTTGGGACCTGTCAATATCTTTCTTAGTAACCTGGACCCCAAATTAGGGATACCAATCAACATGCTCAGAGGTAGGGCTGTAATTCAGGCCTAGGCAAGCCAGAGGAATGGGAAAATAGAAATGTCAGGGGCAAGGACATATGAGTGTCCTGGACCTGCGCTGGAAGAACCTGATACCACACCACACAATCAGCTCCTGAACCTGAATGCAGACAACCCTGACCTGATGGAAATGGTGCTTCCATCACCCAGAAAGTTTTCAAACAACAAGAAATGTCCAGTCTTTTGGAATTTATACTAGTCTATGAAAAGTTGCAGCAGATTAGAATCAGAAATATTAATTTAACTCTACACCTTTTCCCGGGTCAGGCACAGGTTGAAATTCTTATTCCACCTCCCCATCTGAAGTCTGTCTTTATATTCCCTAGTGGACCAGGCATCCAGGTCCCAGGACCTACAGGACACAGTAGAATAACCTTGGCTCAGACCTTTGTGAAGGTGCCATGAGAAACCATCAGTAAAGAGAGAGAAAAGAAAAAATCTCACCCACAGGTAGGATTGCTGAGATAGCATCATTAGATACAAGAGAGAAAACACCAGCATGGAAAAGTTTAAAGCCCTAAGGAGGAGAGGAAAAAAAAAACCAAAACAAAAACAAACCAAACAACCCACATTGAGGCTAGTCAAGCTGGTCTGATCAGCTGGGAACTAGCTGTGAAGCACGGAGTCAAATTGCCAATGTCCTCAGGGTCAATGCATCTGGTGGCAGACAACAACTTCAGGCATGAAGGATGTGCAGTTGTGTCCAACCCTGACTGCTGCCTGCCTCTCAGCAAAGATTAATCACACTAGAGTTGGTGGACACACTGATGCTTAGGCTAACAGTTCATTAACTCCCAGCTACCTCCTATTTGCTAACCAATAATTTTTCGCTTTTGTACTTCAGAGATGCACACATCCTGACTGTAGGCTGCTTTTGTGCCTGGCTGAAAATGTCTGAATGAACCAACCCTAAAAAAAGCCATAACAACACTGCAGTAGCAGTCCCTTGGGTTAATCTTGGCACTGCCTTGTATCACAGATGGGTCAATATTTGTCAAGACTCCACTTACTAATTACAGTTCCTCTGGAGACCTTTTCCAAGCATTTTCCAGGAAGAAGGAGCACTGAATAGGCACCTAGAGAGAAAATTACAGTCTGACCTTGTGGTACTTGTTCCTACTTTAACTAGAGCTGACTATGAGGATATTTGTCAAGCCTCTAACTAGGTCTCACTGATTTTGTTTTGTTTTTTCTTCTCACACAGGTCCACAAAGATGACCTCATACAAAGTTAGTAGATAGAGGTCCTGGACTGAAACTGTGTCCAAGGCTCAGGAAAGAGTATTAGGCAGAGATTACCAAATTCTAGCACCTCACAGCCTTGCTAAACTGTGGTGCCCTTGTTAAGAGGAAAATGTTAATAATCTGGCAATTAGCTATCGGAAAAGCCAAAAACTTGCTAAGGTATACTTCAAGACTTTGGGGTTTCAATTAGGAAATTGGCAAAGCTAGAGCAAGGTATGGCCAAAATTTTAATGGAACAACACAAAGCAAAAAATAAGGGATACATCTGAGCAGTTCTCACAACTTTTTCATGGACTCTGTAATGCCAGAAGTGTTTTTAACTTATAATCAGTAGGTTTTAAGGAAGGTATGTGCAACTTTAAAGAATTACAGACTTCATTTTAAAAGTCTACTTATTTTTTTTAATATGGATGTCCCTTTTTTTCTTTTTTCCTTCTTTTTCTTTTTTTTTTTTTACATTTATTAGTAAACTGCTGCCTCCTGATGAAAACCAGCTCCATGCCTCCACCCAGTGGGCTTTTCTTAACTAAGAACAAAAAGAGGCCCTGTAAACGTGCTTCCCACACATGCAGTGTCAGGGGAAGCATGAGTGCTGCAGATTATTCCTCTTCTGTGGAATGGCTCAGCTGAAATGTGGACAGGTACTTGGCATTACCTGTCTGAAGCTAGGTAACCTCAAATGCAAGATGTTTAAAAAGGTTTTAATAGTATCTTCATCATTTGTTTGCTGTTGCTATAGCAACAGCCAGCAGAAAACATCCAAATCTAGTTGGAAACCTAAACTTACATTTCAGACTGTTTTGTTGCTTTGGTTTTCCTTTTAAATCTAATACCCTGAAATTAGTTTCAGGTTTCAAAATAAATGCAAAGCAGACTACAAAACTGGCTTTGGGGAATAAATAACCCTTTGCATCACAGCACTTCTTTTCCACACTTAAAAGGAAAAGTATTTTCTACTTTATTTTTTTCCCCCCAGTGGAGATCATTTAGCTAATTGCAGTAGCATCTCTGTTCTAAACCAAAAGAAATATCCTGGCTATAGACCCTAAAAAGATTATAATAAAGTAATTTCTGTAGGTATGAACTTCTTTGTTACATTACATGAGTTATTTCATTCTACCTTCTGCTACCTCTGTACTTTCTTCTACCTCTCTACTCTGCCCTACTGAGACCACACCTGCAATACTGTGTCCAGTTTGGGGCTCCCCAGTTCAAGAGAGACAGAGACCTGCTGGAGAGAATCCAACAGAGAGCCATGAGGATGCTTAGGGGACTTGAGCATCTCCCCTGTGAAGAGAGACTGAGAGCCCTGGGGCTGTTTAGTCTGGAGAAGAGAAGACTGAGAGGGGATCTGATCAATGTCTGTCAATAGCGAAGGGGAGGGTGTCAAGTGGAGGGGGCCAGGCTCTTTTCAGTGGTTCACAGTGATAGGAACAATGGGTTCAAACTAGAACATAGAATATTTCAGCTCAACATGAGGAGAAACTTCTTTCCAGTGAGGGTGACAGAGCACTGGAACAGGCTGCTCAGGGGGGTTGTGGAGTCTCCTTCTCTGGAGACTTTCCAAACCCACCTGGATGCATTCCTGTGCAGACTCCCCTAAGTGATGCTGCTCTGGCAGGGGGGTTGGACCTGATGATCTCTGGAGGTCCCTTCCAACATCTGATATGCTGTGACACTGTGATTATGAGCCATAACAACCTAAGCCACTCTATGATTCTCTAATTTTATATATATGCACTGTTTTTTGTCAAAGACTGTCTCAGATGAACCCAACTGCTCTTTCTTTTCTGTGATGCCCCCAGCTTTACTGCAATGTGTCACTTTCCATTAAAAAATGTGGACTTATGAGCAAGTGCGATCTTATTTAATCAAAGAAGAATTTAGGGAAACGCTTTTGTCCCAAGCCAGGAAGAACAAGATCTCTTCCTCTATGTTGATTAAAGAGGTGAAAAATAAACTTCTCTGATTCCCCATCACTTTAATGACAAGTATCTTCCTTACATTTAACATCACAGAATCACAGAAACATACAGGTGGAAAAGACCCTCACAGTCACCAAGTCCAACTGATAACCCTACTCTACAAGGTTCATCCCTAAACCATATCCCCAAGCACCACATCCAAAGCACCTTTAAACTCATCCAGGGTTGGTGACTCAAACATCTCCCTGGGCAGCACATTCCAATGCCTGGCCAAAACCCACTCCAGAATAAATCTCTTCCTTCATACACACAAGCCCTGCTACTAGCTGCAAAGAACCCTTTATGATTTATTAATAGTTCCATAGAAATAGAACTAAAAGACAATGAAATTAAGGGATAATGAAAAGCTTTTCAGCCTGTAATTAATCTGCAAGCTTTTAGAGATGCAGAAGTCTGGGGTATTCAGTGCAAATTAGATTTTGGTGGAGTAGGAATAATCCAAACAGATAATAATTCAAACTGCAAATAAGTCTTACACTGATCATCAAATCTGACTTAGAATCATAGATTCAGGGAATGGTTTGGGTTGGAAGGGACCTTAACAATCATCTAGTTTCAATCCCCCTGCCATGGGCAGGGACAGCTTTCACTAGCCCAGGTCACTCAAGGCCCCATCCAACCTGGCCTTGGACACCTCCAGGGAGAGGGCATCCCTGTTCCAGTGTCTCACCACCCTCACTTCATGTATATAATATATGGATATATTTCATCAGTTGTGGTCATCCCAGGGTGGCAACTCTCATACTCCCAGCTATGACATCCAGGTCCAATTAACAACAGTTAAGGAAGAAGAACCATGGTCTTTTGCTGAAATCACCACTTTCTTGTCTTCTTCTAACAAACCAAAATGATTTTGCATCCTCTATAAGGAACTATACCCAGCTACCACTTCTCAAACACAAATTGCCAGCCAAAAACTTGGAAGAGGAGGTGGAACACCAAAGAGATCATAGAACAGTTTGGATTGGAAGGGACCTTCAAAGGCCCTCTAGTCCAACTCCCCTGCATCCTCCACTGGTACAGGCTGCTCAGAGCCTTGTCAAGCCTGACATTTTTTATAGCACAGGTCAAATAAGCATTTTTGTATGAAGTTCATAATTTTGGGGAGACCACACCATTTTTGAGAGACATCTAAATGCACACTAACAGAGATGTTTCTTGCTGTTCCTGTCTTGGGGAGGTTTTGTTCTTTTGTTTTGTGGTGGTGTGGGGTTTTGTACAGCTGCCTAAGGTCTGAAGTAGTTTAATTTCACATTTGCCAAATGACAATCTGAGGAAATGAAAAAATGATGATGTTCTTCTTACCTGCACATTTTAGTTTCAAGTTAAGTTCAATTCTTACTACATTTTTTTTGTTTGTGTTTTTTTTTTATTATTATTTTCAGTTACACATTTTTCCTTAAATAGTACATATCCAGATTTCACTATACCCATGTTTTGTTTTGCCAATCCAAACCCAAGGAAGGCAATGATCTATTGTAAAAGAGTTTTCAATACAACTTCAGAATATCCAGAAAGTTAAAAGTATTTTAAAAATTAAGGGTATGCTGTGAAAATTGTGCCTATATATTTCTTTTGCAAAATACCTCTGCCTTTCTAGAACTAAATTGGAAAGTAATCTTCATTAATGTTTATAAATATGTGCAGGGTGAGTGCCAAGAGGATGGAGCCAGGCTCTGCTCAGTGATGCCCAATGACAGGACAAGGGGCAATGGGCAGAAGCTGAGGCATAGGAAGTTCCATGTGAACATGAGGAAGAATTTTTTCACTGTGAGGCTGCCCAGGGGGGTTGTGGAGTCTCCCTCTCTGGAGACCTTCAAGACCTGCCTGAATGCATTCCTGTGTGATCTGCTCTAGGTGATCCTGCCTTGGCAGGGGGGTTGGACTGGATGGTCTTTCAAGGTCCCTTCCAGCACCTTACATTCTGTGATACTGTGATTCTGTGATTTTCATCACATATAGAATATTAAATATAGTTCAAAATTGTAGACGAAAAAAACCTTAGGATTTTGCCAGTTGTGAAGGTTGAAGGTATGAGCAACATTCAGAATTTATCTGAAATTTGAAACTTTCATGAAAAATTCCTCCTGTGTGCTATTTACTGCCTGTGCTACCACAGGATTCCCACAGAAGTACACTTAATTCTGGTATCTTCTGACAATGCACTCAAAAAATCTGGTCTTTCAGAAAACTTCCTACATGCTTCTGTAGTTAATGAGCTCCCACTCAGCCTGTCTACCACCACTCCTTTGCTTTTATTGTGCAGTCAGGTGTGATGTCATGAAATCACTGCCAGAAACAAATAGAAATGGTAAGACTTGGGTTCCAACTTACCAAAAATCCCCAACAAAACAGTTGAGAGGATGGATGAGGTAGCTTTTATTTTCCTTTTTAGTTTCTCTTTGCATGACTAACTTCAAGCATGTGCTTTAAGGCCCACTGATTTAAGATGAAGTCCATTCCTACAGGTGCTTGTACTGAGCATAGATGGGAAGAGAAGCCATGACTTGAGAGAGCTGTCCTGTCTCCACTTCTGCAGCTGAAAATTTGACAACTTGCTCTACTACTACTAAGGTGTATTAAGTTATTACTAAGTGCACAGTGTTCCTGTGTATGCTGTAACTGTGTTTTGTCCTCCTTATGCAGTCCCAATGAAAACATTTGTTTAATACAAAACATTTACCACTTTTGGCATGATTTATTGCTCTTAGCACAAAGGCAGTTCATCAGTATGCCTCCATACAGTATCTCTGTGCATTAAAGAGCCTTCAGAGCAGAATGATGAAAAAAAAAGCCTGAGGAGCAACAGCTCATATGCTTGCAGGTTGAAAAAGTGACATTACCACAAAATGATGTGTATCATTGGTTTTAAAATAACACTGACAAAAGCAATCACTACCACCTGGACAACCAAGCATAGCTTTAAAATAAAAAATGGCCATCTTAAAGAACTGCCTTAAAATGAGATACCTATGAATGGGTACATCCCTCTGCTTTAATCTTGAGCACAGAGTGTATTAATGTGTATTGGTTTACCACTCACTAGATGTATTTTGACACATATTATATTATTTTCAAAGGAACTCTGTCTACCTCATTAAACACTAATACCATTTTCCACCCTACGGTACCAGTTTTATTTATAGTAACTATAAGTAAAAACAACGGGGGGGAAAAAAGCAAAATTAAATAAGTGGCAGAAAAAAAATACATCATAAATATCAGTAGAAGTTGTGGCACAGGATGAATTCATTCTTTTATACCCTATAGTTTCTAGACCATTATTTGGAGAAATCCAAACAGCAAAAATCCCTCCTTTCACAGCACTGCTTTTGGAGAATGAAACAGGTGTGGTGTGTTCAAAAGCAGAAATTATGTTATAGCATATTTCTCTGAGATGAAAAATAAAAAACAAACATACTAATGTTGACAGTGGAATATAAAATATCGTATTTTACAGTTTTATATCTGGGAGGAGACATCCTACCTTCATCAGATATGCTGAATGCTCTTAGGTATGCTCCATGCTTATCAACAGAAAATGAGATGCAAACTGTAAAAGCACACTGACACAAACACAACTGCACTTAGGTGAAATAAGCATGGCTTTCATGGACTCACAGAATCACAGAATGTTAGGGCCTGGAAGGGACCTTGAAAGACCATCCAGTCCAACCCCCCTGCCAGAGCAGGATCACCCAGGGTAGTCCACACAGGAATGCATCCAGGCAGGTCTTGCACATCTCCAGAGAAGTAAACTCCACAACCCTCTTCTTCCAGTGTTCTGTCACCCTCACAGGGAAAAAAAAATTCTCATGTTCACATGGAACTTGCTCTGCCTCAACTCCCACCCATTGGCCCTTGGCCTGTCATTGGGCATCACTGAGCAGAGCGGAGACTGGATGAGGCAATTATTGCCATGGTCTAGTTGACTGCTTAGGGCTGGGTGATGGGTTGGACTGGATGATCTTGGAGGTCTCTTCCAACCTGGATGATTCTATGATTCTGTGATTCTATGAACTAAACCATGGCTCCAAGTGCCACATCCAATTATTTTTTTTAACACCTCCAGAGATGGTGACTCCATCACCTCCCTGGGCAGCACATTCCAATGGCCACTTACTCTTTCTGTGAAGAACTTTCTCCTCGAGTCTGAACTTCCCCTGGCGCAGCTTGAGACTGTGTCCTATTGTTCTGCCACTGGTTGCCTGGGAGAAGAAACCAACCCCCACCTTCAGGTAGTGGTCTCCCCTGAGCCTCCTCTTCTCCAGGCTAAACAATCCCAGGTCCCTCAACCTCTCCTCACAGGGCTTGTGCTCAAGACCTCTCAGCAGCCTTGCTGCCCTTCTCTGGACACATTCAAGTATCTCAATGTCCTTCTTAAACTGAGGAGCCCAGAACTGGACACAGTGGTCTAACCAGTGTTGAGTATAAGGGCAGAATGACTTCCCTCCTCCTGCTGGCCACACTATTTCTGATGCAGGCCAGGATGCCATTGGCCTTTGTGGTCACCTGAGCACACTGCTGGCTCATGTTCAGGTATTCATTAGGTATTCCACTTTGGATCCTATTGTGAAAAAAAAAAATGCATTTTATCTGGACAATAAAAGAAACTGAACATAATTAAGAACTGAATGATAAACATGAAGCATTATCTTGCTACTGCACATGTTTAACTACCTGAGTCTCCTCAAAGCAATCCAAGCCATACATGTAACTGATTTGAGTTGGCCTTTGACCTAAAATATACTACATATTATGCTAGTTTTATTTTTTTAAAACATTAATTAGGGGAATTCTATCCAGTTTCATGCCAGCATGCCCTTGACATTTAGATTAGGGTGACATGTCAGCAATTGTAGGACATGTACTTTCCAGCTGCTCTTGGCAGTTAAGTCCCTACTGTGTAGCAAATCATTACTGTTTAACCAAAAAAAAAAACCCCAAAATACAACAATCTAGGGACAAAGAGACAAACTACAGTAAAAAAGTTTAACAGCTTCTGCTTAGAGTACTAATAAACACAGCATCCTGCTGCCCTGTGCTGGTCAGCTGGGCATGACACATTCACTTCAACTTTAATATCCCACTGGACTAACTTCTGCTATGTTCCCCATTAAAAAAGGTAACAGCTGACAGTAGCAGCTTTCACAGACAGCCTCCATAAACTCCATAAATATAATTAATTGCTATTGGATTATTTTCCTAGTGATCACCAGATTTAAAAAGGGGATTTTAGATCTTTTTTATCTTCAAATCAGATAAAGTGATGGAGGAGAGAAAGTGATGGAGAAATGACAGAAAATTCTTCTCCTCCTTGAGACAAGCAATGCTGGAGCTAAGGTGCTAAGGTCAGATACCATAATCTTTTTTGATTACATGATCTGCCCAGTGAGGTTTTCTGCAGCACTGGGGGAAGAGGGAAGCAATGTCAGGTGCCTCTTCAGGAAAATCAGATAAACTTGGCCATATTAACTATCACCAAGAATGCAGTTCAGAAAGACGGACAAC
Source organism: Indicator indicator (assembly GCF_027791375.1). Classification (NCBI taxonomy): domain Eukaryota; kingdom Metazoa; phylum Chordata; class Aves; order Piciformes; family Indicatoridae; genus Indicator; species Indicator indicator. The sequence goes on along the minus strand of NC_072012.1, from coordinate 44,126,167 downwards.
AATTAAATTTAGAAAGAAGCAAATTTTAAGACCAATAGTGTAGAATAGATCCTATGAACCCTGAATTTACCTCAAAATTCTAATTCTTAAACAAAACCAGAGAATAACATAAAGAAAAAAAAATAGAGACTTATTTTCTGAGCATAATTTGGTTCTCCATTAATCAATAACTGAGACTTCCTGTTGCTAAGGAGGAATGAAAAACATATATAAAGGTAATTAACTTACTAGCTCATATTAATGAGCCTATTATCCAAGAAGAATCGAGTAGATGGAACAGTTTGGTAATAAAGTTTTCACTCAACACAAGAGGAAAAAAAAGTCTGGATTTCAAATGCTGAAAAGAGAACCTCTCTCGACCTACTAACCACAGCCCTTCTAATCCACCCCAGAATGGCATTGGCCTTCTTGGCCACAAGAGCACATTGCTGACTCATGGTCACCCTTCCATCTACTAGGACCCCCAGGTCCTTTTCCCCTTCACTGCTCTCCACCAAGTCAGTCCCCAACCTGTACTGATACACAGGGTACATATCCAAATGGAAGGTTTAAAACACTTTTTTTCCTAAAGATGTTCCAAAGAACAAACATTAGAAACTTAGTACACTCAGCACACAAAAATCTCAGCCCATCTACCTGGTCCCTCATAGTCAGAACACCAAACTTAAGAACAAAATAAATCACTGAACTGTAAATCACCAAGCACAGGGTACGTGTTAAGTCTGCAAGATCTTTTGGACATTTTTTGGACTTTTGGTGAGTTGTATTCTTTGTGGAGAAGCCATCCACATACAGTCAGTCTGTGCTCTTTGTTTTCATGTGCCAAATCCTATCCAACACCACACACAACACTCCTAGCCTTGGCAGTTCATTTTACCACTCTCAAGTAAGCATAATTTTAGTAGTCACAATTGCAGGAAGTGTAAGAGCCAGAAAACACTCTTTACAGCAAGGAGATTCAAGTTCAAATGGCACTAGACTCTAGTAATTTGGATTGGGATATTACATAGTTAATAGAATTTAAGTTTAGAAATAGACATTGTTTATTATCAAGGTCCCAGATCTCTCTCACTCTCAGCACAGCACACGTATTTCAGGATAAATACCCTCCACTATTGGATTGATGGGATAAAGGAAGCTGATGGCAAAAGTCATATAGAGGCAAGGCATTACTTATTAAAAGTAATTTAATAAACAGTTCGGAGGTAACTCAAAACCCACAATTAAAATGTATGCAGAGTTTTATGTATTTTGCTGTATTTTCTGAAGCAGAAACTCCATTTGTAAGTTTAGATTTGGCTGTCCTCTTTTTGTCTTCTTACTCAGTATTTTATAAGCTTCCATTTTCTTTTGCTTGTACAACCGCTGAGCTTCTTCTCTTTGTTGCTTTCTTTTCTCTGCTTCCTGAAATTAAACAGACACAAGTATGAAATCATAATACTTTCACAATATAAATACTTTCTGTAACTCTGAAGCTGTCTATAATCAATAAAAATTACTTTTGTGAAGATATTGGCAATCAAAGACACTGCATCAAAACATTACATTGTCTAACGCTTCAAAAGAAGAGACAGATTTTTCTTTGGCAGAACATCCTACAATAAAGTTTGTAGCTTAATTTTCCTCCTAAATTTTCCACCCTAAATGGCCCCTTCCCAGCTTTCTTGCACGCCACTTTCAATTACTGGAAGGCCACAATAAGGTCTCTTTGGAGCCTTCTCTTCTCCTGACTGAATAGCCCCAGTTCTCTCAGTCTGTCTCCATGGGAGAGGAGCTCCAGCCCTCTCATCTTCGTGGCCCTTCTCTGGACATGTTCTAGGACACCCAGATCTTTCTTGTAATAGGGGCTCCAGAACTGGACACAGTACTCCATGCAGGGTCTCACAGAGTGGAGTAGAGGTGAAGAATCACCTCCCTTGACTTGCTGGCTGTGCTTCTCTTGATTCAGCCTGGGATACAATTGGCTTTCTCCAAGTGCACACTGGCAGCTCATATTGAGCTTCTTGTCCACCAGTACCCCCAAGTGCTTTTCTTCAGGGTTTCTCTCAAGCCAGTCATTGCCCAGCCTGTATCAGTGCTTGGGATTGCCCCAACCCAGATGTAGGACCCTGTACTTGGTCTTGTTGAACTTCATGAGGTTGGCTTGGGGCTACCTCTCCAGCCTGTCAAGGTCCCTCTGGATGGCATCATGAGGCTAAAGTATGTGATCACCAAACCAGCATTCCACACAAATGATTACTGTGGTATTTAGCTACTGTTTGGATTGCCTAAATATTTTAAATAAGACCAAAGCTGCTGACATCTCCCTCAGGCAAGTCTTACATGCTGCTAAAAGAAAATTCCTTACAGGCTTGCTGGATTTTTGCTTGTTCCTATTTTTTTCTAAGTAAGCTGAACATAATACTGATTTCTTTTAGCATGACCTGTATCTAGTATTTATAAAAGAAGATCTCACTTCAACAACCACGTAGCTCACCCAGAATCACAGCTCAGCTTGCATAAAATTACTCTAGTTTTCAATACAGCTAAACTGAAGAAGTAATGTTTTGTCCAGCTCTATGCAATATTTATAGAGGAGTTACTGAAACTCAAGTTTGTCAGCAAGTTGCGTAACTTCTACAATATTACCATGTGTGCCATTTTACACTGCAATAATGTGTTCAACTCAACTGTGTTATTAAACAATTAATATTAAGATATGCCCTGTAAGTCCCATTAAGCCTGAATGAGATAAAAATTACTAAATATTTTGGCTGTGAATACTATTTAATTGTCTCACTGTTGGTCAAAGTGCAAAATCAAGACAGCATTATAGAAACACCGTAAGAAATCACAGAATCACAGAAAAATTCAGGTTGGAAAAGACCCTCAGGATCACCAAGTCTAACCGATAAGCCTGCTCTACAAGGGTCACCCCTAAACCACCCACAGCACACACATCCAAACCACCTTTAAACACATCCAGGCTTGGGGACTCTACCACCTTCCTGAGCAGCACATTCCAATGTCTGATCACTCTTTCCATGAAAAAACTTTTCCTAATGTCCAGTCTAAATATCCTTCCTAAACAGGATAGGATATCCTCCCTAAATAGAAAGGATATTTCACTTTTCCTTGCAGGATGATAGTATTGCTCTTACTTCTCCTTCAACAGTATTTAAGAAGTCTAGTATAATCCACTGGGATACACAGATCAAGCTCTAAGTTTTCTTGATGCACCAACTGACCTAACAGAATTATGCTAATGGAAACTGCAAGACGAAAATAGTAAGAACAAAGAGAATGCTAACTTTGAACACCTATGTGCCTGAATACTACTTGTCAAGTTGAAAGAAACTAAAATAACAATACCTCTGTTCCTCTCCTGTGGTCCTATTTGGGTTCAGATGAAGAACTTGAGAGGTAGAAATGGTATTAATATAGTCTTTGTGTACAATCAAGAACCTCTGTTTAATATTTACCTCTTTCTTTCTAGCACGCTCAGCCTTTATTTTCTCATATTCTTCTTTTGCCTTCTGATTGGCTGTTTTCTTCTTAAACTTCCCTTCAGTTGTCACTGACCTGTAAGAAAAAGCACATGTACCTCAGATGTGGAATACCACCAAGGAGATATAACCACATATCCCACAGTGACTGCAGAATCAGAGCACAGTTCTCTGTGCTTCCACTGTTTTTTTTCACATTTTGGGGGAAGTTAATTAGGAATACATATTTCAGAAGGCTCACCCTTCTACACTGGATGGATACCTGTTTGCATCACTCTTACCATTATATGACATGTAGTGAGCAGCTGGCATGAAAACTCAGCAAATTAAACTCCTCCATTGTTGGGTATGGTGAAGACTAGACTGCATGAAGCTTTTAGTTACACAGCTTTATTTGCTGGAGCCTCAAATGGATGATGTTTGGTGAAGTTTAAAGAATCTAAAGAGAGAGAGTTATTTTTCCCCCACCATATAAGCTCTTGAGAGCTAGAAAAAAAATGAATTCACTGGTTTATAGCTGTACTATCTCCTTCTAGTTTCACCACATGGATGCAACTGCAGAGACAAGAGGACAGCCTGCTGTTAGCAGACTGCCTGTCAGAGAAGTCAGGCTGACATGGCAAAGTGAAAAAGCACTGTAGTAATGATGCCTTTCTGAAAGCTTCTTCTTGAAGGACATGGCATATTGTTGTCCTTAATGTTCTGAAATTATAAACTTAAATCATGTTCCTTCCAAGTTGCAATACAAGAAACGGCCCAGGTATCTTCCAACAAATTAAAGCAATAGAAGAAAACCAGTGCCATTTTTCTGGCATTTACTGTCACACTGCTCTGAGTGGATTTTTCTGGTTATTTAATTCTATTTTTTTTTCTTTCTGAATCACAGTAAAGCCATTAAATAAATCGTGTGGCAGCAAAGACATTTCACACTTGAAAAATATAAGCCTTGCTAAATATTTAACAATTGCCCACAAAACAAGTTTTTGATTACTCTACTACACCACAAAAAGTTGAAAATTAGCCATCATCATCTCTGAACTTTCAGACAGATGATCAAAAAGGAAAGAGAAAACAACCCCATTTGCTCTTACTTTCATTTAGAAATACTCTCTTATGGAGAATAAAAGTCTTTGCCTTATTCTCATCTCCACCTTGTGGTAACACTGTGTAATACCTTACCATCTCAAGTACCAAACTACTTAAATTGCAATGTATGCTAAAGACAGAATTACCTAACCAAAGTCTTATTTTACATTCCCATAGAACACTGAAGTCTGCCTTACAGAGTAGAGTTCACCACACCACCACATGGATTAGCAGTCACATTTTTGCAGAATTATGACTTCTGGTTTACAATCCAATCACCATAGTTCGAGAAAAAACAAGACTCTCTTGTTCAAAAGAAAAATATTGGTTCTATTTCAGACATCCCCACGACTCAGCTGCCTATTCGAGACAAAATTCTATTTCTATCCTACTGCTGGGCTTAGATCCTACTGCCTTTCTTTCCTCTCCTGGGCATCCTTCTCAGTAAATTCAAAGACTTACTACACTCCTTGTAATGAGTACAAAAGGACACTATTTGAATGACTGTACTTGAATGCTGTTTAAAAACACTGCTATGACAGTGTTAGACCTGAGTGGCTGTGCTTTTCATTTCAGTGACATATCTAACCAAGACTTCAGAGGCGATTACTGTCACAGGGAAAAAATGGTTTAAGTTGTCTGACATTTATTAGACCACAAGCGAAAAACTCCATTCGACTTCTCCCAGTTATTATACGTGAATTTAAAACAAACCACACCAAACCCCAAACATCACTGCCAAATTATCATGAAATCTCTATTATTTAAAATTATTCATTTGCTTGAAAACACTTTACTGCCTCAGGATTTTACCAAATCCTCCATTTTGTATTACTTTAAAGCTCATAGTTAAAATCCCCCCAAACTAGGCCACACCACCAAAGGATAACTGTCACAGCCACTGTTCTGAGGGCAGCTGCAGGATGGGTGCAGACTGCAAAATAATTTCTAGCTGACCAGCTGCATGCTGTGTAGAGCAAAAGAATAACAATCCATGTGTGCCAACATCCTCAGTTGGCACCCTTTGATTGTAACATGCTGGAGAAGCCACCTTCTTGACATGCTGGCATCTCTTACTGGGAAAAGATTTGAGCTTATATATGTGGTTGGATTTTACTGGGCAAGTGATTGAAAACAAAGACTATAAAAAAGAGCCACTCTGAGCAATAGTTAGCTTGGGTTAGGGACTTAGGTTAGGAACAGCTTGAGGGATTTAGGGCTGTTAGGGACTTCTGCTTCTGTTAGTTAGCTACTCCTTTCTGCTGGGGCTTCGGTGTAGGGATGCTGCTAGGGATAGACTCAGGACGTCTGACAGCTGCTTTGTTAAGGGCTTCTAGGACTTCTGTAAGTGGGACTCTAAGACTCTGTAATGTTAGATTCTTCAATGCTATAATAAAGGACTTCTGGGGGGACTTCTGAGATTCTCTGCTCTCTGCATTTCTGGAATCTCATTGCTATACGGCAATGAGGTTCTTGCCTTCCTTTGTCACTGAATGGCCCATGAATAGGGGAGAACAGCAGATAACAACACACAGTATCGTTCACTCTAGCAGAAAAGTAGTGTAATATGAAGCAGACAAATTATCAAACTTGGAAGAGAAAGATAATGCTAAGAATGTTTCTGAAAAGTGACAGTAATTTTAAATACTGACAATCAGTTCAAAAGAAAACTCTGCAGACTCAAAAGCATACTACCCAAAAACCAGGCTCTTTGCAGATAGGGCACAAAACTGGCCAAATGATCTGGCAAACCAGATCATCATACTTAAGTCCAAAAATAAGACTTAAAATATTTAATGATGGTAGCAAGTACTTAGTAACAAGACTACTTTAAAAAACTTACTCTACTGCTTTATTCAGTTTTTCTTCTGATGTAACTGAATCATCTGGAGGCCTGCGCCGTTTCTTAAGCATTTCTTCCTCAGCTAGGTAAAGATGTTTCAAGTGCTCTGGATATGTTTCAGTAAACTGATCAGCCTGTTGTGAATCTACTTTTCTTCCCTTTTTCAAGAATTTTTTGTATTGTCTTTCAATCTTTTGTTTTCTCCGAAATGCAAATCCTCGTCCTGAAAACATAAGAAAAAAAGGGAGTTAGATACACTTGCACTGAAGCAGGTGCAGTTCAGTTTTATCAGAACAATTTTAATCCATTTTCATTTTCAAATAGAAAAAGCCAGTACTTCTGCTAATTTTAATAAAGATTAATCAAAACTGGAAGGAAAAAAATAGTTAGAAATCTGTTCTTTACTGCAGCATTGCAGCTGGTATGGGTTTACTGAAAATTACTGCCTAAACCCTTGAGAGAACTGCAAACATACCACTCAATGCACACTCCATACAATGAACCTTTGCCAATGCCAATCTGGAGAAAAGATAAACTAATGTGTCAGTTCTCTGCTGCTTCTGACAACTTCACAAGCAACATTAAAACAGATTCCAGAATTGAATCCTAAATATAGTCTGAAGCAGAGAGTGGTAATGGTATCACAGAATCACAGAATGTTAGGGGTTGGAAGGGACCTTGAAAGATCATCCAGTCCAACCCTCCTGCCAGAGCAGGATCACCTATCCCAGATCACACAGCAGCTCATCCAGGCAGGTCTTGAATATCTCCAGAGACTCTACAATTCCCCCTGCGTAGCTTGTTCCAGTGTTCTGTTGCCCTCACAGGGAAAAAATTTTTCCTCATGTTTCCATGGAACTTCCTATGCCTCAGCTTCCACCCATTGCCCCTTGCCCTGTCATTGGGCATCACTGAGCAGAGCCTGGCTCCATCCTCTTGGCACTCACCCTTTACATATTTATCAACATGAATGAGGTCATCCCTCAGTCTCCTCCTCTCCAAGCTAAAGAGCCCTCAGCTCCCTCAGTCTCTCCTCGTAAGGAAGACGTTCCACTCCCTTAATCACTTTTGTGGCTCTGCACTGGACTCTTTCAAGCAGTTCCCTGAGGTCCTTCTTGAACTGAGTGGCCCAGTGTGTCAGCCACTCCACACAGTTTGGTGTCATCAGCAAACTTGCTGACAGTGCACTCTGTGCCCTCATCCAAGTAATTGATGATTATATTGAACAGTACTGGTCCCAGTACTGACCCCTGAGGGACTCCACTAGATACAGGGCTCCAACTAGACTCTGTCCCATTGATCACAACTCTCTGACTTCTTTCCTTCAACCTGTTCACATCCACCTCACTGCCTGATCATCCAGACCACACTGCCTCAACCTTAGCTGCAAGGATGCGGTGGCAGAGAGTGTCAAATGCTTTACTGAAATCAAGATAAACCATAGCCACTGCTCTACCGTCATCTGTCCACCTGGTTACGTCCTCATAAAAGGCTATCAGGTTGGTCAAACATGACTTCCTCTTGGTAAAACCATGTTGACTGCCCCTAATGACTCTCTTGTCCTTGATATACCTATGGACAGCACCGAGGATAAGTTGCTCCATTACCTTTCTGGGGATGGAGGTGAGGCTGACCGGTCTATAGTTACCTGAGTCCCCCTTCTTACCCCTTTTGAAGATTGGAGCGACATGTGCCTTCCCCCAGTCCCCAGGCACCTCTCCAGTCCACCATGCCTTACCAAAGACGGGGGCAATGACCCTTGGGTGCATGCCATGGATTTATGGATGTCCAGATTGCTTAACTGTTCCTTAACCCAGCCCTCATCAAACCTTCTCTCCCACCATGACGCCACTTCACGCTGGCCCACGCCCGACTCACCCTCCTGGACGCTGCCCATGACGTCGCGCGGTAAGGCAGGTCTCCACTGCCGCTTTCGGCGGGGACCGCGGGCCACCGCGCCTGCATTTTTCGCAGCCGCCAGCCCGTGCCCGCCGTTCCGAAAAGCCGCCATCGCTGTCCTGGCGTCGCGCAGCAAGGCGACGTCACCCAGCTGCGCCGCTGCCGTCGCTCGACGCTCTAGTTACTCGCTTCCGTAGCCCACGGCGGCGATCCGGCCAGCGGCCTCGACGAGGCGAGCGGAAGCGACAGCCGCGGCGCTATGTCGCGGCCGCCTCGCGCGCTCCCGCCTCAGCTGTCGCCAGCGGCGGCGGCGGAAACGCTGCGGCGCGTGGCGCGGTTCCTGGAGCGCGCGCTGCCGCTGTGCCGCGCGCACACGGTGGAGTTCTACACGCGCGGGCTGTGGGACCGGCTGGTGGCGCCGCGCCCCGCCGCCGTGCTGGAGGCGCTGCGTTCCGCCGGGCCGCTGGCGTCGCGGCGCCCCCTTGCGGAGGCCTCCGGCGCTGCGGTGGCGCTGTGGGGTGAGTCGGGGCGGCGGCGCCACCGGGGAGGGACAGAGTTCGAGGGTCCGGAGGGCCCTTGCGGTGGTGGTGGGAGCCGTCGAAGCACGGTGCTGGTGGCGTCCACGGCTCCGTTGCTCGGGGAGGTATGACAGTCTCCTGCTGTCCCTAGGCTGCTGGCGCCACCTGTCAGCCTCTAGTGTCTCCCCTCTTGCAGCTGCCTCATGCTCTGTAGGTCACGTCGGTTTCTTCTCTCCATCTTAAAACCTGCTCATTGTCCTCCTATTTAAAAAATATTTTCCTTGCCTTATTAAACCAGGAGAATTTCACACCACTGTACTGCGCTGCCTTTTTGTACCCTGCGCTTTCCCTCGCTGCTTTCCTGTGGCCATTTCCCATACTGTTGTCCCATTAGTCTGCCTTCAGCTGAAGTCCTGTTAGGTTTCCGTGCCTCTGCGCCAGCAGCGCTCACATTTTCCTGGGTAACGTTGGAGCCGTCACAGTCCAGATGAGATGGAGCCGTGGTGGGAGGAATTGCACATTGGGAGGCTCTTGCTAGTGACAGCTGTGATGATGGTCTTGTTTTACAAATTTCATCCCGTTCCCTTAGAAATGAAATGAAAATTGTAACCATCAGACCCCTTCTCTGACTAATTTCTGAAGGCATAAAATGAAACAAAAAGGACCCCTCCACAAGTGTTTAAGATGTAAAAGTCCTTCAAATTTTGAAACTCTGGAAATGTGGAGGGCAGCTGGAAAGGGCTTAAACATCACTTTTCTGTATGTCTGTAATAATGAGTGTCTGGCAAAGGAAGAGAGAAAGCAGTTTTATTTCTGACAAGATCTATTTAAGAAGCACTTCGTATTTTTGGTAATTTTCAAGTAACTCAGGTGGAGGCCAGCTCTGAAACTGTATTACTGTATTTACTGCAGTAGAAGGGAAACATAGCAGTAACATGCTTTCAGACAGAGCATGGAAATGAAGATAAAGCATCTGAAAGGCATGGCATTTGGGGAGAGGGACTGAGCCCAAGCAAAGAGATAGGCTTCCAAACTAAGGTGAAATCTCTGACAAAGCACTTGGCCGAGAAAAACCTGCATCATGCCAAAGCTGATGGAGTGTAGATAGCTCTGACATAGCATTAGCTCTGAAATGCTGTGTTAAATGACATGGGAGACAAGAAGGCATGTTGAGTGTAATGAAAGGATCCACAGAAAGTAGCATGTGGAGCTGTGTGCTTCTTGGCATAGAAGACAAGCTAAGATAATGATTTGGATTTGGAAGGAGATTGAAGAATGGCAAGTTACTACATCACTTATAACATTTCTGTCGTGGATCTAAAGACCTTTGAAATATTAACTGTAAGACTCAAAGGACTGAGCTGTCTGGGGGAAAAAAAAAACGCACACAATTTATTTGTGCACGAAAAAGGCTGGATTATGAATTTGGGAGACAGATGGAAACAAGACTGGTCCAGGCAGCAAGCAGAAGTGTTGGGAAGCAGGCGAGGAAAGAATGGTTTGATGGTTTTGACAATGTTAGAGTCAGAACTGATTTGGAGCAATGGGACATATAATTAAATGTAAATAGAGGCTGGGACAAAACTTAATTATTACATGAAGTCATCAGAGAGAAGATAGTAAAGAAAAATAACCCTGATCTTACCTGTTTCTACAGGAAAACCCATGAAATGATTCAGACACTGAAGTGGTTGCCGGTAAAGTAGAAAATCAGGAAGGAAGAGTACTTTATATATTTAAAAATCACAAAATCATTTAATGATCTATATTCAAAATACATGTTACAGAACCTGATGCAAAAATTACTGGAACAAACAACCGATTTGTGGCCAAAAAGAGGCATATGTTTTAGAAGGGTATGAAACCTTCACATTTTGGCTAAAATATAACAATTATTTAATTTCTGTAGGGATTGCTTTTGCTCATTAAAAAAAAAAAGCCTTTTTTTCTTGCCTCAGATTCTAGCATACTGAATTTGGAAGGTTTTGAGATGCTCTGATACCGTGGCTAAATTGAGGCACTGTAATGGAATAGGCACATGCTTGCTGGTTTGATGGTTCATGCCTGACTCGCTTGGCTGCATGGTATCTGTCCATCCACTCATATGATGAAAATACATCCTAGTAGAATATGAGTTTTTCAAGACAACTGTGAACATCTACCTATATTTAAAAATGAATGCACTGTTAGCCTGTATTAAAATTAGGACTTTGAGACTTGATATCAGCTTATCTGAGTGCATTAGTACAACTTAATGGGTCTTGAAATTCTCCAGAGAAGGAGACTCCACAACCCCTCTGGGGAGCCTATTCCAGTGCTCTGTGACCCTTAGAATAAAGAAGTTCTTCATGTTGAGGTGGAACTTCCTATGCTGTAGTTTACATCCATTGCCACTGTTAGTTATATCTACCTCAAAAGGGGTACTAAAAGTCTCACATAGCATGCTGTCATTTATAAAACTATGGTTTATTTTGGAGTGTGGCTGGAAAAATAGATTTCTTTTTGCATGCTCAAGTAATCCCAGATACTCAAGATATGTGTAAAATGTAATTTTGATTTCACACAGTAAAACCTTTGCTAAGAGTTTGAGAAGTTTTACCTTCATACCTGCACAGTTTCCAAGCTATTATGAAAAGTTTTCAAGAATCTGTTCTAATAAGGAATAGGCTTCCCAAATTAAATAGTAGGGAGACATAAGCTGCATTTGACAGAACTGAACGGAAAAGTTGTAAATTCATACTCTCATAGGTCTGAAGGTAAAAAGCAACATTATTGCAAATTGTCATGAAACTCTTATTCTGCACAATATTTATTACTGTAGGGATTTTGAGACATACATCTGCTGAATCTTAGTTTTAGAAGCAAGCAAGCAAAAAATTATTATTCTGTTGTACAATCTTATGTGCAAGAGTATAGAATCATAGAATCCTAGAATCATAGAATGGTTTGAGTTGGAAAGGACCTCCAATGGTCATCTAGTCCAACCCCCCTGCAGTCAGCAGGGACATCCTCCACTAGAGCAGGATGCTCAGAGCTTGGTTGAGCCTCACCTTGGATATTTCCAAGGGCCTCAACTGCCTCCCTGGAAAGGTGTACCGGTGTTCCACCACCCTCAATGGTAAACAACTTGTTTCTAACATCCAATCTAAACTTACTCTTCTTTAATTTCAAACCATTGCCCCTCATCCTGTCACTGCAGGCCTTTGTAAATGGTCCCTCTGCAGCCTTCTTCTAGCCTCCCTTCAGGTACTGGAAGGCTATTAGGTCTCTCCTTAGCCTTCTCTTCTTCAGGCTGAACAACCCCAGCTCCCTCGTCCTGTGTTAGTAGCGGAGGTGTTCCAGCCCCCTGATCATCTTAGTGGCCTTCCTCTGGACCTGTTTCATCAGGTCTATGTCCTTCCTGTGTTGAGGGCTCCAGAGCCGGACGCGTGTATTTGGTTTGGCTGAGCTGGAGTTAATTCTCAGAGCATCTTCCTAGTACGATGTTTTGCAGTGCTGTAGCTGAGCATTGATAACACAGCTGTGTTTTGGCTACTGCAGAATGGGCTCTCAGACTGTGCTCCTCCAACATTTCCCAGCCCCAAGAGTATGCTGAGGGGTGGGCAAGATCTTGGGAGGGGACACAGCCAGGCCAGCTGACTCAAACTGGCCAAAGGGATACTCAATGCCATATGACATCAGCTCAGATATAAGAACAAAGTGAAAGAAGGAGGTGTGGGGATATTCATCCATGGCATCTCTCCTCTGGAGCAACCACTACACGTGTTAGAACCCTGCTTCCCAGGAGTGACCGACCACCATCTGCCGATGGGAAGTGGAGATTAAAATCTCTGTTTGCTTTTGCTTCTGTGCTCAGCCTTTGCTTGTGCTTCACATTATTACATTGCTTCTCTCTTATTACCAGCCTTGTCTTATATTTTCCTCTCTTCCCTGTCTATCTAAGAAGGGGAGTGGCAGAGCAGCTTTAGTGGGCATTTGGCCCCCAGCTAGGGCCAAACCACCACAAAGCAGTACTCCAAGTGAGGTCTCACCAGAGCAAAGTGGCAGAATCACCCCTTTGTTGGCCATTCTTCTTTTGATGCAGGATGCCTTTGGCCTTTGGGGCTGCAAGAGCACATTGTTGGCTCATATCCATCTATTCATCCACCAGAACTTCCAAGTCCTTTTCCACAGGGCTGCTTTCTATTACCTCATCCCCCAGTCTGTATTGATAATGAGGATTGTTCCATTCCAGGTGCAGGACCCTGTGCTTGAGGTTCACCTGGGCCCACCTCTCCAGCTTGTCCAGGTCCCGCTGGATCACATCCCTCTGGCATATTGCAGCATCATTCAGCTTGGTGTCATCTGCAAACTTGCTGATGGTGCACTCCATCCCACTGTCTATATCAATGATAAAAATATTGAACAGTACTGGCCCTAGTATGGCCCCTTAAGGGACATCGCTTGTCACTGATCTCTATCTGGACATCAGGCCAAGATAATGATGTTACAGTCCATTGCATTGCATGTTTTGTAAAATGGTTTCAAATATTTTCAGATGCTAATCAGATTTCATTATAATGACTATATAAAGGGTAGAAACTGTGCTTTGAGTTGTACCCTACAGAAAAATTTCAGATCCATTATTAGATAGAACTGGTTTATGTTTTAATACATCAGAAAGCTGACATTTGCCTTATTGCGTCTCGTTTATCACGTCATTGCTGCAAATTGGACACAGGCACAGAAAAATCTGTGGTTAAGTATTTTCATGTTTTACTGTAATTTATTCTTTGTACTACAATTCCAATTTTTTGGACATATGTTTCTCTCTGAAAATTTATTTGCAAATGTGAAAATCTATTTGCAAGTGTACGGACTGACTGGTTAAAAGACAAAGCAGATTTCATTTTGTGAGCAACCAACATAGAATCATTTTGAGAAAACTAAGATTTTGAATATTACTTAAAGGAATGCAGTATTACTTAAAGGAATTTAAGTTAATATTGTAGAATTGAAAAGAGAAAGCAGCAGAGAGATTTTTAATGAATCAGGACTTTTCTATGCTCTCACCTCTTACTGTCTGACCTTTTTATTGTGGGATTGCTCTAATCCAGTGGGTTTGGGGGAAAAGTTATTTACCTGACTGATTTTTGATTTGTTTTGTCATACAAGATTGATGTGATGCTTTTAAGACTGTCTTTTTAATTTTTCTTTACAAAATTCGAGCAGAGAAAGTGAAAGAGTGTAAATAAATCACTATTGGGTGTAAGAAAGCAAAGTAATGATTCGTCTAAACACTTCCAGTGGAGAGAGAGAAATGTTTAAGAATCTCTACTCAAAACAAGGTTGGGGAGTTGGGCAGTTCTCAGATTTCTCGGCTTCTGTCTGCCTGCTTCTTTTCTGGCTGAAGATAACACACTGACCCTGGACAAGCCTCTCTGCTTCTTGACTCTCTGCCTTCTGCCAGGGGAGCCTGGGGTGATTCCTTCTGGCTGGGGGGAGACCCCTTGGGGAAGGCCCCTTGGGGGTAGCAAAGGGAGCTTGGTTGTGCTTTTTCTCTTGATTGTACCTATTTGTAAATGTTGTGAATAGTGTATATTTGTACGTATTCATTGCACTTCATCATAGATTGTAGTTTTGCTTGTAAATACAGCTTTCATTTGCTTCCAGACTGAGCTAGCCTGGTTATTGTTGGTGTGGGATGGGGATTTCAGCTCTCACACTGTTACAATTGGCCAGTATGTTTAAAAATGTGTACTGGCTGATAAAAAGGCAGTATGTTCATCCTGGAGAAGAGAAGGTTCCAGGGAGACCTAAGAGCAGCCTTCCAGTACCTGGAGGGGACCTACATGAAGGCTGGAGATGGACTGTTTACAGAGGCCTGCAGTGATAGGAATAGGGGCAATGGTTTGAAATTAGAGAAGAGTAGATTTAAGCTAGATGTCAGGAACAAGTGGTGGAACACTGGAACAGGTTGCCTGGGGAGGTAGTTGAGGCTCCATCCCTGGACATATTCAGGATCAGGCTGGACAAGGCTCTGAGCAACCTGATCTAGTGGAGGATGTCCCTGCTCACTGTGGGGGGGCTGGACTAGATGACTTGTGGAGGTCCCTTCCAACCCAAACCATTCTATGATTCAAGGATTCTGCTTCAGTGTTATGTGCTCCAGTTTTCTAAAATTAAAAAACAAAACAAAACAAACTGGCCAAACCATACTGTACACTGAGGAAATAAAATTTGGAGATGGAGAACAACATAAATGTATATTAGAATGGGCCAGACTTTCTTCAAGTGTGTTATTACTATATTAATTCAAAGAGGCCATAATATGCATTAAACAAAGTGGAATGCCCAGTTCTCATCAAGAAAATTAGATTTCTTCTTCACTTGGCAAAACTGCTGAAAGGCTGGCTGGTCAAAATATCCCTCTGTACCTTTGGAATTAATGTATCATGTTTGTCACTTTCTCCTTAATTGCCAGCATAATTGCTTGTTGAATCTTCTAGGTCTTGTTCTCTTTCTTGACAGATTAGTGATTTCTTCACACTGCATCAGGCCTAAACATTGCTGTGCATTTTTACTGATTCAGACTACATTCATTTTGTGAATATCTATAAATTTTCTGGAACGTTGATTATTCCCACAAAATCTTAAATAAGTCAAGTGAATGTCCCTTAAAAATAAACTGAAATTTTCTGCTTCAGCAATAACTCAAGCTGTGACTGTTTGTTGTTAAAACTCCTTGTATAATATTTACCCAGCAGACAGCAAAAATATTTTTGTGTGTGTTGATACTCACCTCCTTTTATGATTGTTGAGGGTTTTTGGGGGAGAAGAAACCCAAACCACAATTGCTGTCCATTGTCCCAAAGTGTTTGATTATCTTATCTCTCCCATTATTTGCTTGTTTTGAACATATTGCCAGAAAGAAAATCTATTTTTCTTCATCCACTTCAAAATGCACACATTTAATTTCCTGTCTTTCTGTATCATATCTTACAGAGACATTGGAAAGCAAAATTACCCCTAAAATATCTGTAGTCCTTGTTATAATCTAGTGTTTATCTCTTTATAATAGCATGTTACACCCCTACCCTTCATGAAGGTTCACTAACTGGAAGTTACTGGATGTTCAGAAGTCCAGTGAAGAAATTCATTTATAGAGAAAGATGCCTTTTTTTTTTTTTTTTTTTTGCTTTTGTTGTAGAGAGAAGTAAAGTAAGAAGTGCCATGACAGACACTGAAATAATATTAATTCTGGCCTCAACTGTAGTGTAATACCGTGAAAATTAACATGTTGACACTGTTGGGACTTTATTACAATAAATTGTAATATATGCATGACCTTTAATTGTGGTCATGCAAGAAAATTCAGAGCACTAGGAGTGAAGTCAATAAAAACAGCAAGAGCTGTTATCATGCAGTGCTATGCATGTGCTTACTCAACACTGCCTCCTGAGAAAAGGGCCAAAACAGGAAACACCTTCTAAATTTTTCTCACTATGCTGGACTGATTTTAGTTTTTATACGTTTTTTAAAAATTGCAAATATTGAGACATTATTATCACATTTTTCATTCACAAATAGTTTTAATGGTTAATAGTTATTGTTTGAGATCTTGGTAATTAATAGTCTAGTCAAAATAGTTTCAAAAGATGAATTTTTAAAGAGCCTTGCATTCTGCCTTGTATAGAATATCCACAAGGACAATTTTGTTGTCTGGTAACTGCTTTGGTAGCTATCAGCAAAAAATCCCTAATTTAATCCCTGTTGATAAAACATGCCCTGAAGGGGGCCTACAAGAAAGCTGGGAAGAGACTTTTTACAAGGGCTTGTAGTGAAAGAACCAGGGACAATAGATTGCGGCTTGAGGAGGGCAGATTTAGATTAGATGTTAGCAAGAAATTCTTTACAGTGAGGATGGTGAGATGCTGGAACAGGTTGCCGGGTGAGGCTGTGGATGCCTCCTCCCTGCAGGTGTTGAAGGCAAGGCTGGATGAGGCCTTGAGTGACCTGATCTAGTGTGAGGTGTCCCTGCCCACGGCAGGGGGGGTTGGAACTAGATGATCATTAAGGTCCCTTCCAATCCAAACCATTCTATGAATCTCTCTCTCTCAGAATTACTATCTGGTTCCTATGTTCAACTTCAAAGTAAATGTACATTTTTAAAACCAAGAGCTAAGGAATACCAAACTGAAACATTTCATCCCGAGTCAAACAAAATATGCATTGGAATCTTAACTTTGGCTCACACCTGACTGGTAATAAAAATTAATTTAATTCTCCCAGTAGATTCACCAGCTACAAAGCATCTTGGAAAGTATGCGAACACAGTGACTGTAAATCAAAATGTTTCATATACTGAACATCTGCATTTTTTAAAAAAATCTGGTAGTGTGTATTGTCAGAAAAGGTGGCTAGGAAATGTTTAATGACAAGTTTGTAAACAAGAAGGAAGTCATAATGCTGACTGAATTATAGTGAAGAAGCTCTGCTAAAACAATAGATTTTTCCACATTCGCACTAGTTCAGCTAAGAGCAAAATGTGACCTTGGTTCTGAAAGGGGGAATACAGAAGACGAGAAAGAATATGTTTTCCCACGTACAGCAGCAAAATAAATGGTTACTTCTGACTGATACCAAGTATTTATTGCTCTTATTTCTCAGTAAGCACTATTGGAGAGGTGTTAAGCACTATTAACAGCAACCTTTTCTTTTGATGTTCTGTGTAGATGATGACACGTTTTCCAACGCGTTTTGTGAAAACTCTAACAAGCTTATCGATGTACGTTTGTTCGCCCTGGCTGCTAAGGATTATTCCTTGTCCAGTCTTGGAGTGTGTACCCCATTAGAAGAAATGCTTGAAGCACTGAGAGGAGAGAATCAAGGAATGACAGGTATATTTACATTTGTACTTACACTTGTACTTTGTACTTTTTGACTGTAAGACCTGCAGAGATTTGGGGTTGGAGAGTGGTTTGGCTTCTTGCTTTGTTTTTCATTTATTCCTAGGTAGTTTGTTTATTGCCTTTGTTTAGAAAATTGATTCTCTTGCCAAAATTTGAGCAGAGGAGTCACAGCATTGAGTACTTACACATCCTTCCTGAGATTCAGTTTTAAAGGGGACGAGATAAAGAAACAGACATACCACTATTAGAGATATCTTGTTGCTTCTCTGTTTTTCGTCTCCCTAGTTCCTATTCTTGCTTTTCCTCAAAATTTCCATCCTAATATCTGGCAAATGGGTTTTCTTGTTACATCCGTTGTTTAATATTAAATATGTGCTTTGGCATTTAGCTGAATGTGGCCCAAAGATTTTATTTATTCTGTATGTTTTGGACAAATGCCAATTAGATGCCATAAAACTAAAGTAATTTCATTTTCTGTAGTTAAAGAAAATGAGTTAAAACACTCTCAAGCTGGCATCAAGTTAAATACTGGAAATCTTAGCCCTGATTATATTTTTTATATCAGATGATGAATTGGCATTTATACTTACTTAGACTACAGCAATTTTCACTGAAAATGTGCTCTTCATGGAGTCCCCAGTCTTTGTAGATTTGCCACTGTCTTTCAGAGCTCTTATTAGTTTTTAAGAAACAGACTGAGAAGTGCCTTCTAGTGTGTTTTATCTCTATAATACATTAAAACTCTGACATTTCTTAGCATAAGTGATAGCACCATTATATATATTTTGGGAACTTTTCCCATTTTCTACAGCAATTTTCCCTTTCCAATTTTGCCATTTTCAGTGGTTGGCTCTCCAGTTTTTCATTTCTTCAGAAATACTGAAATGCCATAGCTAAGATACTCTTAATGGTTTGGTGTGCATTGTTCTTTCCTTCTGCTCTTTGTTCATCTGGAGCCCTTTTTTTGTGTGTGTTTGACAACTGTATGCTGCTTGTCTTCTGGTTGCTTTTTAAATCTTAAAACCATCACATCATTTTTATTATGTTCTCATTCCCTGTGTGCTGCTAAATTTTCTGTAATTCCTTAGTTCTACCTTGTTTTACTTATACTTGTGTTTATATATGGATGCACTTTCTTAAAACTACAAGGAGGCTTTCATCTTCTCATGCAGAATTGAGCGTCAGGAATAAGGCAATTGCTGAAAATTTTGTTCTGTGTCTTGTGGGAGTGCTGTTCAGCTGGGTAACTGGGGCCTGGGATTGTGATGCAGTAATTCTAAATTGTACTTCCCAGGAAAAATAAAGCATGTTCCAAATGTATACAATGGTATTATAATTCAAAACCTTTGTGTTGAATTGGCAGTGAGTATCAGTTAAATTAACTTAATTAAAGTTCCTGTAAAGCATTTGCCATAAGCAAAATAGCAAATTATGGATTCATAACATGCAAGCTGACAAATGAAAGACTTTTAACTTTAAGATATTTTAGGTATTTTGGACTTAATTCTGTATTTCAGAAAATGCATTCACTTCTTGACGTACTAAAGCTTGCAAGTCAAGAGAAGTGCAAGTCTGAGAAAACTGGAAACTTTACGATGGTGTTGCTCATATTCTGAAAAGCATGCATCAGGATGATTTTGTTTATGTTTCAGATGTTTTTAATATATTTTCATGTTCTAAGACAAACATGCTTATGAGCCTCTTCCCACAGTTTGCATGCTTATGTAGTTCTCTCACTTCTTCACCATCTTAATGTAGGCACATTGCTGTCCTTCCCTGGAATCATTGGTAAGCGCAAACGTTTTAAGCTCATCGTGGACACAGCCACTCAGAATGGAGTTTGGAGTCTAAAGGGTTTTCTTAACTTCTTAACAAAGGTTGCTGTGGTCCTCATGCACCATCAGGTTGCTTGCAATAAACACATGGGGTGTAGAAGAGCCTGGTCCGAGGTGAAGAAGCCAGCAGGGAGAATTTCTCCTGTTCCAAGGCTTTTATCTGATACAAGAAAGTGGTAATTGCTAGAATATTGCATTAGGAATGCTCCCTGCCTTTGCAATGGCAGGTTTATGGCCAAGGTAATAGTCATGCAGTGACTGTTAACAAATCTAATTTTACATTCCATGTACTGGAAGATCACTCTGCCTCAATGTTATTTGTTTTTTTTTTTGTTTTATAAAGGTGTCTCACTTCTGCTCTTCTGTCTTATGTATTTAAATCATAGTAGTGCAGCTTCTGTACAGGTGGCGTTGTCTGGTATGGGAGTGTGCATTTCTTTTTTTAATCTGGTGTGTCTGAATGGCCACAGGTAGCTGGGCTATAGAACCTCTGCACTCTGCCATAGGAGATCTCAGGAAGATCTGCTTTGGCCCTGTGTAAAAGACAGTCCATCATCAATTTGTTAAATGGCATTATAGAATTGAAGCAGTTTTTCAAGGGCAAAACAGCTACCTGTGCTAGGGATTCACAATGGAAATAAGCAACGTTTCAGCACCAGATAAAACTAATAACGCTGAGCTTTCTATTATAGCCAAGGTACTTCTGTGAAATATTCAATCTTCGCTTTCTGTTTTTCTTTTCTTTCTTCATCACAAAAGGAGATAGATCTCCAAATTTCTGGAAGGCTTTTGAAATTAGGATTTGTTCTGCTTGCATACCCATAATAAGGAAATCTACAAGTATTTGTTTCAAGAATGTAATTTTGTGGCAGCAGAATTAATTTGCAGTTTGTTTAAAACTGGTCTACATTATTTTTTTCAAATCTGCCGTTGTCTTGGCAATATGAAACAGTCCTCAAAACCAGATTATGCCTGTTTCTTTTTCAAAATAATGTAAACCTATCAGAATTTGCAGAAAATACAGCAATAAAATTTATTAAAAAAATCTGTGATGATTTGCAAACTGTCACGTTCCCTGAGCTGAAATATAAAGAGGGTAATTGTTTTGCAAAAGGTAGGAAAAAAAGTCTAAAAAGGATTAAGCATCTGTAGTAGCTAAGGTGAAATTTACTTTTTATCTGTAGATGTAAGTAAACTATGATATTTGTGCCTGGAACTTCAGCTTTTGCAAGTTGTGTCTTCCTTGTGGATTTCTGGATTGTTGCCATGTTTGAAATACTTAATTTAGCTTAGACAGTCTCTGAAATGGTCCTTCACACGGCATTACCCCATTCAGTCCTTTGAGTTTATACTATAACAAAGAAGAGAAGTTGCAATATGTGGTAATAGTTCAAAGAGACAGCACTGCTTCACAGAACAGTCAAACAACTTTTATTTCTGTCAAGAAGTTAAATGTCTGTTTCTTCCTGTTCCCATTCTGCTTTCTTTTGATGAGCCTGTCCAGACACAAAAATGTTCAAATGTAAAGAGAGACACTTTTATTTTTTTAAATGTCTTTTTTTCTTTTACTTGAAATGCTTACAAATTAAAGTTTTTAGGACACCACGTAGATGCTCATGATTTTAAAATTAAGGAGAATCCTTAGTGAAATGGCAACCATTTGTTTCTGCTCTTTGTTGCCCTTAGTCTTTTAGTCTTTTTTTTTTCTTTTGTCAGTTCATAGACTCTATATTAGATTTTAAGTATGGTCATAACAGTTTATTATAAAAAAACAGATGTTTAAGAAATAGAGAGATCCTGTGGGTTTCAGGGAAAACAGAGAAAACACTAGATTTCTCATGAGCTCTGTTCAATTCCCCACTCTCTTTTAAAGAAGTTACACTCTTGGCTCTGTTCCCAGCATGATTTGATCAAGGAATGAACATAGGTTTTTTTGCCTAATGATCAGTTTCTGGACAGATGAATATATACTGTGCAAAAAGTAGAGAACTGGAAAGTGTATTAATCTGCCTAGTCATATAGAGAAAGTCTTGTTTTCTGGGAGCATGCTTGTCGATAAGGGTACAGTTTCTTCTACCCTCACACAGACCTAAAAATCTTTCCATTAAGTTATCCAGAGCCAAGTGACCTGTAGTGTTGGTTGCATAAGAGAAATGTGTGGGTTTCTCCTCAGTGAGCAACCTCTGAGCTACTCCTTTGGAAGATACACTGATTAGCAAGTGGATGCTTGGTACTCTCCACAAACAGTAAATGTGTGATAGAGATTGACTCCATCTCATTAACACCTTCTCCAGCAACATAGAGGTGAATAGTTTTATGCCATGCCACCCATCCATGGGGTGGGTAAATAAAGAAAATTAAGGTGCATCTTAGAATCATAGAATGGTTTGGGTTGGAAGGGAGGTACCTCTAAAGGTTGTCTAGTCCAAACCTCCTGCAGTCAAGCAGGGACGTAGTCCAATATATCACGTTGCTCAGAGCCTTGTCCAGCCTGACCTTGAATATCTCAAAGGATGTGGCCTTAACTACCTCCCTGGGAACCTGTTCCAGTGTTCCACTGTCCTCATGGAAAGGACCTGTTCCTAACATCCAGTGTAAATCTACTCTTCTCTCATTTCAAACCATTGGCCCTTGTCTTATCACTACAGGGCTTTGTAAGCAGTCCCTCTGCAGCTTTCTTGCAGGCTCCCTTCAGGTACTGAAAGGCTGCTATTTGAATGTTTTCAGTGTCACTCATAAATTTAATATGAGATATATCCCACTTGATAGTGTTGGCAAATCCAAAGAATTAACAAGCTGTCATGTGTGATTATTAATCTTCCCTGCCTTTATACTTCCTATATTTAAAGGAAGTATAAAATGTGCTAACACAAATATAAATACATTTTAGTGAACAGAAAGAAATTTTGCAATTTTACAGTAGTAGCTATTGTCTAATATGTGGTCAGTGTGTTTTTACAGTGTGTTGGATTTTACTAATTCATTTGTACTTGAGAAGTCTATTCTTATAATAATTTAAGGAGTTTTAGAATTAAAATTACTATCCTAAAAGTATAAAAATATCATGTTTTTAGGCTGATTTTTTTTTCTGATTATTCACAAATTGTTATTATTGTGGGTTGTGTTAACATGTATTTATTTTTTATTCTGATACAGGTATCAAAACTGATGAGTTTATGAATAATAAAAAATCACATGAAGTGCAGGCAATGTCAGAGCTGGTAGACAACATAGCCAGTTATTGTGGTATAAAACAGGTAAGAAAACATTTTCTTTTACTGTATGTAACTGTGTAACTTCCAAATTATTCTCCTTTTTGTGTTTGAATACATCATTTTGATATTCTGTCACTGCTGTTCTTATTTTTCCTGTAAATAACTATAGCTAAACATCAGTCCTTAGGGCCGAGCTGAAGGACAATTTTGTTTACAAATGCATTGCTCCAAAGGAGCTGCCTTTTGGTGAGTCATACTCATTTTATGACACGTGAAAAATTTTAAGAACTTACAATTAGCAGCTAAAAACTGTAATGAGCAGCTAAAAATTGTACTGCTTTTTGCTATGCACAGGTAATGCCATGTTTTTCAGTTTTAGATCGCTGGCAATTTACCATAAGCATCAGCAAGAAAGCAAAACTTCCTTCTGTTAAGGACACAGGAGTGCCATATAGAGACCAGAGCAGAAAATCTCACTCCGGCACAGGAAATTTAAATTGTTTTCTGTTGTTTAATTCTGTTCACCTTTATCTAACACGGATTGAAATATATCAGTTAGGAGTTTATTTACGGTTTTTTTAGTTTGAGGAGAGACTAGATGAAGAAAAGATTTATGTAGCAGAGTGTGCACAAACTACAGTTGAGAGAACACATATGGACATCCAGCATCATTATCACCCAGTGATTACTCTATGAATTGGTCATTTCATACATCAGATGGCACGTTCATCCTTGGAGCTCTTTCTCAAATTTGTTTGTAACTTATTTTTTTCTCCCATGTAGCTATGATTGCACAGTGCATTATATCACTGTTGCATTAAAATCTTGTAGATTTTTACTTATGGATCAATACTTGACTCTTTTTTGAGTACCATATTTCACATTTTATTAGACAAAAATACACCTATATAATTTCCTTGGTTTACATACATGTAATTTTTCTGTAAGCTTTTTCAATATTAAACTGTCAGAATCCATTCTTAGGCCTTTGCAGTGGTAAGGCTAAATTTTGGGGCATTGGGGTGAACTAAGTTGATTTAATTATTTTAATCTCTGTAATGCTAGTAACTGGCTAATGTAGGTTTAAACTGTAGATGACTAGTGGCTGTGATTCCTTTCTGCATCTGAGCTGCACTTGTTCTCTCAGCAAGCACATGTAAGTGAAGTGGAGACTAATTTTCCCCCGTCTAAGAGTCATTCACACAAGAAATTGTGGAGAGCAAAATGTATTTGTTTAAAACCAAGGATAAATAAGAAATCTACTCGGATTTTGTGCTGAACATACTTGATTTGAGCCTTTGGTTTCTTTCCTAAGTAAATACACCTGAGTGTAGTCTAAACTTAATGTATCAGATGAGGGTAAGGGAGAAAAGACCAGCTGCAGTCGGGCAGACCAAGCCTATATAACTATGATTTTTAGTATATCTTGTCCCTCCTATTGTGCCTGCCCTTTGTAATGGGAGAGTACTAGCTGGCCTGTTTTATACCTGCACCAGGGAATTTGATAAAAAGTAATGGTGTGGCCAGTCATGGGCTGAGGGTAGAGTACATGGCCATACTCACAGTGTTACAACATCACAGTACATTAAAGATTGAAAGGGACCTCCAGAGATCATTGAGGTCCAACCCCCCTGCCAGAGCAGGATCACTTAGGGTAGTCTGCACAGGAATGCATCCAGATGGAATTTGAAAGTGTTCAGAGAAGGAGACTCCACAACCTCTCTGGGCATCCTGTTCTGGTGCTATGTCGTCTTCACTGTCAAGAAGTTTCTCCTCCCGTTGAGGTGAAATCTTGCATGTTGGAGCTTGTACCTGTTGTTTCTTGTCTTATTATTGCACACCACCAAAAAGAGCCTGGCCCCCTCCACTTGACACTCATCCCTCAGATATTTATGCACATTTGTTAGATCCCCTCTCAGTCTTCTCTTCTCCAGACTAAACAGCCCCAAGTCTCTCTTCATAGGGGAGGTGCTGAAGTCCCCTAATCATCCTCAGGGCTCTCCCTTGGGTTCTCTCCAACAGGTCCCTGTCTCTCTTGAAACAGAGTCCAAAACCGGGCAGAGTGTTCTCTTCTATTTAGTGCTAGAGATTTAACTGCAGCATCCTGAGTTGCAGCAACTGCCACCCTAGGCCAAAGGGCAGACCCTAGGACTTGGATTCAGCTCTGAGTTGTTGATACCGAATGTTGATTAGGAAGTTATTTGGCTCCAGCTGAGTTTAATATTGATAATGTAAATGTCCAATACTCTTGACATAGTCAGGCCTGTAGCATCTTTGGAAACAGATCAGAACTCTGAACCCTGGCCATCTGTTTTGTGAAGAACCACTTAGGAAGGCAAAGTTTTAGGCAGTCTGCTTACAACAGGGATTACCAAGTAAACAGAGAGCTGCAATCAAGGCCAAATATTACTGGAGGGAGACAATTTGTGAGCATCTGTGATCACTTACAGTGGTGGAAGGCAGTCTCTCCAGCAGCTCTTTCAAGACCCAGCCATGGTGACAAGTGTGGGTACCCTCAACAGCCATAAAGTGGATGTGCTTTGTAAAGAATAAAAATACAGCAGCAGTAAATTTGTGAAAGCAATTTATTCCATCATTAAGATGTTTTTTTGCCTTGCTTACCTTTTGCTTCAGGCTTGTATTAGTTGTTGAAGTGTCAAAGGGTTTCACATACTGAAAAAAACAGTAGGAGAATGTAGTTTGCTTATAATGCAATGCTAAATGTTCTCTGTGTTTTCTGGAAGGTGGTGTTTCATATAGCATTTTTATTTAGATTTTAAATAGTTCCTGTGAGATTCATGAATGAAAGGAAAGGAAAATCCAAGTTCAGAGAGTAAAAAAAGTAGAGCCACCTTAATGACCTAACTTAAGTCCCAGTGTAGCTAGTTACTAATAAAATCTCAAACCAATCATTATTAAGTATCTGTCAATATGCTGCAATTTCACCCAGTGATTATGCACTTTTATCAGAGGCCTTAGAGTGTCTTTATACAAAGGATTATTTTCTGTTTATTTTCTTTTTAAATTGTAACTTTTAATGAAAAATATTATTGCAGTATATCACTGAATATGAAATGCTGACTGCTCTATATTAACTTTTTTCCATTTTGGTCACATGCTGTAACAAAATTTATTTGTGCAAAGTTACAAATCCCTAGTATATGAAAAGAGCTTTCCAGTTACATTACATTCAGTTAGAAAAAAAAAAGCCTCCTTCTCAGTTATTAAAAGGCAACTCCTTTTGTTTTGGTTACCTTTCAACTTAAAAAAATATATAGGAATTATAAAAGTTTTAGTAGAGTTTTTTCGTTATTGATTTTTTTTTCTATCCTTCTTGCAAAACAAAATATATGCAGCATTTAATTAAAAACTCCAGAGCTATGAAAGCACAACACATGTTTTACAACAGCATGTGTCCTCAGGGTGTTTCTTTTAGGCATTGCAGATCACTGACAGCTTGAAAAATGCCCTTTGTTTCACCTCCATACCCATGGTGTATAATGGGTGGTAGGGGATACTGGTCTCTTGTGATATAATGTAGTATAGTAAGTCGTAAAATGATAATAAAAGCAAAAATTTTATTACTACTGTAATCACCTTTATTTAATGATTTGGATTAAAACATTAAAGCAAAGTAACTAAAGGGTTGAGTTTTTTCAGATGTTTACTGCCCCTTTTAAGCATTGCTCTTGTTGTACAAGTGGAATTATGTTTTTATATGTTTTTGCTTAAACTCTGAAAAGAACCATAGAATCCTAGAACAGCTGAGGTGGAAGGGACCTTAGAGATCATCTACTCCAATCTCCCCACCATCAGCAGGGATGCCTCTCAACTAGACCTGGGTGCTCAAGGCCTCATCCAACCTAGCCTTAAAACACTCCCAGGGAGGAGGCATCCACAACCTCCCTCAGCAACCTTTTCCAGAGTCCCACCACTCTCCTACTGAAGAGCTTCTTCCTAAGATCCTGTCTAATCCTGCTCTCCCTCATCTTCAAACCATTTCCCCTTGTCCTGTTGCTAGACACTCTTGTGAAAAGTCTTTCTCCAAATTTCCTGTAGGATCTCTTCAGGTATGGGAAGGGAGCTGTAAGGTCCCCTCAGAGTCTTATAAGAAGCCAGTGGTGATTACACAGGATGTTAGGGGTTGGAAGGGACCTCCGGAGATCTTTGAGTCCAACCCCCCTGCCAGTGCAGGAGCATAGAATCTAGTGCAGGTTGCACAGGATTGCGTCCAGAGGAGTCTTGAAAGTCTCCAGAGTCTCCACAACCTCTCTGGGGAGCTTGTTCTAGTGCTCCATGATCCTTACAGTGAAGAAGTTTCTCCTCATGTTGAGATGGATCTTCCTGTGCTGTAGTTCCTATCCATAACTCAGACTGTTCTGTCCCAAATCATCAATCTCCAAGCTGTGCAGGAAGCAAGGATAAAATGTTTGAAATAAAAAGAGAGCAGCTTGGGCTCTGCAAGGAGACTTCTGACTGAAAACTTCAGCTGTCACTTTAAAGAGATGATAGAATCCAAACCCCCACCTTTCCACATATGCACACTCTCAAGTGCAGCTTCAGAAAGGCTTGAAACACAAATTTGTAGTGATAAAATATTTTTATTATATCACAATGTATGTTTCATTTTGACCTCACTGAGAAGAGCTGCTAAAAAGGAAGTAAAATAAGTAATCGTCCTTCTTCACATATTTACCTTTGTTACAGAGGCACAGTTGTTCATTTACTAAGGCAGTTACCATTTTTCTAGCTCAGAAGCCAAACTTGATTTTTGAGGTGCTTTGAAGGCTTGTAAAGGAAATGTGTTTAAGACTCAGAAAATTTTGAGGTTAGTTGCTGAAATAATCATCTTCAAATTAACATATTTCTGGAAGAACAATTCCATCAGTAGACACAAGAGTATTTATTTCCATATATTTCAGTGTGTTCACAGGCAAAGCTATTAACAAATGCCTGTCACAGAATCAGGGAATGGTAGGGGTTGGAAAGGACCTTTAAAGATCATCCAAGATACCACACAGAGGAGCTCAGTCCCAGTAAGGAGGCCCAGGCAGTGTCCATGGATGATATTGGAGCAGTCATCAATTCTCTTCCTAGCTAACCGGGGGGCCACCAGGCCCCCCAGCCTTTTTTGGATCCCATCACCAATCACCCAGTGTGCACCATGAGGACTCACCATTGATGAGAGGAGGATCCTCAGCCCAGATGGGCTCAGCTTGGGGCTTCTGCCTTTCCTGGGGGGATTATAAAGGGGAGTGAGTGGGGAGGGCAAAGTGGCCACACCTGGGGTGGGAGGAGACTCCAACAGAGCCCAGGTGCTCTGGGATTTGAGGGGAAAGAGGAGGAAAATGGGGTGGGTGGGGCAGGGCGGGGCAGAGCAGAAAAGGGGCAGACTGTGAAACCTGTGTTGTTGAGAAAGAACGGATATTAAAAGAATATACAAATATGAATTATTGACTTTTAGTGGTTGCTAGAGGCTTAATATGTCTACATTCAGGATGTTGCACTACTCTTGGATATTAGATAATTTTACATTCCAGACACTGGGATTTATTAGAACTTTTTCTGCTAGACTGAAGAGTCCTTTCAAACCTCATGTAATTCTTCAGAGTGCTTGTACATAAACTTAGTAGGACAGGATTTTGAACTATAATGTCAGTTATGCAATGAATCATAGAATCCTAGAATCACAGAATGCTTTAGATTGGAAGGGACCTCAAAGATCATCCAGTTCCAACACCAATGCCACAGACAAGGACACCTCCCACCAGATCAGGTCGCTCGAAACCCTCTCCAGCTTGGCCCTGAACACCTCCAGGGAGGGGGGCATCCACAACTTCCCTGTTGCAGTGTCTCACCACCCTCACCGCAAAGAACCTCCTTCCACCATCCAGTCCAAATGTTCCCCCTTTCAACTTAGATCCATTCCCCCTCGTCCTGTGGGCGCATCTCTTTCCTTTTCTCTGCCTCTATCTCCCTATGGAAAGACAGCCAGTGATGGTGCAACATGCAGAATATATGTCTGGATGGATCTGGCGTATATAACACAGGTCCTCCAGAAGACCTCTGGTCTTTTGGGATGGTAGCTGCAGTCCAAGTAGGGTACCTTATTGTGGCCTTGCAGTATCTGAAGGGGGCTACAAGAAAGCTGGAGAGGGACTTTTTAGGGTGTCAGGTAGTGATAGGACTGGGGGCAATGGATCCAAGCTAGAGGAGGCGAGGTTCAGGCTAGATGCCAGGAAGAAACTCTTCACCACAAGGGTGGAGAGACACTGGAACAGGTTGCCCAGGGAGGTGGTGGGAGCCTCATCCCTGGACATTCCCAAGGCCAGGTTGGATATGGCTCTGGGCAACCTGATCCAGCGTGAGGCTTAAATGCCATGTTTGCTGAAATGCACAGTCTTTTTCTTTAATGTATTTGGGAAAGTTTTGCTTGGAAATTGTAGCATTTTCATCGGGAGCTGCAAAAGAGTAATGTTGGTGTGAATTCTGGATTCAGCATCCATTAAATTTGTGATTTGGTGCTGGGGAAAGTTGGAATGCTTTTGAAACCAAGTTCTTCACTGTGCTCTTCCAGAAAATGCGTTCAAACATAGTACCCAACTCACTATATACCAGGCCATTGGTGTTCATTATATCATGGAAATTTCATTTTAAAGGTTCATGCTTGGCAGATAAGCTCTGGGTTGCTGATTACCTTTCCTTATGTAATCAAGCAAAGGTAAAGCAGGGATTAATTTAATGTTGTCTGTTTGTTTAGCACCAGATCATTGCCTGCTTATTTTCAGTCAAATTTTTCTTTCTTTTTAAAGCTGTTCTCCCAGTGCTAATTTAACAATTTATTACTGGTTTCTTTTTACTTGGAAACAACTAAAAACCCTTCCTCAAGCAGCAGTTTGGCTGTACAGCCGCTGGAGGTCACCCACAGGAGTTAGAAGTAATTCACTGGCTGACTTTTGCCCACGTGCTGCCTTTCACAGAAATAATTACTAACCATGTGGAAATATGCAGAGTCTGCAGAGTAGAAGTATCTGCTGCATAAAATAGCGGGTACAATTATTAACTGAGCATTTTGTTTCTTTCACTTTTAGATAATCTAGGAGAATACTGGTGATAAATGTGGCAAATGATGTTTTAAAAGTGTCTGCTTAGATTATATCAATTGTTTCATTAAATCTGCTCCTCTACTGATTTAATTCAAGAAATTAGATGATTTCAACATACCTATATATCAAATATGCAGCAAGATCACATGCTGAGTGCAGATGAGAAAGCCACATGCAGCCTAGCTAAATTTTTTTTCATGTAATAGTGTGGATTCTCCACTGTTTTACATAGTCTTCAGTGACATTGGTTCACATTTTACTTTCTAATTGCATGGCTGTATAAATCTTTTAACTTAGAATAAGGAATAAATATTTCTTTTTCCTCTGTAGTATTGCTGTAATGAGTAGTCTTACCTGGTAAAAAACAATGCAGTTGAGATTAATATACGTCCACTTAATATATGCTGCTAATTTGATTTACAAGTGTCATCATAAGATTTCTTATGAACGTGTAACAGGCCAAAACCAAGACATAGATGTTCTTGAATCAAACAAGGCAAATTGCCTAATATCTTGGCTAGTGTAAATACTGTCTGAAGACAATATCCATTGGTAGCAAAGAAACCTGGTAGCTTACCTTATAGAATGGGGCATGTCCAAACATGGCCAGGGGCACACACAGTTCACAGGTGTGTTACAAGGTTCATTGCACATGCTACACGTTTACCTGGACCATCTGGACCCCAGGAAATGTCCAGGTGTGCAAATTCACAGGTGCTTAGCCCATTGTCTGGGTTAGGGCATGTTTTGGGGTTTGCCCCTTCAGGACATGTACTCAAAGGGGTAACTCAGGTTACCCCTTGCTTCTGCTGCTACTCTGTATAGTGTTTTCCTTCCTATGTTACATCAGTCATTGAACTAGCACATGCTATGAACTGAGAGATAAACTAAACTGTGAGCTAGTTATCCCTTCTATTCACTTTTTCCTCCAGAGCAGGCATATGTGACATATGTTTTATTACAAAAGCTTTCTCATGTTGATCAGAGCTGTAGGAATCATTTTCTCAACATGGGAAAGCAATATAAATAAGCATTCTGACATAAAAGGGGTTATCAATAGCATGTGTCTTTAGGTTCCATCTGAAGTGGTTATCTTAGGCATTCAATCTGAAGATGCTTATTTCTGTACGTCTAGTGGTAGTAAACTCAGTGAGATAGCTGTCTAAAGCTCAATATTGTGAATGCTTTCATTGCTAACTCTATATCCTGACCAAGTTTAGTAAGGGTAGGTGGCGTTGTGATGGTTTGTGGTTATTTTCTTTAGCAGAAGGAAGTTCTGTGTCAAAAAGTATACTGAAAGTCTTTCCCAGAAACTCAGGGAACATAAGTCGCATGAGCATTACAGTGTCAGTTAGGACTTAATTCTGTGTTTTAAAGTCAGAAGGTGAACCAACAAAGCAAAAGAGCTAACTGTATTAGAAGGGATAATACTGATAAGGTAGCTGTTAAATCCGTGCTTAAAAATTCTGAGAATTATTTTGCATTTGACTGAAGTGTGTCTTGCTCATTAACACAGCAAATTTTCTTCTCTTTTTTTCCCCTGTTATCTAGGTGATTGATATAGGTTCTGGAAAAGGCTATCTGAGTTCATTTTTGTCCATGCAGTATAACTTACAAGTTTATGGAATTGACTCTTCAAACATCAACACTAATGGTGCTCATGAAAGGAACAGAAAATTGAAGAAACACTGGAAAGCATATCAGAGACGAGGAAGAGCAAACCTCAAAAGCCAGAGCTTGGAAAAGGCAAATGACAGGCCAGTAGAAAGTGAAATTAAATGTAAAGCAACCAAGGAAAAGCCCTTAAATAGTCTTCAAAGTCAGGACCAAGAGACTATCCAAGATTTAGTGCCTTCTTGTGGTTTCACAGAAACAGTTACATCTGAAACCAACAAACGAACTGAAGCTGATTTAGCGGCTCAGACACAATCTGATGAGAGCAAACTTTCTGAAGAGGTTCTTGCTATTCTGAATGTTCTACCTGCTGATGCTGTAGAACTTTTTTCTTCATCTCAGTGTAATTGTGAGGAACTCTGCGAAGAGGAGAAGGTACAAAGAAAAATGGAATCTCTCAAGGCTAAAGCGGGCAGGTCAGGTGAATCAAACCTGTATCTCCCTCTGACCTCATGCATCACTGCAGAAACAGAGCTCAATGACATCATAATGGATCTGGAGGTTGTTTCACTAATATTTGAAGTCCATTGTCCTTATATTGCCATTGTCATATGTAGATAACTTTTGCTGAGTGTATGTAGAGTGCTGTCAGTGGTGTCAGTGAATATTCTGGCCAACACTGATTTTTTCAGCTGGTTAGCAGAAGTATGTCTAGCAACTCAGATTGTTTTCATCTTTTAATATATTCTTTGGGGATTGGCCCCTCAGTTCAAGAGGGACTTCAGGGAACTGCTTGAAAGAGTCAAGCTCAGAGCCACAAAAATGAGTAAAGGAGTGGAAGATCTTCCTTGAAAGGAGAGACTGAGGGCACTGGGGTTCTTTAGCTTGGAGAGGAGGAGACTGAGGGGTGACCTCATTCATGTTGATAAAGATGTAAAGGGTGAGTGCCAAGAGGATGGAGTCAGGCTCTGCTCAGTGATGCCCAATGACACGACAAGGGGCAATGGGTGGAAGCTGAGGCACAGGAAGTTCCATGGAAACATGAGGAAACATTTTTTCACTGTAAGGGTGCTAGAACACTGGAACGGCTGCCCAGGGGGGTTGTGGAGTCTTCCTCTCTGGAGATATTCAAGACCTGCCTGGATGTGTTCCTGCGTGATCTGGTCTAGGTGATCCTGCTCTGGCAGGGGGGTTGGACTGGATATCTTTCAAGAACCCTTCCAGCATCTAACATTATTCTGTAGTTATTTTGAATATGCAACCAGGTATTTTACAACTGTGGTTGTAGATAACAGATAATTATAATGAAAAGTATTGTATTTAGCAGGTTGATGGGTATATTAAGCACTGGAATTTTTTTTTTTATTTTTTTTTAAGTTTTATATTTTTGTAATTTCAGTTAAATTTAGAAGGCATAGGACAATCTATTGCGTGCAGTAGCCCACATAAAGAGTTTGTAAAGAGCCCTATTTGCAAATCATTTTTATATTTTGGTTTTTCAGAGTTAATTTAAATTTGATTAGTAATTTACTAGCTGGTGGAAATTGTGTCTACACGGATAAGCCCAAGCTCAACTGTCCAATGGCAGTGGACACAAGTCCAGAAGCTGTATGGCTGATCAGTTCCTATGCCTGAGCTAACGTGGGTTATTTGGGTAGATACATTCTGTCTTTTATAGAAAGGTGAAAGCTTGTCTCTGTTCAGTACTGACTAAGCCAATATATTCAAGGGTGTAATTAATCTCTGATTCAAGACCACAGGTTTGTGCTGATGACCCTATAACTTGAGCTAGTAAATACTACTTGAGTATCTGAGAATGTGAGGAGCAAGCTCATGCCTGTCTGCAAAAAGACTCTTAGCAGCAGGGTTTTGTTGATGAAGCATATGCCTCTACGTTTGCACAGTTGGGTTTTATATCCTCTTGGCACGTAATTTGAGTGATGTAAAAGGTAGAAGGAATCCTATATCACTGCCTTTCTTTATAAAAGAAAATAAAAATTCCTGTCAGCAAAGGTAAAAACTTCATTGTGTTAAAAAATAGTCATATCTAAACTGCATATTAGGTGTGATGAATGTGTGTAATTAAAAACTTGAAAATGTTCAATCAGTTACAGGTGTTAAAGGTATTTTGACAATTTTTTTGTGAAAAACAAAATACATCATTTTGCGAATATATGCAGTTTTTTTGTCGTTGTAACCATAAATTGATGTTTTTAATCAAATTTTCCTAAGCTGAGGACAAATGGGGAATTAGCATTTGCTGATTTATACTGTAAATCCTGAAATTAATCTGCTGATGAAAGATAGATACAGACTCTGAAGGGATCTTATAGCTGCCTTCCAATACCCGAAGGGATCCTACAGGAAGGTGGAGAGGGACTTTTCATAAGGGAGTCTGGCAATAGGTCAAGGGGGAATGATTTTAAGATGAGAAAGGGTAGGTTTAGACCAGATCTTAGGAAGAAGTTCTTCAGTATGAGAGTGGTGACACTCTGGAATAGGTTGCTGAGGGAGGTTGTGGATGCCTCCTCCCTGGGAGGGACAAGTCTAGTTGTGAGGCATCCCTGCTCATGGCAGGGTGGTTGCAGTAGATGATCTCTAAGATGCCTTCCAGCCTATGTCATTCTATGATTCTATGAATGCTTGTTTATGTATAGTCCAGGACTAATACTGAGATAACAAATTTTGCTATACTTAAGCCAATGATCCAGCAAGTACTGTCAGTTATACCAAAGCTACCTTGCTGATGTCACTGGAGGTCCAAAAGTGTATCTGACACAGACAGACTGCCCTTGTATTGCCCAGAAATTCTGAGCATTGTAATGTGTTTCCTCTCTTTTGCTTGTGGAAGCCATCTTCCACTGCTTTGACCTGAAAGAATCTCTCTAATTTTTCCTGTGCTGGGTTTTAAATGTTGTCCTTGCAAGTGCACATCTTCCCTTAGCTCCCAAACTTTAGTCCTCTTCCACAATTTCTGTAATTGCATGTGGAAAAAAACTTTGTGGAATGGTGAGCTAAAGCTGACTGATAGGAAAAAGTCTTTAAAAACTAAACTGGACTGAAACTGTGCTTTTGCCACCTAAAAATTTTGTATCCTAAGACAAGGAGAGGACAAGAGCAGACAAACAGTACAAAGTGGAAGGATGAGAAGGAGGACAGAAAGATATGAAAAAAAAGAACAACTGAAAAAACGAGAGGAAAAGTGGAGGTTTTACTGTTTCATACATACATGTGTTATATAATGCAGATAGGTGAGAAAATATATAGCAGCAAAAATAGATGCATGCATGAATTCAGAATGTTTATAGAAAGGTTTCCTAGTTGAATGTCACTGGCATCACAGAATTACAGAATGTTAGGGGCTGGAAAGAACCTCGAAAGATCATCCAATCCAAGCCCCCTGCCAGAGCAGGATCACCTAGGGCAGGCCTCACAGGAATGCATCCAGTCAGGTCTTGTAAGTCTACAGAGAAGGAGACTCCACAACCTCTCTGGGTAACCTGTTCCAGTGCTCCATCACTCTCATCATAAAGAAGTGTCTCCTCATGTAGAGGTGGAGCTTCCTTTGTTCTAGCTTGTACCCATTGGTCCTTGTCCTATCAACTGGGTGCCACTGAAAAGAAGCTGGCACCTTCATCTAGACACTAACCCCTCAGATAGTTATAGACCTTGATAAGATCTCCTCTCAGCCTTCACTTCTAAAGACAAAGCAACCCCAGGTCTCTCAGTTCCTTAGCACTGAAGTGCTTTTCTTGTGTACTGAAATATTTTACACCAGAACAGTAGGAGTCCTTATGAAGTTGTGTGTTGAAAACTTGCAGCTCTACCACTATTTGCATCATGTTTGGGTCCCAAGAGTTTGTCGTTGTTATTTTTTCTCTTGCAGGTGAAGAGGGTTGAAGTTGAAGAGCTTTATTGTTGCTTTTCTTCTTTTTTCTTTTTTTCTTTAGGACTGTATGATGGTGGGGCTACATACATGTGGTGATCTTGCTGCAAATACCCTACGAATTTTCACTGCCAAGCCTGAAATCAAAGCAGTGTGCAGCGTAGGCTGCTGCTACCATCTGTTGTCAGAACAGTTTGAAAACCAAGAAGGTAATTCTTCTGAGCTTAACTTGTGGCTGACAGTTTGCATGGTGAAAGTAATACATTTTTTAATTAATAACCTCCTTGTGTTTGTTCCTTTCCAGTGGCTTCTTTAGTACTGGTTTTAATTACTTTAGTTGGTCATTCATTCCTGGATGCTCTGTAGTCTGTCTGGTTTGCTAGTGTTCCTAAGATTCTTACTGAAATTAGGGACATTAATGCAGAGTGGGATTTGTGTGATTATGAATACAGCTGGTTTTATTCTGTTACTTCATTTGTAAAACGTGGAAGCTTTTTTAGTCCAACATGCTTTCATCTTTTTGAATTATTTTTGTACCAGGTTTTGCCCTTAGCTGCCTGCATGCAACATCCATTTATGTCGAGTTGTACATATGCAATGATGAGTGGAATTAACTCCCCATAATGTTACTACACAAAAAAAAAAAAAAAAATCACTCATCTGAGTGCAATGCTTTGGGGCATTAGCAGTTTAGAATCTTATGGAACAGTACATATATGTACCTTAAGGAACAGTACATATATGACAGTTTGCCTTGGGCAGACAACCTGAAAATTGTTTTGGGATTCACACTGTAGGCAAATTTTCCTTCAAAGGTGATTTTTTTTCCAATTTTTGATACAGGGTTGATGTATTCATTTGAAAGCTAACTTCTGCACAATGAAAAGCATTAATTATCTGGGTTTCCTGAGCCAAGTGGTACATAGCTGAGCTGTCTAACTGTCCACCGGCCGAAGTCCTAGAACCTGATCGTCACATCAACCAAATTTCAGGGAAGGGTGGATTTGACAAAGATTTTTTTCAGCTCTTTCAGGGAACTTCATGGACAGAAAGGCAGCTGAAATCCTGCTGCTGCTCTTTTAACAGCTGGCTACTGAGGCAGCTAAGGCACAGCCCCAGACCACCCATGACACATGGTAGCTTTTGCTTGCTTTAGAGGCCTTTCCATGTTGTTTTTATCTTGCGCTGCAATAATTTTAAGAGTTTTTGCAATGGATCAGTTTTAGTTATTTCAATACTTCAGATCAAACAAAGAAGAAGTCAACATTTCTAAGCTATAGAAATGCGATTAGTAAAGACATGCAATTAATGTTACATCAGAGAATTTAAAAGATGAACTTTTCAGGCACTTGTCACTAAGTTTGTGTGTCTGTAACATTTGCTTGTTTCTTATTATTGCAAAGAGGACTCAAGTCCTCTTCTAGCTGTTGGATTACATTTTCTAGACCAGCACATGAGGCTTTACTAAATTATTGTTACTCAGACACCACCAAAAGTTCAAGTGTAATAACTTAATCTAAGTTCAAACAAATGTGTGCATGCAGAGTGGTAAGAGATTACTGCAGTTTCATAGCAGTATGGAAATGAAGAGAATTTGCATGTTGGAATTTCTCGTTGTTTGGTTTTTCTCAGCTGGGAGGATAAAAATTATTCTCAAAGAAGAACATCTAGGTAAAAATAAAAGAATTTACAGTATGTTTTGGGAGGAAAGAACACATAAGTAGTTCCAGTGATGCTCAAAAAAATGGATTTTTTTTTTTGTTTTTTTACTATGAGTGTACATCTTCTAAAATTTATAATACTGCTATATTCCCCTGGAAAAGTCATCTATGGCTTGTCATCTATATATATATGACTTGTTCATAAATGCACAGAAAAGGGGTAGAAGCACAAGAATCTACAATATCTGAAGAGATAAAATTTCTTCAAAGGGATAAAAGGGAAGGACTTATGACTCTAGCTTGTGTCTGTACTTCCTATGCATGGATTTCAAACTGACAAAGCATTCTATAGGGTGCTGGAGGACTCGGTAACTAATCACATGGTGTGAATCTATCAATTTACTTGTGCAAGAAGTAAACTAATTCCTCTTGCAGCTGTCTGAGGTAAGTGGATTTTGGTACTGCTCCCAAAATGGACCAAATCATAGAACTGTGATAAAATAATCTCACTTGGAAATAGCTTCCTGAGGTCATCTGGTGGTGCAGACCACTGCACAAAGCAGAGCCAACTAAGATTAGGCTGTTCAGCACCTTGACCAGTCATGTTTTGATTCAGCAACCAATTCCAGTGTTTGCCCTCACCATAAAGTTTTATTCATTATATCTTTTCAGAATTTGCAGCTGTTATGCATTATCTATTCCCTTTTTATCCAGTAAGAGTTGGGCTTAATCTTTTTAGTTCTTTTTTCTTTACGAAGTCAAAGACAGCAGTTAGATCTCTCCTTGACCTTCTCTGCAGCCCTGTAGTCCACTTGCCATCACTGAACTCATCCCAGTAAGTCAGTGTGGTAGGCTGGTGAGCCCAAAGAACCACTCTAGATACTTTCACTCTCACAGGTGCTAAAACAGGGGAGTAATCACATCCCTTAGACTGCAGGCTGAACTGCTAAACTTCAGAGTCCTGTGAATTTTCTATCCACCTTACAGTCCACCTGCCTGAGTCATATCTTTGTTTGTAAAGATACTATGGAAATCTTGCTGAAGGTCTTGCTAAAGTAAGTGTAAACTATGGCTATGCACTCCCCTTCTTCTCAGACCCAGTC
This sequence comes from Indicator indicator, assembly GCF_027791375.1. Classification (NCBI taxonomy): domain Eukaryota; kingdom Metazoa; phylum Chordata; class Aves; order Piciformes; family Indicatoridae; genus Indicator; species Indicator indicator. The sequence goes on along the minus strand of NC_072012.1, from coordinate 44,088,025 downwards.
ACTGCATCACACAAAGCAATGAAGTTGGTCAGCCTCTGGTAAATTCCTGCTAGCTGTTCTCTAGGAAGAAGAAGATACATGCTGAGCAGAGGAGTTCTAGAGCCATCCTGGAAGCTGTGAAGAGTACAGCAAACCTTTTGCAGAATGAATAAGAGCCGTGAAGTCTCAAGTTACTCAAATATAAACTTAGACTATATTTGTTAAGCTCTAACTTTTAAAAGCTAGTGAATATCATTAAAGGCACTGTAAGTGCAAGAGGAGTCAAAATTCACATACAAAATTTACTAGATTTGTTAAAACTGAAAAGGCCTTCAATAAGGTGGATTAGGCAGACAAAAGTTTCAAAACTGAGTTTTCTAAAGGATTCCTTGCACAAACATAATGGCTTCATATCACTCTCTTCCCCTGAAATATGGAAAGATTAGTTACTGTCTTAGAAATATTAGAGTACAGATGATTTATGTGTTGCCTAGGTATATTTTCAAAGATATTCCACAGGAAATGTCTTAACATAGCTATCACTGATACCATGGCAACACGGGAAAACATTTCCAAGCAAAAGATCAGAAAGCTTGGTTTACTTTCCAAGGCATCTTTAGATACTGTTGCGTGGGGCACATTTCCATGAATTTGTGACAAAACTAATGGGTTTTGATGGGGCTAATAAAGATTTCTTTGCACTGAAAAATCTCAGGAGAAGGGAAAATGACATTTGTTGCCATTTAATTACAATCTCAGAAGATGCTATCAGGAATTCCATATCCTTTGGAATTACTTACACGTATTAAATAGCCTTTACTCCATAATTATTCTTTCTTTCTCTTAGTATCAGAAAGTGCACACAAGGTTTTGATATCACTTTGCAGCATGAGTCCTCTTAAGACTTCAGAATTGTTGAAGATAAATAATTGTTCTTGGTTATGATCCAGGCTTAACACTTTTGAATACAGATTTGCTATAAGTTCATTAATATTAATGGCAGGATGAAAAAGTTGAATGACATCATTTCAATGTTATTTTAATGATTGAACACACTACAAAGCATATAATCAATTAGTTTAAGTTGGCATAAATCCACTGAGATACTCCCAACTTTTAAATAAGGGCCAAACTGTCATCATATTCATGATGTTATATTAAAAACATCTTTCCCTGAGTTTTTCAAGGTACTTAAATAGTTGAAAGAGCTGAGAATTTTGTATGCTTTGTTTTGTCTCCACTACTGCAGGTGATGAATTTCTGTATTTCTTTGATTTGTTATCAAAGTGCACTTGATATGCTTATATATATTGTATTTTTATATATAAATATATATTAATATATATGTCTTTATATATAAATATATATTTTTAATATGTTTATATATACACTTTATCTGTCAATGGTACCTTGCTTTCAAACTGTCTGCTACATTGGTAGGCCTGAGAATATAGTTTTAATATCTATATTACTTATATCACATTCTCAGGCCTTTGTTTTGTTTACAAACAATGTTTGCATCAATATATGGAGCTCTGAGCAACCTGATCTAGTGTGGGGTGTCCCTGCCCATGGCAGGGGGGTTGGAACTGGGTGATCCTTGAGGTCCCTTCCCACCCTTATTTGAATCCATACAACCCTTGAACATATATAAACTGTTGGCATACTACACTTAAGAGTCAACTGCATGTTGTATGAAGAAGTATTCCTCTTTAATTGTTTTAGGACTGCTAAGTGCATGGAATTTTTTTACACCCCTTAATTTTGGGTGTAAAAGCCAGTACACATCTATCCCAGTTTATTTTCTCTGTACCATTCATGATTTGGCAGATTTTTCACTCTCTTTTTCTCTGTTTTAAAGCTTTGGCTTTTCATGTTACTTGATTCCATTATTAAAGTGTTCCTTACTTATGACAATCCTGTGTCTCTTCTCTGTGCCTTTGTTATCTGAGGTGAGAAAAACAAATTTAAGCATAGAATTCCAGTGCAGTATGGGTTTATATAGCAGCATAGTAGTGTTTCCTGTTTGTTTTATTCTTAATAATTCTTAATTAATTTTCTTAGCATTGGGCTCATCTGCTCATTGAACTCTCAGCTCCCAGTTCATAGCCATTCATTATATATTTAAAGTTAATATTTTTCCCAATGTGAAGCACTTTCATTTACATTGGATTTTATATGCCATTTCATCTCTAATTTTTATTACCCACAGTATCATCAGCAAACTTTATCCTGCTCTTTATTAACTTTTTCAGGCTATTTGTGAATTCTATCAACAATCTGTGCCAGCACAAATCTCCTTAGGCCTCTGCTGGTGACATCTGTCCTCCATGAGAAAATGCATTTTATTCCCATCCTCTGTTTCTGTCAATTATTTACCCATAGGAATGCTTTTTATCTCGTTCTGTGGTTTGATAGTTGCTCTAATTGTCTTGTTGAATGCTATTTGGAAACCCACTCTATTTTTCATGTCTAAGCGTTACTTGAAGCCTTCAAAAAAAAATCCAATATGTTTGTGAGACATGACTTCCCTTTAAGAAGGTCACCTTCACTCTTCCCAAATATACATCTCCTCATGTATCAAATTACTCTATGTTTTAAAAATACTTTCCATATAAGTGTGAAGCTTCATCTTTGGAAGCTTTTCCCTTGAGCTCTTCATAAGCATTAATATTAGCATTAATATTACTTTACCCACTTTTGAAATCTCTAGAAGCAAAGAAAACTGCAGTTGCACATTGCAGTTTGGCACTTTCAACCTTTTTACTGTTTACAGCTTCTGTTTTCCTGTATCTCCTTCTAGGGATCCCTCAGCTTTAGATATTTCATGTGATGAGTTCCTTCCATGAAGCAGGACTGTTCCTTAAGAACAGCATTTAGTTTTTCTTCCATGCTCTATTTTCTTGAGCAATCCTTTGTAGCCTGATTACAATGGTAGACCTATGACTACTAGCTATGCAAAAATCTGTGGACACTCAGATATCTGCCAAAATATGACAGAGTTTTGAAATTAAAGAAAAAAAAATGAGGTCTATGCAAATTATTTTCAAAGAACATACAGAATTTTTTTTTTTACTTTTATAACTGTTGAAAGAAAAGTGTTTTGTTTGCCTGTGATGATTACACTACTGACCTAAGAAAATTATATGTTAATAACCTTTTTTTCTGCTATCACCATGCAGAACACAATTAAATAGCTTGTGCTCTCTCAAGGAGATTCAGAGTAATACCTAAACAATTTCATGTCTGAAATGGAATCAGAATATTTAGAACATAATAAAAATTATATAGCTGAGAAGACAAAAAAAAACCCTTTATTTTTTTATAAGGACTACTATTGAGATCTAGTACAAGAGGACTAATTAAACTGACAGCAGAAGAATTAATAAAGCTATAAATCCTTGCTTAGCAAGCTTAATCTTCTGTTCTACATGGCAGTATTTGAGGCACAATGTTGCTGTGTATATTCTACTGGTCTGAATAGGGCAATTCCTTCCCTGACTCCTGTAAGAGTAGTCTGTGCTTAGTGACAGCCTTTGTTTGTCAAGGGCAAAGAGCTAATGGTATGTGAACTACTGCCTGTTTTCCCAGCAGTTACTAAGGACTCTAACATGAATTTTCTGGAAATAAAATACCATGAAAATGATGAACTACACATGTTCAATATACCACTTATTTCAGTAATATCTGCAGGAATGTAATAATAATATTAAAAAAAAAATCAAGTATCAAATGGTTGTCTATTTACCTTTTTTGAAATAGAAAAGGAATTGGTTGTTTCAAACCTCTCTGTTGTGCAATTTACACCAAAATAGGCAAATAAACTCATTGTCTTTTTTGACAAGGGAGAACAAATGAAAAAGAGCTTTCAAAATAAAATAAGCCAGGGAAGAAAAGGTCTTTTAAGATCACAGGCCATTTTTGAATATAGAACTTCAAAAAACTTTGTCTTGAAATACAGTTTCTGCAAAGTCATTTAATGTATCTTCCACAGTTTTAGTGACAATCTTTGTAGCATAATGTCAGCATAAATACACAGGTGAATATGTCCTTGTCTTTCAGTCTACAGCATATAAGTAAGCTACACAATTCGTAGTATTTAGAATCATAGAATTGTTGGGGTTGGAAGGGACCTCAAGGATCATCTAGTACCAACCCCCTGCCATGGGCAGGGACACCTCACACTGGAACAGGATGCTCAGAGCCACATCCAGCCTGCCCTTAAAATCCTCCAGGGATGAGGCTTCTACCACCTCCCTGGGCAACCTGTTCCAGTGTCTAACCAGCCTCATGGTGAAGAACTTCCTAGCATCCAATCTGAATCTACCTATTACTAATTTTTTTTCTATTCCCCCTAGTCCTATCCCTACCCGACACCCTAAAAAGTCCCTCCCCAGCTTTCTTGTAGCCCCCTTCAGATACTGGAAGGCCATAATAAGGTCTCCTCAGAGCCTTCTCTTCTCCATACTGAGCAACCCCAACTCTCTCAGCCTGTCCTCATAGGAGAGCAGCTCCAGCCCTCTGATCATCCCCATGGCCCTTCTCTGGACATGTTCCAGCACATCCAGATCTTTCTTGTATTTGAATGACTTCATCAGGGTTCCTTTTAACCATGATATTCTACACCAAGTATTGCTGTTTGAAAGCTTCTGTAAGAAAAATCTATGTACAGTGTGACCTTTAAGTGTTAATTCCAACTTGGATGTTACAGGGTTTGTCATGCAGAAGACTTCTGATATAATAATGGTGTATCACTCCCACAGTGCTTACATAGGCAGATCTCGTGTTTGTTACAGAAGACCTATTGCCACGAAGATAATACATAAATCTGCCAGCTAATGGCAACTGGGAAGAGGGGAATTAGAAGTAAGAGGTATAAAATACAGCTTTGTTTATGTTACTTATTACACTAAAAGAGATATAGGGATAGCTACATCTTGTATCTATGCATTTATTATATCTCTTCTGCTTTGCAGATGGGATTTGTCTGATTTAGGATATAATTTCTTTTATTTTTTAAAATTTGTGTCACACCTTGCTAACTGAGTGCTATGAGAGATGTCCAGTAGTATGAAAAAGTGGTAATTGGCTTCAGTGGGAGTTTTCTGTAAGTGAAAGAGGTAGACAAGTCTGGTGTATAAACATGATTTTGCCAGTGTTGAAATTCATCTCCCTCTCGTTTGGAGTTTATCAAAAGCAACTGCAGGATATTCCATTGTCCAGTCTAACAAAAATAACTTTTTACATTAAAAATGGAGAACCATATTTGATCACAGTACAAATAGTTTACATAAAAGTATTCTTCTTTTAGCTTATACATTTTTAGGGCACTTTATGATCTTTGAGGTCTCTTCCAGCCAGATATATTCTGTGATCCTATGGATTTTGTATCGTGTAAGACCCGTTTTATTTTTGCACTGAAGAGGGTTTATGCATTTATTATGCATTTACCATGTTTACTGGTAAAGATGAGATTTTTTTTTTTTGCCAGATAATTTAATTCAAAAAATGGGGGTCGTTTTCCTTTCCTGTTAATAGAGGTGTAATTAGCACTTTGCAAAAATGTAATGTTTTCAATAGTACAGTTATAATTTTCAGTACCAGAATATAATGGGGTTTGGAAAATTACTATTGTCTCTTGAATCACCATGTAAGTGGAAATGGCATAGTGTTTAATACACCAGGTATATGTCCAAATTAAAGGCTGTATTCATTTCTTATTTGCTGGGTGTTCAAGTGGGAGTTTCATGTTTCTATTGTTGAATTTTTATATGACTACTGCAAAGTTCCTAGAATTAGGTAACAGGTCTGAAAAGCAACATTTTAGAAAAGAATTTATTTTAATTTCCTGTCACAGCTATTAGCCTCAACTTTTATGGCAGTTTCTGGGTTTGTTGGTAGTACTAGAATGAACTCCTGGGAGACCAGGCTTCCTCTTCACTGAGCTACTTCTGAGTCTGAGCTTGTTGTCTCTGTCGTCAATCTACATCTCTGATTTGCTGGATTGTAAGTCATTCCAGGCCTTCAAAGCAGCAATCCAGCCTAGAAGAATAGGAATCCCATCCTACCTTACTGCGGCCCCTACTGAAATGCCAGTACTAACATAAAACTGTCAGAAACTGCTTGTTCACCTTTCACTTGGTGTTGCCATGAATATTTCCTTTTAGTTTTCGGTAATAATTTTCTGTTATTAGTAGGTGAGGCAGCATTTCAAATACTGCAAATCAGTTTTGGGCCCCTCACTACAAGAAGGACATTGAGTTGCTGGAGCAGGTCCAGACAAGAGAATAAAGCTGCTGAAGGGTCTGGAGAGCAAGTCCTATGAGGAGTAGCTGAGTGAACTGGAGTTGTTTAGCCTGGAGAAAAGAGGCTGAGGAGAGACCTTATCACTCTATGCAACTGTCTGAAAGGAGATTGTAGCATGGTAGAGATGATCTCTTCTCCCAAGTAACAAGTGATAGGGAAAGAAATGGCCTCAAGTTGTGCCAGGGGAGGTTTGGATTGGATATTAGGAAAGATTTCTTCACGAAAGGGGGCATCATGCACTTGGACAGGCTGCCTAAGGAAGTGGTTGAATCACCATCCCTGGAGATACTTAAAAGATGTGTAGGTGTGATGCTTAGGGACATGGTTTAGTGGTGGATGTGTCAGTGTTAGAGTTGAATTAGATGATCTGAAAGGTCTTTTCCAACCTAAATGGTTCTATGATTCTATAATGAAACTGAGGTCAAAATATTGAAGAGAAGGGAAATTAATCTACATTTAAAATGTCATTTACAGTTCTCAAATACGGTGTTTTATTAGGGTTGGTTGGTTTTGGTGTTTTGGGAGGAGGTTGTGTGGTTTATTTGGGTTTTTTGGGGGGAGTTGTGTGTTTATTTGGGGTTCTGGGGTTTTGGTTGGTTGGTTGATTGTTTTTTTCTTTAGTTTTACACTGCTAAGAATTCTGGATATATTCCTTGAAAGAAGGAAGACTCTGTTTAGACAGAAGGAAGTACAAGACTTTAGATCACAGCTTTTTAGATGGGTAGAGATGCAATTTGGCTGTTTGCACTTAGGGATACATTACTCCTAAGAATACATTGATTTTGTAACAACTTCAAGTACTAAAACAGCAGTGATGGAGCAGAGGATAATTAGGAACAAGGGGAAAGAGGATAAATGAATCCTGTCAATTATCACTTTTTTACATCTGACCATCACTATATCAGGAATTACCCAAGCAAGGATGCGATTCCTGTGGTTGTTATCTCTCAGGTGTTGCTCTTTGAACTAAATAGCTGAAGAGTTAGTGCCAGCCCTGCAGATTCAGCCATATACAGATTTTCAGGTGCCATGTCATGTTGCCCTCAGCTACTTGTCTTTGGCAAGAATGCCAAAGCATTGTTGGCTATCAGGTATATGATTAATACAGAGATCTTTCAGTGTGTTTGGCAGCCCTTGCACAGTTACCTCATACTGGCAGCTGTTTCTGATCTTCAGTAAATTGTGCTTTTTCTGTACAGTTGGCACTGCTTTTATTTTTTACCTTGAGAATTCTCTAGTGATTCGAAATGGAGCCTTCACACAGTCTTGCATTTCTTTTATTTTTATCTTTGTTTTTCTTCTTCTTTTATGATCACAGAAAAAGATCATAGACACTGAAGTGCACTGCATGTGAAGTACAAAAATACAACTGAAGTGAATTAGTAAGTGCCTGAACTCCAGGTTTCTCATGCTTTGAAACTGAGAAAATGGAGAAAAAAAATAAATCAATAAAACCTTTGAAAAACAGCTCCATGAATCAGTGGGAATTACCATCATAAATACTTAAATCGCAAATTGGGGAATTATACTTCATAACTGCAGTGGAATTTGGAAACTGGGAGTACAGACTGTGAAGATGGGCAAAGGTGAGATGCTAAAATATCAGGCAGGAACCAGCTGAACATTGTTCCTAACATCCAATCTAAATCTTCTCTTTTCTAGTTTGAAGCCACTGCCCCTCATCCTGTCACCACAGGCTTTTGTAAACAGTCTCTCTCCATCCTTCCTTAGGCCCCTTCAGGTACTGGGAGGATGCTGTCAGGTCTCCCCAGAGCCTCCTCTTCTCCAGGCTGAACAACCCCAGTTTCCTCACCCTGTCTTTGTAGCAGAGGCGTTCCAACCCCTTGATCATTTCTGTGTCCCTAAAAATCCTTTCATCTTCTACTGCCAGGCATTTTTTCTCTAGCTACCAAAAAACAAACCAACCCAAAATCCTAAATAGAAAACACTCAGTGTGCTGTATTTTGGAAATCATGTTTCCTAGCTACATTTAATTATTTTGTTAGTTAAACAAGTCTTTTAGAAAATGTCTTTGAAACACTGCTGAGGCAATAAGAGACTTTGCATCTGTGAATAGGATGCTAACAACAATAAGGCTTGCCTGAAGTTTTTCTCTGAACATTATTGTCTCATGTGGTGTTGAATGCTTGAGCTGTTTGCTGGGAGGTCTTCCACAGAATACTCATGCTTAAAATATTGCTTGAGTGGTTTGGGATATTTCTACAGTTCACAGGATTCCAAGGATGTTAGGGCTTGGAAGGGACCTCCAGAGATCATTGAATCCAACCCCTGTGCCAGAGCAGGATCAGCTAGGGCAGGCTGCACAGGAACGCATCCAGACAGGTCTTGAAAGTCTCCAGAAAAGACGACTCCATAACCTCTCTGGGGAACCTCTTCCAGTGCTCCATGACACTTACAGTAAAGAAGTTTTCCCCCCTCCCTCTTGACACCCAGCCCTCAGATATTTATAAACATTTATTAAATCCCTTCTCAATCTTCTCTTCTCCAGACTAAACAGCCCCAGGCCTCTCAGCCTCTCTTCATAAGGCAGTGCTCCAGTCCCTTCATCATCTGTTGGACTCTCTTGAGTAGATCCCTGTCCCTCCTGAACTGGGGGCCCCAAAACTGAATTCAATATTTCAAGTGAGGTCTCATAGGGCAGAATAGAAGGGGAGTAGAACATCCCTGGATCTGCTAGACACACTTTTCTTAATGCACCCCAGGATCCCGTGGGCCTTCATGGCCACAAGGGCACTTTGCTGTCCAATGGATAACTTGTCATGCACCAGGACTGCCAGGTCCTACTCCACAGGGCTGCTCTCCAGCAGATCAGCTCCCAACCTGTACTGGTTCAGAACAGCTGCTGTTGTCAGATAGAAGCATGGCTAACAATGAGCTATCTAGTATTTTATTAAGTGTGTCTGAAAATAGTTGCAGGCATTAAAAGAATTTCCAGGGTTTTAAAACATAGCTGATAAATATATGAACTTTATAGCAATATATTCATCCTACTCTTTTTTTAATCATCAGTGTGCTTTTAAGTGAAATGGATATGGAAAAATAAATAGAATTCAAGGCAGTATTGTAGATCTGTGGTCAACTTTGGATATGCATAAGAAATTCTAAAGTAGAACATTAGTTTCCCTCTTTTTCTCCTGCTTTATTCTTTCATTAATTTAAATGAAGATGGTGCTTTGCCTAATTACCTTTTGAAAAAGTGTCATAAATTCTTAAGTATTATCACAGAACCACAGAAACATTCAGGTTGGAAAAGACTCTCAGAATCACCAAGTCCAACCAATAACCCTACTCTACAAAGTTCACCCCTAAACCATATCCAAGCACCACATCCAAACCACCTCTAAACACATCCAGGCTTGGGGACTCTACCACCTCCCTGGGCAGTACATTCCAATGCTTGACCACTCTTTCCCTGATTTTTTTTTTTTCCTAATATCCAGTCTAAACCTACCCAGTCATAGCTTGAGGCCATTCCCTCTTGTTCTATCACTAATTACCTGCGAGAAGAGACCAAGCCCCACCTCTCTACAACCTCCTTTCAGGTACTTGTACACAGCAATGAGGTCTCCCCTCAGCCTTCTCTTTTCCAAACTAAGCAGCCCCAGCTCCTTCAGTCACTCCTCATCAGATTTATTCTCCAGGCCCTTCCCCAGCATGAATACTATGCACTAGTATTAGGATTGTAGCTCAGCAGGCAGCAACTTTAACTTGCATGGATGATTAGTTTGCCTAGAGGACAGGGTGTAAATTAGAAGGGCTTAATTGAAAAGATCAATGATTTCATCTTTCTTTGCAGTTTTTTTTTATTTTGAAATATTTTAGTATATGTTATAGAAAGACTTCTTAGTGTGATTCATACAATAGAAACCATGGCAGACATTGTTTCTGTTGCAAAAGATATATTTTAAAAGTTCTCATTACCTACCCTGCTGCAGTGGAAACACTCAGTTTTGTTCCATGTACTTGATAATTAGGCTTGAAGATAATTAATGATTTATAGTTTGTCATCAGACATTTAGTGCATTCCTAGTGCTGGAACCAGTGGCAAACTGTTTTCACAAATTTCATCTGTGTATCTAAAGGAATTTTCTTCATCCTCCTGCAAATTATCTAGAATTAAAATCCTTAAACCAGTATTCATCCCCTAGGAGCCTCTGACATTTCTCAGGGATAAAAAGAGAGGCAAGTGTCAGGTTGCCTGCAGAAGATTACCTGCTGGCTCTTACTCTGTAGAGCTCAGCTAAGATGGGGAACTACTGCTAGGAAACCAGGGCTTTCACTGTGGGGAGTGGGGTCATATCCTTTATAATTTCCTAATTTCCCTTTTTTTTTTTTTTTGCTTAACTTCCACAAAATGAATTCTTCTTATATGTTTGCATCTCAGACTGTTGGTCAATTTGAAGGGCAGTATTTTTGCTGTCCTTTTTTTAACCCCATTACATGATTTATCTTTAAATATGTCTGAGTCATCTTTTTTATGCTGAAAAGCCAGGATCCTAGCCAACTTGTTGGGGTTTTGTTTTAAAGAATGTAGTAACTCTCATTCAGCATTATATAAAAAAAAAAAAAACAACTGACAATTATGCTAATAAATATTCAAAACACTGTAGAGTTTTTCTACATTTAAAACTGGGCATTATGAAAATAATCCCTGTACTTTAATTTTCCCTCATTTGCATCGATGTTCAACTTGAAGAAGGGTATTGCTATTTAAAATATAAATGGTACTAAACCAAACTGAGGACAGATTGTGATGCAAATGCTTCTCAGTGTTTTGAAGACACAGCAAGAGCCTTTGCAGCTGCTCTTTTCTGGAAAACAAACATTCTGCTTCACAGCGAAGCGTGGGCCTTCAGAACTGAAATAAACAAATACACATTGTTCTGCACTATGTTTAAGAGATTTTTATGATAGAAGTAGAACCCAATGAGAAACAATTCACACCTGGAATACTGTCTCCAGTTTTGGGCTCCCCAGTTCAAGAGAGACAGAGACCTGCTGGAGAGAGTCCAATGGAGAGCCATGAGGATGATTAGGGGACTTGAGCATCTCCCTGTGAAGAGAGACTGAGAGCCCTGGGGCTGTTTAGTCTGGAGAAGAGAAGGCTGAGAGGGGATCTGATCAATGTTTATCAATATCTGAGGGGTGGGTGTCAAGTGGAGGGGGCCAGGCTCTTTTCAGTGGTTCACAGTGATAAGACAAGGAACAATGGGTTCAAATTAGAACATGGAAGATTTCAGCTCAACATGAGGAGAAACTTCTTGACAGTGAGGGTGACAGAGCACTGGAACAGGCTGCCCAGAGGGGTTATGGAGTCTCCTTCTCTGGAGACTTTCCAAACCCACCTGGATGCATTCCTGTGCAGACTACCCTAAGTGATCCTGGTTTGGCAGGGGGTTGGACCTGATGATCTCTTGAGGTCTCTTCCAACCTCTGATATCCTGTGAGACTGTGATACTGTGTAATTCTGAAGTCCTGCTACATTGAACGACTGCCCAGCTTACATCTTGTGACACATGGCATGGTATGGGTGCCATGGGCATTTGCAAAATTCTCTTGTCCCTTGGAGCATTTTTTCAATGGGCTTTCATAAAAGACACTTGAAAGTGTTTTGGAAAATGTGAAATTATCAGAAATTCAGCATAAACCAAAACCATCTGTGGTGGGGAAAATGTAGTTTTTGTAACACTGGTGAGATTTTTTGTACTGAACTGATAAAGTTTTCCTGTTGCCATTAATTACTGTCCATCCTGTTTAATACATTGTGAATTCCATAAGTAAGAGGAAAAATAGCTGATGAAAGCTGTTCCTGCTTTTTTGTGTTTTTTTTTCTCCATTATGCAGAATATGCAGAGGAAGTGTGGGGATTTCCCATGTGTCAATACTTGAAGGACAAGGGCTGGTGCTGTGGTCGCAATGCTAGAATGTCAGCATGCTTGGTATGATTCCCCTCCTTTTCTTTTTCTTGCTGAGAGCTTTATCCAGATGTTATGGGATTCATTGCCCTTGGCTTCTAATCCTAAAGCCATGACTTTAGTCCAAGACTTTATATCATGAATGTTGTAAGCATGATGAATTATGTCTTAAAAAAAAATAGTATTGACCTTCCAGCTTGATATATTTCATACATGCTGAAGGCATGAAAAAAGTTAGTATTGACAGATATGTATTTTAAGGATGGACAGAAAGGCCAAACCTTTGTTGAAACCTAAACGAGGTAACCCCCTGGGGTAATAGTTCCTGGCCAAAGACTTATTGGGGAACAAGGCAGTTGTAGAAGGATTGCAATCAGTTACTCCCCCAATGCCTTAGTGATTCATAACATTGAATGCTCTGTCTGTTTAAAACCTAAACAAACCTGCCTAGTCCAAAAATTAGAAGAGCTCTAAAATCCATCTGGCTTAAGATATTGGAAACATCTTTGTAACATTGCACCAAGAGATGAAATGCTTTTAAAGACCTCTCATCAAGACAGAGTGACAAACTGTTGTCTAATTTGGAAAAAAAAATAAAACAAAAAAACAGACAGGTATTGAAAATTGCAAGCACTATTTCAGTTAGAAGACCACTATTCCTTATCTCTAGTAATTTTTAATTTCTGGTACCAAGATGAATCACATCAGGTTCTGGCTAGCCTCTGCCACTAGATCTGTACCCCTATTGTGGAGAACAGTGTAGACAAAAGACTCAGTATGGGCTAATGTATCAGGGTTATGCAAACTTGAACTAACCTGATAATTCAATGCTATCAGAATAAAGTATGGGAGGACAGTTGTGAAGCATTCATAAAACTTAAATGTGTTACCCTTGGCAAAGTAAAATTAAAAAAAATTGTTCATTTTAGAGATGTTGCTTTAAATCCTCTTACAAAACGTGCTTTCTAAAAGAGAGACCTGAGGGCTTTTAGTCTGGAGAAGACAGGGGGTTTAATCAATGTCTATAAATATCTGAGGGCTGGGTGTCAAGAGGGAGGGGACAGCCTCTGCTCAGTTGCACCCTGGGATAGGACAAGGGGCAATGGATAGAAACTACAGCACAGGAGGTTCCACCTCAACATGAGGAGGAACTTCTTCACTGGGAGGGTCACAGAGCACTGGAACAGGTTCCCCAGAGAGGTTGTGGAGTCTCCTTCTCTGGAGACTTTCAAGACCCATCTGGATGTGTTCCTGTGTGACCTGTGCTGGATTCTATGGTCCTGCTCTGGCAGGCAGGTTGGACTCGATGATCTCCTTGGGTCTCTTCCAACCCCTAACATCCTGTGATCCTGTGAATAACTAATGTGTCAGCTGAGAAAGAATTGTTATTGTATGACACTAACAAGGAAAAATGGCAAATCCCTTTTAGAAAGCACTCTTTGTAAAAGGATTTAAAGCAACATGCATTTCTTTTGGAAAGAAAAAAAAAAGGGCCATTTTTTAAACAATGGTAGTAAGATAAATTTTGTAACCAAATGACCCCCAAGGGACAGGACTGATCATGCCATAAATATCTATCTTCCATTTCACAGGAATCACAAAAAATTGGCAGCTAAAAAACCTTTTTTTTTTTTCCCCAAACATTCACAAAAGTCAAAGGGCTCTGCTGTGTCATTAGATACTTCTACTGTTGCTATGTTTCTAATTCAATGGGGTTTTCACAACTAGGATTTTCCTATACCTTCTAGAAGGTATGAAGGAGACAGTGTAGTGCACCTAGGTACCCATCTTCCTAGGGACAGTGGCTAGCTAGGAGAAACTGAGTCTGCTGAGCAATGACACTCAGCATTATTGCTAATGTTCATTATTAGACATCATTCAGATGTGCCAAGGGCCAAAGGTTCTGGACAAGAGTTTCAGTTTCAGTCCCTTAGAATACATCACATCCATCTTACAAGCAGCAGCAGGTACGTGCTTGTAATGAGGGCCATAGCTTATACAGCACAAGTCAAATTTAAGTCAGCCAAAGCCAGGAGCAGAGAAACTGCAACTACTTAGATCATGTTTGAAGAACAGTTGAAATACAAGATCAGTTGTGGAATGAGGAGAAGGAAAAGTGGGTGATTCAAAGACAGGCAGTCTTATTTAGTCTACTGGAGTTTGTGGACTAAAGGTGACAATGACCCATAAGTGGGCAGGGATTTTTGGATTGCTATCTAATTTGTTGTAGTGTTAGATAATTTACTGAACTTTTGTCTTAATTTCTACTATGATCTTTAATAACTCTGTTGAAATTTTTATGGGCACAGTTATCTTTTCATCAGTGGAAAAATATTCCATGCTTCTAGTTGTCAGTCATTCTTTGTCACTATGGATCATAAAAATCAAATACTCTCACACCTCCATCAGGGTTTATGATGTGAAGAATCTGGTAAAAGATACTGCACAGCATTGAAAACTGCAGTCTCTCTGAAGGCTTTATTTTATTTAACTTTACATACCTAAGTACAATATATCTGAATATTAGGCTATTTAAGTATTTAAATTTATCCAAATTTTAGGGTATTTAAAGTATTTAAAGACATTGTACGTTGAACTATTGTTTAATATAAAATAGTTGAATATGCAAAGTGAATTATTTGTGTTTCAGTAGGAACAGACCAAAGAAAAATGAGTTTCTTGTTAGCACTTTCATCTTAGAAAGCAATCCTCTGAAATTCTTTTACAATGCTAAGAAAAACAAACAAATCTCGTGCCTATTTCTGTAAGGTCAGTTGTCATTGCTACTCCTATAAATAAACAAAAATAACACGAAGGAGCTGATTATGAGTCCCCAAAGGTATTAACGCTTCCAAGTGTGCAAGCTTGTGTTATTTCACACATCTTCTAAAATGTCATGTCCTCTGACTTTTATACAATGTGTTTATAAAATGTTCTGGTAAAGAATAAACATATCAGCAACTTAATTCCTTCACTTTTAAAGGCTTTGGAGCGAGTTGCAGTTGGCCAAATGGTAAGTGATATTGTTTATTTTAGCCATTCTAAGATAAAATGTGGTTTTCCCCCTTGAATGTTCTTAATCCATGACCTTTTATTGAACTTCTGCATTTCTGGAATATAAAGCACTAGCATAGGCTGGATGAGACCCCGAATAGATAGCATGTGCCATCATGAAATCACATTTTTATTGCTGTGATTGTACTTGGCAAATCTGTTTTGTTCTGATAATTAAGAGTCTGGTAAAAAGCACAGCTTAAAATGTAAGGCATTGAACTATCCTTCCTAACTTTTACTTTCAGCTAATACATAAATTCGGTACAAAAGTCCTTCTGATATCCCTGGTTTGGATCACTCTATCCCAGTGTTTTATCAACTAATGTAGAAATAGAAATTGTTATGACAACAGCTTGAATCTGCCTGAAACATCATCATTCTCATTTTGAAATCCCTCTATATTTTTTTCCCTGTGAATATTTTGAATTGCTGTCATGCAAGTTATCCTTTTGGGAATGGTGGACACTAACTGTTCAAATATATCAAAGGCAAAGCTGAGAGTCCTCTTCTTTTTTGTGTAAGCCCACTGACCCCAGTACTGTAAATACATTTTGCAGTGAATTTTTAATTGGCAAGCATGAACTATTTTTATGCAAACATCTTTGATACACAAAGTTATGAAGTTTTCACTGTATTCTGTTTTTATGAGCATAGTGCTTACTGCATGGTTCAGACTACACAGTATGATGATTCAGCTAGGGAATTAGTCCTGCTGTCTTTAAAATAGCTTAGGTAAATTGTTAGATTTGTTTTGTGTAGTAGAATTTGGATCATGATCAATACATTTTCCCTCTGTTTTCTTTCTGCCAGCCTTTGAACTTTTACTTCAGATTTTGGGTTTCTTTGTGTTTCTTTTTCCTTTTTCTTTCTTGTATTCATAGTTATGTTAGAATCTGACCCCAAAATGTAACCTTAACTGGTTACAAGGGCGTTAGTAAATTGTCCTCTTAAAACTGCTAGGACTGATTGTAAAGAACAGATGCCAATAAGTAGTTGAGGAGGCCAATACTGAATTTGTTAATCTTATCTTAATTCCAGTGCCAACTTTAAATCCTTGCTGTTGTAAATTTTTTTTTTTGCAGCTGCCTACAGAATCGTTGTTTTATCGAGCTGTACTTCAGGTTATTATAGAAGAAATTTATGGTGTCACCAAAAGGTATGAAATTCACAGAATACAAACTAGAGATCTGATTCTTTTTCACCTCTATTCTGCAGAGAAAGAACTTCTTCAAAAGCAGAAGAGCACAGGGATCAGTCTTATCAGACATTATATACCTATCAGTATTAAAATGCAGGATAGTTTAGTTAGTCCTAAATTCACATCACAAATGTATTGCCCTTCCTTTACCCACAGATGAAATAAGTCCTCTCTGATCCTAGATATGTGTGTAAAACTTACCTTCACCAGAGAACTGACAACAAAAATCACTAAAAAGTCAACACAGTCCTGGGCTACCCTGTTATGCAGAGGTCCTGGGGTCTTTAATACTGCAGAAGGAAAAAAAGACATTTCCATTTGTTCTGAGAAAAACTGCTGAAAGCTTAATAGCCATGATGGCTGTGAAAAGCTGCCTATGCTTACCCTGGCAAGTACTGTGCCCTTCTAGGATGGGATTTGGAGAGCTGATCCTGAGGACCTGACAACTGCACTATGCTCTTTTTTCTGCAGTTGTAGCTGATAGATTTTTTTTAATTCTGTGGGATATATGCCCATGTGCATCCAGAAGCCCACCTTGCAGTTTAGTTTAATTTGAAAACAACCCATTTCCCATTTCTTTTTTAGCTCTGATCCTATTCCACAGTGTGAATCAAGGCTTGAGATGTGGGGGAAATTGGAAAACTCACTTCAGAAATATATTCCTGGTCTAAAATGGATGCTAATGCATACACCTCCAAGTTTTCTGCTCAGTGCAGAGCCAGGCAGCTTACCCTTCAAAAGGTCAAACTCCTGAAAGAAAGGCTTTTTTTAAATTTATTTTAAAATTGCATAAACTATCACACATAAAATCGTAACTATTAAATTATAAAGAAAAGAAAAAGTGAGATAGATGATCATGTTTAATTTTTTAATGTATTTTTTAAAGTGTAATTTGGAGGAAGTAATTAAGATTATACTTTTGAAAGAAAAGCAATGGCTACTTTAGAAAGATTCTTCTCCCCCTTCCCTCCCAAGTTTTATTGCTGAGCATGATGTTAAATGGCATGGAATATCTCTGCTGTCCATTCAGGTCACTCGTGTGTGTCCCTGACTTCTTGTGCACCCCCATCCTGCTCCCTGAGGGGCAGAAGGAGGGATAGAGTAGGCCTTCATGATATGTAATCACTGTTTGGCAGTAGCTGAAACACTGGTGTGTTACCAGCACTGTTTAGCCACAGATGCAAACCACAGTACTATATGCCCTGCTGTGAAGTTAGCTCCCTCCCAGCCAGACTCAAACTATCTTTCCCCCAGCAGCTTGTGATGAGGATCCAGCTGCCCATCTCCCAAAGAGCAGCATAACAGCATAATCATTAACTGATTTTCAGACTGCATCAGCCCAAATGGTTAGGTGCATCTGAATATAAAATATGACCACCAAAATAGTTCTGAATGAGTGAGGAGTCCTTGCCAGACAAACAGCATCAGATTTACCACTGAATGAAGTCCTTCTGTTCATCTCAGTGAGTATTAACTCTGATCTTTATGTAAGAAGGGTTACTAAGAATAAAGAGAGGAAAAAGTTTTAAACTAAGGTATTTCTATTCAGTATTTCATTGGATGGGGCCAGGAGGTGAGTGTATTCCTTCTTAATATGAAAATTCTGCAGCTGAAAATTTAATTCTAACACTACACATCTGGACAATAAATTATGTTAGGGCACAGTTAAGAAAGCAAATTCAGACCAACAAAAACTTTTCCTGTTGTTTCTCTGAGATACTTTAGACAGAGAAAAGAGAACAAATCTAAGTGGCCTGTTAGGATTCAGTCTTCCTATATATTATTTTTTTTTTAAGTTTTTGTGATTTATTTTAACATGTTTTCTGAATAACCCACATATTTTGGCTGGCTTCAAAAGCAAGGCCACTGAGTTGTAAACAGGAGAAAATTCTGGCATCGTTTAGGGAAATAAAAAGTGCAAGCGTAAGAACACAAAGAAACAAGAAGAAGTGAAATACTACTCCAGCTTGATACTTGTTTGGTCCAGTGGTTGATGGTAAATACATTACAGCAGTATTATAGCAAATTATAGAAGCAGCATAAAAGGTAATATCACAGAGTGACAGTATCACAATGCATTAGAGGTTGGAAGGGACCTCAAGAGATCATCGAGCCCAACCCCCCTGCCAGAGCAGGATCACTTAGGGTAGTCTGCACAGGAATACATCCAGGTGGGTTTGGAAAGTCTCCAGAGAAGGAAACTCCACAACCCCCCTGAGCAGCCTGTTCCAGTGCTCTGTCACCCTCACTATAAAAAAACTTCTCCTCATGTTGAAGTGAAATCTTCTATGTTCAAGCTTGTACCTGTTGTTTCTTGTCTTATTATTATGAACCACTGAAACACCTTGGCCCCCTCCACTTGATACTCACCCCTCGGATATTTATACACATTGATCAGATCCCCTCTCAGTCTTCTCAAGACTAAACAGCTCCAGGGCTCTCAGCATCAGCAGAGAAAAGAATTAAAAAGAAATAAAAAGATTAGGGGAGAAATTAAAGAAACAACCTTTTAAAAAAGCCAACTGAAATAATAACTGTACTATAACCATAGTACAATTGTTCCACTGCTGTATCTAGAAATTTCTTCAAATATTAGCTTGCTTGTTTTAAGTAGAAGAAGCGAAAAGGAAAACCGTTACTAACTTGGCAGCTGTAGCTGTCTGACTGATCTCTTTCTCCTTAATTAAAAATTGAATTAAAAATGTGTTAATTGCTGTTGTTGGATATATATATATATATATATATATATATATATAAAAGCCTGCATGCTGATGCTGTATTTGCAGTGATCGACACGTTGGGAAAATTTTCTCCAAATCGTCCTCCTTCATTGATTACGTCAGGAAGTCTCTGAAAAAGCTGGAACTGGATGGTTCAAAGGTAAGTCACTAAACAGAGATGGCAGGAAACATTCATGTCTGTGTAAAGCTCTGGAAGTCACCACCACAATGCACTGAGTTGATTTGCTTTGGATAATGCTGTATCAATGTAAAGCATTCTCATTTTTATTATTATTAATAGAGCAAATCCATAATTATTTTTATGTATTAAAAAAAGAACCAACAACACATCAAAGTTGGTGTTTTTCATGGGGATTTTTGGAAATAGACTTCCATGTATAAATTCTTTAAAAGATTTTGGTTTAAGTTACTTTATTCTAATGGTTTTTTTTTAACTAATCCTTTTATTATACATGGTGCTTATGATCAGGTTTTGTGTTTTTCTCTAAGCCTTTCTGGTATTTCTGAATTTAATCCTATAAGTCCCCTTTGAGTTAAAAAAAGAAATGTAATGCATGCTCTATTTTATACATGCTGTCATTTAGAGGTAAATACACTTTTCAGATGCCAAGTGAAGGAAGCATGAATCACACAAACACAGAATGGCCTGAGTTAGAAGGGACCTTAATGATCATCTAGTTACAACCCTTCCTGCCACAGACAGGAACACTTCCTACTTAGACCAGGTAGCTCAAAGTCTTATCCAGCTGGTCTTCAACACTAATAGGGATAAGGTGTCCACAACTTCTCTGGGCAACCTTCATAGTAAAAAGCATCTTGCCTGTGCTGATAATATGCATCCTGATAAAAGTAACTCTTGCACTTTTAAATCCAGCTGAAATATTATCCTATACAAACATGTTGCTTTTTTTTTTTGTCTGTATTTACATGATCAAAAAAACCATGGAAAAATTAATCACATAGTAGACACTTTGCCCCATTTTATTTTCTTTTTCCCTTTTTTTTTCTGCAGCAATATTATCTTGATCCCTTTGGACATCTTTTGAAACTGAAAAACATAACACTATAGCAGTACAGATATTTCCATCCATGTACTGTGTTTCTTTTACAATGCAGTTCTCAAGGCAACTTCCCATTTATTTTAGCTTTTAGGCAGACTCCTTTGAACATCATTGAAGCATTAATACTTTTTTTCTTTAAATTAATAAATGTTAAGGATGAATGTTGAGATTTTAAAATAAGAAGTAAATACACCATTGACGTTTAACCTTATAAAATTTTGAGGAGATTTCTGTTATGTTCTTGAGTGTCTTGCCTAAGTGTTACAGCTGCTAAATTGGTCAACAGATGGCAACATAGTATTAGGCACAGACTGTGTGTGAAGATCACAAGAGCACTGTGAAAACAAGTTGTGCAATGGAGACAGTGATCATTAGAAAGATTATTAACAAATTTAGTACAAATCAAAGAAAAAGCAGGAGTGGCAAGTATGTGAAATATTTAAGTTCAATGTTGTGATAGTCTTTGGTAAAGCAACTCTTAAAATTTGTCAAATCACTTCAAATTTGCCAGCCACACCGTGCATGAACTAGGAGAAAAATGCAAAACCAAGTAAGCAAGTAAATGCAAATAGCATTGGAAACTTGTTTACAGCATTAAGAAAAAGACATGCCTGAAATTCACTATGTTTTTAAAGGACTGTTGGAGAGAAGTGAAGAGGAAAAGGACTTGGGGGTCCTAGTGGATGGAAGGGTGACCATGAGCCAGCAATGTGCTCTTGTGGCCAGGAAGGCCAATGCCATTCTGGAGTGGATTAGAAAGGGTGTGTTTGGTAGGTCGAGAGAGGTTCTCCTCCCCCTCTACACTGCCCTGGTGAGGCCTCATCTGGAATATTGTGTCCAGTTCTGGGCTCCTCAGTTCAAGAAAACCTCAGGGAACTGCTTGAAAGAGTCCAGTGCAGAGTCACAAAATGATTAGGGGAGTGGAAGATCTTCCTTGTGAGGAGAGACTGAGGGAGCTGAGGGCTCTTTAGCTTGGAGAGGAGGAGACTGAGGGGTGACCTCATTCATGTTTATAAATATGTAAAGGGTGAGTGCCAAGAGGATGGAGTCAGGCTCTGCTTGGTCAGGCAATGGGTGGAAGTTGAGGCATAGGAAGTTCCATGGAAACACGAGGAAAACTTTTTTCACTGTGAGAGTGATGGAACACTGGAACAGGCTGCCCAGGGGGTTGTGGAGTCTCCCTCTCTGGAGATAATTCAAAACCCACCTGGATGCATTCCTGTGTGATCTGCTCTAGGGGGGTTGGACTGGATGATCTTTTGAGGTCTTTTCCAACCCCTAACATCCTGTGATTCTGTGACTATCTTAAATTCTGCTTGAAAATTGAGTTACCTGTTTGTTTTCCTATATAAATAGGCACTAACATCATGCATTTACCCCACCTGAAAATAAAATGGTGTCTTCCTCAGTGTATGCACAGTCACCCAAAAGCAGTAGTGGGTTGTTTGTACAATGATCAGTTTGCTAAATTATTGATTAAGCTCTCAGGTAGCGAGCTGTAAGTTCTTTGCTTTAAAACTAGTAAGCATGGAAACATTGTGTCAATATGTTGGATTTTAGCTGCCTTTTGCTAGAAAGAATGTAGGACAAATTCAAATTGCCCTGAGAGAAAGATGTCTGTCGACACTACTTCAAGCTGCACGTGTTTGTGTTGTTGCTAAAGACCTGATTGAAGTCAGTGCTCATTTTTGCTTATATTTCTCCTCACTTGAATGTACAGCTGGCTGCATGCTGAAGACTGAATTTTATGCTGATGTAAACAACACTATTTTTTATTTCCCAGCTATGTTGAAACTTGCAGCAGCAGAAAACCAGTGGTATTTTGATACTGCTGAGAGGAAGGTTGTTGCTGCTTCAACAGTGGTTCTGACACTGCAATTTTCATGGTGAAGTCAGCACCATATGTAGAAACCGTTGGAGAAGGTTAAATTCCTCTCTTCAGAAAAAAAAAATACTTACATAGCTAGAAATGTGGTGAAGCTTAATCATTTCCTCTCAAAGACAACAAAAATCAAAGAGAAATTTACACAGAATTTGTTTTCTAGCTCTGTTTTTAAAAAGGAACAAAAGAGCAGCTGTACTGCATAGAACCAAATGTCTACTCTGTCTGGCAGTGGCCAAAAATTAATGCCTTGGGAAGGATATCAAATGAAAGTGAGCATATATGCAGGGTACTTCCAGAACAATCCAAAATGTGCCTGTCATTCAGCAAAAACAAAAGGAGGCAATAATTGTCTTCATGCATAAATGTATTTAGGTGACATTAAAAAACCAGCTAAAGCTTTCTAACACCATGTAATACAAGCAGAGAACTGTGACAAAATACTGCTTACCTCTGAGTCAGTGTTTTATGTGTGCAAAAATAGTTTCTAAAAAACAGAAGTCAGAAAACTGTGAGTCTCAGGTCTTCTATTGTGCTTATCATAAAATCGAAGAGAGTTTAATCTCTGCATGATAATGAATATGCCTCAGAGTAGAGGGGTAGCAGCACTAAGTTTTTTAGGAGTCACTGCCAGGGTTTGGTAGCTTGGCCTGTATAGTAGTCATGGATGCTTTTGATCACTCTGGCTGGATCTGGACTGTGGGACATAAACATCCTTCCAAGCTCATGATTCATGATAAGCATCACAGCTGCCTACATCATGTACATCAATTCCTCTGTTCCTTATGGAGGAGTAGCCCTGGTGCAATCTGGTAATTTTCCAGTCTAGACAGATGTGGAGGCAGGATAAAGAGTGTGAGTGCATAAAACACCTGCTTTCAACTCCTTTATTTAAAGTGTGTGCCGTTTGCTAGATACAGAACTGATGAAGACTCTCGTTAGGTATCAATATCCAACCAGCAAGCTAATTTTTGCTATTGTTTTTCAGGAAAGTTCTTTAATCCTGCCAATTCTTCATGTGAACAAGCCCCTCTTTCATTAGTGAAATAGATGTGAAGATCTTTGCATATTTGAAGTAAGAACCAGACCCTTTATCATCAGAAATAGAGTGAGACAAAATAAGATAATAATTTTTTTCTACCAAAAAAAAAAAAAATCATTTACCAGTCACCTAGGGCCATTCATTGTTACAAGGCAGTTTGGAGACTGAGGTTTCCTGTTACCTTGCCCAGTATCCTGATACAGGCCAGGATGACATTGGCCTTCTTGGCCACCTGGGCACACTGCTAGCTCATGTTCAGCCAGCTGTTGATCAGTACCCCCAGGTCCCTTTCTGCCTGGCCACTCTCCAGCCACTCTGTCCCGAGCCTATAGCACTGCGTGGGGTTGTTGTGGTCATGTTGTATGGGCAGAGCATTCAGTGTCACATAGATATGAGTGAAATTCTTTCTATCAGATTTCTTTCCCCTTTTATTCACTGTTTTACCTAATTTAACATGAATGTGGCTTCTTACTTAAGGGAATGAAGCATTTGTCCCTGTTTTTTCCTAGAGGAGCTGGCCACTCTTACACTTGTTAACCTCATTTCTTTCAAAGAGCAACAGCAATCCCTCCTTCCTCTTCAACAGAACATGTTTCAGCTCTGTAGCCACCTTGCAGATGGGTTTAAAATTAAGCCTCTTCATTAATGCATTTGGTTGCTGCCTAAGACAGCAAATTCTGCAAATTGCATTGCACTGGAAAAGAAGTCTGTAAAAGTACAGACATGTTTGTGCATTTCTGCAGTCTTTGAAGGGAAAACCCCAAAACTTTCTTGAATTGCCTGGTGTCTTGTACTTGTTGAGATGGATTAGCAAAAGATCTTTCATAGTGTGATTAAAGGAAGAAAATGTTTACAAGGCTAAGGCCTGGATGCATGTCTGGCAGGCTTTATGATCTATGATCCAGCTAGGATCCATTTCTGCTGTTAAGTGAGAGCCTTAGTGAGTGGAGCTGTTTAACAAAGGGAAGCTGGCCAGAACTCCTGTAAAGTGCAGTCTGGAAATAAGGAGAGAAAGCTATTTAATGCCACGTCTGGATTACAGGAAGATGTACAGGGCTGGAAACACTCCTGACACATCCACAAAGAAAAACTATTAGTCACTTTGATTTCATGTCCTGCTATATCCACACAATAGTTACTGCTATGGGCTAATAGCAGTAACTTTATCTTAGTCAAAACACTTCACAAATCACTTAACCCTTTCACATGTAGGCATATGCTAGGGACATACAATAGCAGTTTCAGAGGAAGTGTCATCTTAGGCTTTCATACACTTATGCACCCAAGTGTGTTGGTGCAGATTTACTTGGTTTTGCTTAACCAAGCTTCCAAGTCTCCTGTGACTGGTGTATTTCAGTTTTCAACAGTCTAGTGTCTGCACATAACCTGAAGTTGCTGGGGCTTTTCCCTTGGAAAAAGTCATTTATTTGGTTGATGCCCCACCCAACAACCTGAGATGAGATCTGCAACAATAATCAGATGGTTAATGCTTGGTTTCCACCATCCCTTTTCACTCTAATCCTGACCAGACTCATTAAAAATGGCTGCTGCCTGTGTGTCTTTTCCAGTCCTGTGCTTCAGGTGGAGCATCCTAAAAAGATTTACAGCTGTCGGGTCTCAACTAGCAGGTCAGTAAAGGGCACTAGACCCTTCTGTGAGCTGTTATACTCATCACCATAGCATTTATGTTCATAAGAGAAACTCAAGTCCACCATCTGTCAGCACTCCTGGGGAGATGCCAGGCAATTGGAAGCTTTGCCAGCACGACACTGGTCTACAAAAAGGGCCAAAAGGAGGATCCGAGGAACTCCAGGCCTGTCAGCCTCACCTCCGTACTGGGGACGAATATGCAGCAGTTCATCTTGACTGTGCTCACACAGCAAGGGCAGGATAATAAAGGGATCAGGCCCAGCCAGCGTGGGTTCATGAAAGGCAGGTCCTGCCTGACCAACCTGATCTCCTTCTATGACCATTTGACCCGCATAGTGGATGAGGGAAAGCCTGTCACTGTGGCCACCTGGACTTTAGTAAACTCTTCGATGCTGTCTCCCACAGCATTCGCCTCAAGAAACTTTCAGCCTATGGCATAACCAGATGGACTCTTTGCTGGAATAAAAACTGTCTGGATGGCTGGGCCCAGAGGGGTGTGATAAATGGAGTTAAATCCAGCTGGTGGCTGGTCACAAGTGGTGTCCCCCAGGGCTTGGTACTGGGCCAGTTCTGTTTAACATTTTTATCAGTGATTTAGATGAGGGGATTGAGGGCATGCTCAACAAGTTTGCAGACAACACTCAGTTGAGCAGGAGTGTTGACTGGCTCGAGAGTAGGAAGGCTCTACAGAGAGAACTGGGCAGGTTAAATCAATGTCCAGCAGGAGTAGGGAAGTGATTATGCCCTTGTACTTGGTCCTGGTGAGGCCACAGCTTGAGTACTGGGTTCAGTTCTGGGTGTCACGGTATAGGAAAGATATTGAGGTCCTGGAGCTTGTCCAGAGAAGAGAAACAAGGCTGTTGAGAGGTTTGGAGGGTGTCACGGGAGGAGCTTGAGGGAACTGGGGTTGTTTAGTCTGTAGAAGAGAAGGCTAAGAGGAGATCATATTGCTCTCTGCAACTACATGAAAGGAGGGTGGAGTGAGGCTGGTGTTGGTCTCTCCTCTCAAGTCATTAGCAATAGAACAAGAGGAAATGCGCATAAGTGGTGCCAAGGGGAGGTTTAGATTGGATATTAGGAAAAATTTCTTTCCTGAAAGAGTGGTGAAGTGTTAGAACAGGCTGCCCAGGCAGGTGGTGGACTTGCATCCATGGAGGTGTTCAAGAAGCTGCAGATGTGGCACTTCAGGATATGGTTTAGAGGTCATGGGAGTTGGGTTATGGCTGGACTCAATAGCCTTAAAGGTCTTTTCCAGTCTTTTTGATTCTGTGTTTCTATGATTCTGTAATAGTTGAGATATATTTCCTATAGCAGTAGTGATTTTCTTTTTAAATGTTGGCCCTTTCAAAGGACACACAACAGCATGCATCTGTGACTTTTTGCTTTCATTTTGATGATGTGAATGCATAACAATAGCATTGGCATGCACTTAAAGACTTACAACTAAGTAGGTGAGCTTAATTAGTTGCTCTCAGTTCTACAACTAGCAAGTAAACAATAAAGTTGAAGGTCTGAGATTTTCAAGATAATAATAAAATAATTTATTCTGTTGATTCTTAATGAGATAAGGATATGTTAATTTTAAGAATAACTGGGTTTACCCTTGGAGCATAAATATGGTTGTATTACAGGTCTCAGTGATTTATCACTGCTCTAGAACTGCAGATCTAATATGTTTCCTTTTTGTAATTGCTCAGATGGCAGAGTGAGCATGGATTAAGGAGATGCCTTCTCTTATTTTAAGATGAAGCAGTTAGCTAAATCTATGTTTAATATATTGGGATCAGTCCTGAATAAATTTTCAGCAGACATAAATTATACTGTGCTTGCCTGCATTTATTTATATGATAATAGTGCTCTTTTAAAAATTAATTCACATATAATGCCAGTTTGCTTTGTTCAGATCCATATAATATTAGATGGGAACAGTTAAAGGCAAGAACTTAAATACAGGACTTTCAAAGACTCCTGCTAAGAGGCTCAGATGTCCTGGTTCCATACATGCTTTGTGAAAACGCAGTGGTAAATGAACACTGCAGGTAACTTCACAGTCAGTGGCTGGGAAAATGTTTGGAAACACTTGAGTTTTTTGGGATCCATCCTTAAGATCATATTTTCCCCCTTTTCAGGTAAAAGCAGGAGCCATTTGACAAGTCTTTACAAACTTTGTAGTCTCTCTGAGGAACATGCAAGTGGAAGCCCTGTTCCCTCAAGTGTTGGTTTTCAGTCCAACCTGTCTTATGAGCTGTCCTGGTTTTAGTCCCTAATCAGGTTCTGCTCATGTAATGGTGAGTAGGCTTTGAGAATATTCCTTCCCATTGCCACAGCTGTGCTTCTCATACAGTACCACTTGCAATTCATCACACATATTTCCTAGTCTGGGCCTACACCAGCTGTGATTCAGATGTTCTAATGTTCTTCTGAGTCATCGAACATAACTATGTCAAAATATGTTGAACAGAATGTTGTGCTTGTTTTTTCATCATTTTAAAGCATGTAATTAAGAAACATTGTGCTCTGCACACATGGCTGATAAGCAGTGCTGCAATTGAATGAGCAAGTCAGCCTAGGACATGATAAAAAGCCTCTGTAGTTATGGAGCTTGTCAGGACGAGTCGCATTATGATATTTAGAAAGCTGCACAGTTTTAAAAATGAGGTGTTTGGGCAGTTCCATCCTTCCTACAAAATGCTTAATAAGTTTTCCACAGCCATGTGAGAACCTTCTAAAGTACCAGATTGCTCTTTACTTCTTCCACCTTTAATACAGATGATAGAGTTTAACGTTTTGCAAGCAAAAGTAGTTTTTTGTATGAATTTCTGATTTACCGACCTTACAGAATTTTGACCGAAAGGAGCATGGCAATCTCCAAACCTTTCCCATGGGATTAGTTGAGTTAAGAATTTCTAAGGTTAAATTCTGCACCAATATGAGTTCTTTAACCAAATGGATTTATTTCACTTCCTAAATTCAAGTGATTTATGATGGTCTCTTATTTTATTTTATCTTATTTATTTTATTTTATTTTATTTTTTATTTTATTTTTATTTTATTTTAATTTTATTTTATTTTATTTTATTTTATTTTATTTTATTTTATTTTATTTTATTTTGTTTTATTTTATTTTATTTTGGTTTGCTTTGGTTTGGTTTTGTTTTATTTTGGTTTATTTTATTTTGGCTTATTTTATATTTATTCTATTTTATTTTAGGGGGGTTGTTTGTTTTTTTTCATTTCTGTCAGCTAAATTGCATTGAAAGAAACTACTTTCTTGGAAGTGAAATATTACTAATGTAGACAACACTGTTGCTAGTATGAAAAGGGTGGCCTGTTCTTTTGCTATGAGAAAACATTTACCAGCACCTTCCCCCTTCCTTGTAATTTGTCACTGACTTTTAAAAGCATTATTGCACTGTGCTCTGTTCTAAAGTTAATAAAATGCCCACTTTAACTTAATATGTTACAACCCTCACTGCTTTAAACCTCTCAAACTACAGTGAAGTCATCCCAGGGTGATACTGAAAGAGGAAAAGGATCTTGTAACTGGTAATGCAATAAGAGTGCTCTGTGTCCTATGGGATCTGTGCTGGATCTGTCTGAGCATCTGTAGGTCATGTCATGCATCCTGTTTCTACACTTGCCTTGAAATCTGAATACTGATATAATGTGAATCAATGTGATGGATGAGTGAAAATTCAGCCATCATTTTGGTCAGTGTTTCATACAACACAATTCTTTATAATAGCTTACTTCAATATGTCAGAGAAACAGAGACATGGGGTAAATGGAGATGTGCATCTTTTAGCTTACCATAGAGTGTCCCTTGACTTGTAACATCTCCTCAGCAACGGCTAGTAGAATATGATAAATTGCAGTTTGCAAAGTAAGGGAAGTAAAAGGAAGAGTCTTAGCATGTGGCTTAATTCTACTGTTGTTTTAAAAAGTGTTCAAAAAGCACATACCTCAGATTGGGAAACAGTAGTAGAATTGTGTAATACAGTAAGACATGAGCCAACCTGAGTGTATACAACTATACTGGGAACTATAAAGGAGAAAGTTCTTGGAAACTGGGAGAGAGGAGGACTTTTAACCTGAGATTCCTTCTAATCTTAATGTCTACCCTGCACTAAATTCAGTGCTGACGTCTTTAAATCACACAGAATCACAGAATGCTAGAGGTTGGAATGAAGGCTTGGGGAACACTTGCATTGCAGCCTGAAAATTATATGTGCATCATGCAGTTTTCAAGTGTAATTGTTATTCAAGCAGCTGAAATACTACCCCGGTTGTGGTAGCACAATGTTTTAGTGTGACAAGGAATATTAAAAGATGTGACTTTCATTTCAATTACATAACCTGACCTCAGTGCCAGGCAAGAGTATGGAACAGATCATTTTGAGTGCAATCACTCAGCACCTACAGATGGCCATGGGACCAGACACAGCCAGCATGGATTTGGGGAGGCAGGTCCTGCTCATCCACCTGATCTCCCAGGTGACCTGCCTGGTGGATGTGGGGCAGGCTGTGGATGTAGTCTACCTGGACTTCAGCAAGGCCTTTGACACTGTCCCCCACAGCAAACTCCTGGCCAAGCTGGCAGCCTGTGGCTTGGACAGGAGCACTCTGTGCTGGGTTGGGAGCTATCTGGAGGGCCAGGCTCAGAGAGTAGTGGTGAATGGTGCCACATCCAGCTGGAGGCCAGTCACTAGGGGTGTACCCCAGGGATCAGTGCTGAGCCCCATCCTGTTCAATATCTTTATTGTTGAAGGCATTGAGTCCATCATCAGTAAATTTGCAGATGACACCAAGCTGGGAGCAGGTGTTGATCTGTTAGAGGGTAGGAGGGCTCTGCAGAGGGACCTTGACAGACTGGACAGATGGGCAGAGTCCAAGGGCATGAGATTTAACAAGTCCAAGTGCCAGGTTCTACACTTTGGCCAC
Source organism: Indicator indicator (assembly GCF_027791375.1). Lineage (NCBI taxonomy): Eukaryota > Metazoa > Chordata > Aves > Piciformes > Indicatoridae > Indicator > Indicator indicator. The sequence goes on along the minus strand of NC_072012.1, from coordinate 44,058,235 downwards.
AATAACCCCATGCAGTGCTACAGGCTGGTGTCAGAGTGGCTGGAGAGCAGCCAGGCAGAGAGGGACCTGGGGGTACTGATTGACAGCCACTGAACATGAGCCAGCAGTGTGCCCAGGTGGCCAAGAAGGCCAATGGCATCCTGGCCTGCATCAGGAATAGTCTGGCCAGCAGGAGCAGGGAAGTCATTGTGCCCTGTGCTCAGCTCTGGTTAGGCTGCACCTCGAGTACTGTGTCCAGTTCTGGGCTCCTCAATTCAAGAAAGATGTTGAGATGCTGGAAGGTGTCCAGAAAAAGGCAACAAAGCTGGGGAGGGGTCTGGAGCACAGCCCTGTGAGGAGAGGCTGAGGGAGCTGGGGGTGTTTAGCCTTGAGAAGAGGAGGCTCAGGGGAGACCTCATTGCTGTCTACAACTACCTGAAGGGAGGTTGTAGCCAGGAGGGGGTTGGTCTCTTCTCCCAGGCAACCAGTAACAGAACGAGAGGACACAGTCTCAAGCTGCACCAGGGGAGGTTTAAGCTGGATGTTAGGGAAGAAATTCTTCACAGAAAGAGAGATTGGCCATTGGAATGTGCTGCCCAGGGAGGTGGTGGAGTCACTATCCCTGGAAGTGTTTAAAACCAGACTGAATGAGGCACTTGGTGCCATGGTTTAGTTGATTAGATGGTGTTGGTTGGGTGATAGGTTGGACTTGATGATCTCAAAGTTCTTTTCCAACCTGGTTAATTCTGTAATTCTATGATGTAATTCTGATTAATATTGATTGCATTCATTCAAAATGCATATTAAATTAAAGTCTAAATAAACTTAGGTTTCTCAGTAATTTCATTATCTGCTTTACGCTATGTTATATTACATTATTTGTAACTACCTTAGTCGTGGGAAACTTGTAACCAGTTGTGCAGTATGGTCTGCTAAGTGTTTTGAACTGATCCAAGACACTGCTCTGCTAAAAGGGTTGCCTCATTCCTCTCTTGTACTTGTGCAAGATAATGCTGGTACAGAAAGAGAGAGAAGAAACAGAGAAATGTGCAGTCCCTTTGAGGCAGCAAAGAGGAATTGCATCTGCTTAAACAGACTGTAGAACATCCTTAGGCTCTGTCTCTCCTCTATAGGGTGTGTGCAGCATGACTTTCATTCAGTCAGAGTACTCTTAGTCTAGGGAGAAACACAACTCTGACAAAATACTGTCTGGAGAAATGTTGAGTGTGGTAGTTTGCACACTTCAAAGTTGCATGGACGACTCCAGTGGCTAAACAGAGCTTGCTTTGCATGTGTAAGTACAATTCTGTTCCTGAAAATGTGAATTTACTCCTGCTACACCTTGGAAGGATAGCTGAAGGTTATGTTGGGTACCTTCTAAGAGCTGAATCCAGGTGGCAAGCTGTTCCAGTTTCAGGCAAAGCCAATGTTACCTAGGTTTTCGTCTTCTTCCAATAAACTGACCACGTAGCTCACTGCCAGTTACCCTTTTCAAGCCATTTTCAATCTGCTTTTTGTGGACACCTTCTTTTCCAGCTAGGCTGTTGTATTAGATTGATTAACTCATCAAACTGTTAAATGGGGCAAGGTTTGGGACAGTACCTCATCTATCCATGACAGTACCTCATCTATCCATGACAGTACCTCATCTATCCATGACAGTAGGATGTATTCAGTAGGAATGTGTAGTAAGTAAGGAGTGGAAAAGTGTTTGGGATCAGTACTCAAGTATGACAACACCCTCGAGACATTTTTGTTGCAGCTTTTTGTTTGCCAAACATTTCACAACTTGTTTTCTCTTACTTTGAATGTTTCATTTTGAAAAGCTGAGAAGATAAAGGAAGCCAAAGCAAAAACATTTCATGACCACGTTTTTACAAATACTGATCTTTGTATTTTAATTCCAATTAGCTTGTAATTTCAAAAATCCATTACACTAAACCCCTTGTAAATCTCAGTTGAAATGGAAGTCTCGTAGGGAAGAGGTTGTCTCAGTCTGGAGGAGGAGAGAGACTTGATCTTTTCTATAACATTCCCCTGTGTGAAATTAAGGCACAAAAAAGGTCAAATATCAGAAGCAAGGCTATTGTGAACAGAACAGAGAAAGAGAGAAAAGGAAGAGAGAGGAAGAGGGAAAATAAAGAGAGGGAGAGAGCAAGAAAGGAATGATATTACCACCCCACCCCACCCCCCCAAGACACTTTTCTGACAGAGGAGGGGAGGTAAAGAGAAATGTCCCAGGGTTTGTGTTTTGGCTTGTGCTGCCCTCAGCCAGAGGAAGGGAGATGGAGAGAGGTTCATGATGGTTTGCCCTCCTCTGTGCAGCCTCCAGAGTGTAGTGTCGTCAGTGGAGTTCTTTTCTCTTACAGAGGGCATGGCATGGTCCCTTGGTGGTGGGGCATCCTGGACTGCTGCTTCCAGGCTGAGCCATGGTGGTGTTCCCTCCCATAAGCTGGTATATCTCAGGGCTATTATTCAGTCCTTTTCACCTCAGCTCCCCCCTGGCCTCTCACTCTAGTCCCATTGTCTTCCAGGTATTGCCTCCAAGGAATCCTGTATGCTTGCAGGGGTCTGCACTGGGGTAGTGCTGCACCCCCTCCTGTTTTCTACCTGTCCACAGCCCAATACACATCCTGTGCTTATCAGGCCAGGAGGTGATGTGTTGCTTAGTCTTTCCACCATCCTCCCCCTTTTGGGGTAGCTTGATGGGTAGAGCTGATCTTATCTTTGTGGCATTCCAAGGGTCTCCCACCACCCCCCTCCCCAGGCAGCTACTCTCTGGTGAGCAAAGGTGTTTTTATCTCTGTTGATTTACATCTACAAGAGAGGACTCTCTCAGAGCTTAAATAAGCTGTTTTGTTTATCTCATGACTGATATATTTTAGTTGGTTTGACTCTTTAGAGGGGAAGGTTAAAAAAAAAGAAACAACTCAAATATTTGCACAGCTTTACTGAAAATCAAACAGCAACAAGACCAAAAATGTTCTATTAGTCCACATTGGTAGTACCAGATTAGCTACTCAACTTTACTTCTGTAGCTAGGAAAAAGGTACTTTCTAAATTAAAAAAAAAAAAAAAAAAGCCTGAAAGACTACAAAAGTTTTTCTAACCCATCCCCTTGTTTTAAAGTATAGTTAGAATTTGGTGTCATTCTTTAAAAATGCTTCTCAAACCTTAAAGCTTCTTGTGATGGAGACTCAAAACCTCCCTGAAACAGAGAAAGTTTCTTCAAGTTTTGTGCTGATTTTTTTTTCTGCAGTGCAAGCCCATTAATTCTTCTCCTATCCATTGCAGACAACGTGAACAAACTGTTCTCTCTGCTCCTTGATGATAGGCTTCTAAAAACTGTTACTATGCCTACCTTTGATTTTCACCAATCTGGCCTGATCAGTTCCAGTTCCCTCAATCTTTCTTCACAGGTCATGTTTTCTGGAGCTCTGATCTCCCTTTTCTCTCAGGGTTTTTTCAGACAGTTCATTTCTCTCTTTGAAATCTGATGCCCCAAACATGGATACAGTATTCCAGCTAGAGCTTTGCTGTTGCCAAGCAGAGTTGAAGGATTACTTCCTCTGCTTTGCAGGCTGCTCTCCCATGCATGTCACACAACGGTGATTGCCCTTTTTTTGCAGCAGCACAATTGTGATTCTCCCTCAGCTTGTGATCTGCTGTATCTCCCAGACTGTCAGTTGCTGTTCCCTATCCTGAATGTAGCCCCTTCTGCCTCTCTGTACAGCATTTCAAACCTCTTCTCTAAGCAATTCTCCAATTTATGAAAATTATTTTAAGTTCTGGCAATGCTTTCCTGTTGCACATTTGTAGGCTTGATTAATGTGGTTTCTGTGCTATTGTCTTCTTACTAAACACTGCATATTGAGTTCTTACTAAACACTGCATTTTGTAAGAGACCACCAGTTAGCACATATTTTTTGTTGTTTAAAGGGTCATTAATAATAAGTCTGGTTATGGTCATTGGAACAGTTTTCACTTTTATAATACTTTGATCTAAACCTTGTTTCCTGAATTTGCTTGCAAAATTATTACATGAAATAGTGTCCAAAATCTTGCTGAAACCCAAATATAAGGCAACCAGTCGTTTTTCACTGTTATGGATTCTTTCACCCTCCTTACAAGCAAAGTAGACTGACCTGTGATTTGTTCTTGAAAAATTCATGTTGACTATTACTCATCTGCTTATCTTCCCATGTTTTAATTTTTTTCCATTTGTTTCAGTGCATTGAATTTTAGCTCACTCTCTATAATAAAAGACACACATGTACTAGCTGGCTGACATACCATCTTTGAGAACTTCTCAGTGACAATGAGTAATAATTCTTCCAGCTCTGGAGCCCTCAACACAGGAAGGACATGGACCTACTGGAGAAGGTCCAGAGGAGGGCCATAAAAATGATCAAGGGACTGGGACACCTCTGCTACAAGGACAGGTTGAGGGAGCTGAGATTGTTCAGCCTGGAGAAGAGAAGGCTCCAGGGAGACCTGAAAGCAGCCTTCCAGTACCTGAAGGGGGCCTACAAGTAGGCTGGGAAGGGACTGTTCACAAAGGGGCAATGGTTTGAAATGAGAGAAGAGCAGATTTAGATTGGAACAAGTTCTTTACAGTAAGGGTGGTGAGGCACTGCAACAGGTTGCCCAGGGAGGTGGTGGAAGCCCCCCTGGAGACGTTCAAGGTGAGGCTTGTCAAGGCTCTGAACAACCTGATCTAGATGATGTCCCTGCCTACTGCATGGGGATTGGACTAGATGAGCTTTAGAGGTCCCTTCCAACCCAAACCATTCTATAATTCTGTGATTTTGTAATGTGAATTCCCATCCAGAAGTCCTGACTGAAGCATGTTACTCTCATACCAGAATCCACTCCTCAATTATTTAGGTAAATCACTTGGAGACAGGGGTGAGGAGGGGATAATATACGTGGAAAAGGAAATGAGAACATTATCTCCACTTTACTATGTAATACTCATTTAAGAATGGCTGGAGCTTTCTGAATAATGAATGCATCTCAGTATTTCATGTCAGTGCAAAATGCTGTCTGAAGAGCAGTTACCGTAAATGAGAACTGAGAAACAGCTATTGAAAAATCATTATAAACCCTTAGAAAGTAGCTAATTTCAAAAACAAAGCATGGGTTTCATTTTTTTTGTAGTGTGGCTTTCAATTAGGAAAATAAAAAAATATTTCCTTTTAAAGTTGTCTTGAAAAAGTAACTAGAATAACTCTGAAATCTTCTCTCTCTTTTTTTTTTTTCACTCTGTTGCAGCTCTCAGACAGCTGTATAATGGATTACTATGAAAAATACAAGCACAGAATGAATGAGCTTGAAGCCTTTAATATGGTAAAAGTTTTAAGATTAATACTATTATTGTATGTAGGTGCTAGTCTAGAACAAAACCCTGTCAAGTTTTGCATGGAGATGGACTCTCTTACTCTGTGGTATGCAATCTCCAAAACAAAGCAGCTCCCCCTTCCAAACTTTGGAGCATATCCTATTCCAAAACTATATTAGGTGTCAGTAAAATAATAAAGTGAACACATGGAAGATTCTTTTTCAAGAGGGACTATTATGCTGGAAAATGAAATATCAGTCTCCTTTTAAACCTAGACAGGTCTCCATGCAGTTATTTAATAAAAATTCTTTATATTGAAATTCATTATTTCCCTCTTTAAAATTGCTCTGCTTCACATAATATCATTTTCTTGTTGGACAATGTCTTGAAACCAACTAAATAACATCATTTCCTCTCTTTATGGCATTCCATGTATTTTTGATCTCAAATATAATCTGTTTTGAAGATGTCCATCCCAGAGGGAAAATTGGCAAGGTAACATTTGTACAACAGGACTGCTAGAAAATGATTGACCTTCCTGGGATTTTCAGTGGAAGGGTAGCCATTTGGAAGTGTATTGTCTCTCTTTCATTGTAGCATCTGATCTTCCTTTCAGCTGAAGGTTGTTCTGGCTCCCTGCATAGAAGTTTTGATACTTCTGGATCGTCTTTGCTACCTCAAGGAGCAGGTATTTTTTTGCATTGTGTTTTTATGATACCTAAAGGCTACATCAGTGAAATGAGACTATTTCAGACCATTTATTACCGTGCAGACCAGAAGTCTCTGCTGCAGAGTTATTATTCTCATCATATTTGCAAAAGTGTAAACATTCATTCCATTTAGCATAAACATATGCCAGGCAGATGTTTTGATTTTCAGCAAAGCAGCAACAGTAAAGTTTATGTCCTTTTAATTGTATGGTAATTGCCAGTCAATAGACAGTAAAAAATAATTAAATATGCAACAGCTCTCATTTTATCCAACAGATTGTTATATTTAACCATTAAAAACAGTGTCATAAATGCTGAACAAACATTGTGCTGTACAAGTTAGATGCTTCCAAACAATGGATGTTAGATCATGTAATCCAAGAACTTTTTGAATGAGGTCCAAAATGTTTATGGTTTCCTTTTATTGTTTCTTAATTAAGATCAATGATGAGAGAGGGTGCACTTTTTTCCATCTCTATGGGTCAATTGAGGTATATTTGACTAGCATACAGCATAGATATATTTCACAAGTACAGACCTGGGATGTAATAAGCAAATGCTTCCACATTTACTCCATAATGATTTGTGTTGCAGCATTTCTTCTCACACTAATTTTCAGCTTGGCCTGTTTAACTCAGAAGCAGCAGTCATACTTTCTCTGCACCAGTAAACATTTTTTTTTTTTGGATAAATAATAATTTCCTAGGAGGAAATGGTAGCATCTTCCTGATTCTGCTGCGGGCCACAGTCAAAATACAATTTGAAAATGAAGATTAAAGTCATTCATGTGAATAACTTCTGAGTTTCCACTATAAACCTTTCATTTTAGCAGCTTCATTTTATCATAGGTAAAAATTCACTTTATTCTTGGAACAACTGAGTTGTAGGGAGTGTATGCTTTTGTTCTAACTGCTGTTTTTACAGAAGGGCAATTTGAAATAGTTAAATAATTATATATTTAATAATATTTAAATAATGATGTGTTTTCCCAAATGCCAACAAGTTATAAATCACTTAGAGATCTGTAGGGTTTCCAGCACAGGAGATCAGACTTGCTGCATTTAGCACTAATTTACCTTTCCTAAATGTAATATATGCACTGATTTAATCTTATGCTGGTTCATTCAACAAGATGTATTTAGGAAGGAAAAAAAACCCTAGAAATTATAAAAGCCATATGCAACATGAAGACCAGATCCAGCTGGCCTGATTCATTGGAAGTCAGTTCATTAGCTTCAGTAGTAGCATGTGCTGCATAAAATGAGTGGGACCTGATCCTAAATTTCTTTGCTCTGGTTCAACCAGAAAAAAAAAAAAAAAAGAAAGAAAGAAAAAAGCAAAGCTGTATTGATGAAGGGGGTGGTAATCATTTAGTAGTGCCAGAAATAATGTAATGAGTTTAAAACACATCCTGGTTTGGGTGTCCTTTTTTTTCCACGACAAACTTCCTGTGCTTTTCTTCTTAGGTAAATGTGTTTCCCTGCTTTGCTTTAAGGATTTTTTAAATTAATTTTTCTTTTGTTCAGTTTTGTATTTCAAACTGTGGGCCAATTACCATATCTTAGCTTTTAAGTCAAATGAAATTTTTATGTATTTCGATCCTATATCATTTTACAGGACAGCATTGCCTGGTCTGGACTTGTGAAGTTATTTGATCCGGTGAAGTCCCCCAGATGCTATGCAGTTATTGCTCTGAAGGAACACTCATGTTTTTAAGGAGAAGCAAACTGCAGAGAGACTGAAAACCCTGGGCTGATACTGCTGTTTCCTCACTTTTATTCTGTGATTTTTTTCATTGATTCTTTCAAGCACACTCCTTTTCAGCTGCACAAGTAAAAAGTGCAATGCCCCTTTGACTCATGAGAAATAAATAACTCCTTCCTAAATACTTCCTTATGTCAGTTATTAAACAATGTTGAACATCTGGCATCATTATAAGAGTTACAACCTGCATTATGTGATTATTATTTTGAATTCATTTTCAGTTTCTTCTTTTTAAGGCATTGTACTACGTATCAATACCTCTTCTCTCAGTATTTCTCGTTCACAGGATGATACCTTCTCAATTTTTGCTAGTGGCTGTCATCAGCAGTCTCAGGCTAGCCTCAACTTTTTCTTTTTGCACTCAGATGGTGCTGGTTTAAACAGAAAAATAACCTGCACTGTAAATGAGAGGTTCATAGACTAAATAGGATCTTTGTACTTCCCTGTTCTCCAGGTCGTTAGGACCACCTTATTTATAGAGCAGCCTGGAAGAGCTTAGGTAGTAACTACCTTCAAAGAGCAGTTTTGTATTAACCTCATCTTCCTTCAGGTATCTTCCTGGTGTGCATTTGGTTGACAGTTGCTCTGAAATTAAAAAATACAAATGTCCAGTCTAGTGAGAGATTTTCCAGTGCTGAAGAATCAGCTGCCTGGCTAGTATTCCTCTGGATTGTATCAGAAAGCTGTTATCTGACCCAAATGTGTAGGGCATAAATAATTTGATGCCCAAGTGAATGGAAACTTGCTAGGCAGTTTCTCCTTGGCTGTACTGCATTCCTGAATGGGACATTTATTTGTTGGTGCCTTTATCTCAGTGGGTTGCCTAATTAAACTTGCTGATTATCCATCAGATAAAAAGGATGAAGGTTTCTCTTCTAAGTTCCTGGTGGGAATGGATGGATACAAGCTCTTTAGGAGAGACAGGCAGGGGAGAAGAGGAGGGCGTGTTGCGCTCTGTATCAGTGACCAGGTTGAGTCCATGGAAGTCTGGGGAAGGATGAAAAACTGTCTGAGAGTTTATGGGTCAGGATTAAAGGGAAAGCAGAGTCAGGTGATGTCATAGTGGGGGGTCTGCTACCACCACCTGATCAGGAACACCAAGTGGATGAGGCCTTCTGTAGACAGATAGGAACAGCTTCACAAGCTCTGGTCCTCATGGGGGACTTCAACCACCCAGATACCTGTTGGAAGGACAACACAGCAAGGCATCAGAGGTCCAGAAGGTTCCTGGAAGACACTGATAATATTTTATTCCTCCATCTGGCAGAGGAGCCAACAAGGAAAGGTGCTGTGCTAGACCTTGTTCTCACCAATGAGGAGGAGCTATCTCAAGGGTAATCTTGACTGCAATGGCCATGAAATGGTTTAATTGATGATCCTTAGGACAACAAGGGGGGTGCAGAGCAAGCTCACTAGTCTGGACTTCAGGAGAGCAGGCTTTAAACTCCTCAAGGACCTGCTTAATAGGATACCAAGGGATAAAGCCCTGGAGACAAGAGGGACCCAAGAAAGCTGGATAGTATTGAAGGATCACCTCCTCCAAGCCCAGAAGCAATGCATCCCAAAAAAGAGGAAGGTTGACAAGAATGCCAGGAGGCCTGCATGGATAAATAGGAAGCTCCTGGATACCATTAGCTGCCAAAAGAAAGCCTTTGGAGGGTGGAAACAGTCTGCAGAGAAGGAGACTCCACAACCTCCTTGGGGAGCCTGAAACCTCTCTGGGGAGCCCACGCTGTTGGAAAAATTGACTTGGGGATGAAATTTCCTTTTTAGTGTTATGAATTGATTCTTGTGCTTTTTCAGACCAAATGAAAAAAAAAATGGCAAGCAAACAAAATAACCTCAAAATAAGAGAAAAAAAATCCAGGCATATCTGATCTCCCAAGAAAGAAGGCAGAGTTTCACACTGGAAGCAAGTGCTTAAAAATACCCTGTTGAGGTCCCAGAGTATTCATTTTAGCAAGCCTCAGATGATTCAGTTTGAACACAGTTAAAAATACATTTGGTGTATAGGCTATTGCTAGTTTTGTGTGATATTTTAATGTTTGTAAATCATAGCTTCATGGAATGGTTTGGATTGGAAGGAACCTTAAAGATCATCTAGTCCCAACCCCAACCCATGGGCAGGGACACCTTCTACTAGCCCAGGTTGCTCAAGGCCTCATCCAACCTGGCTTTGAACACCTCCAGGGAAGAGGCATCCATGACCTTCCTGGGCAACCTGTTGCTGTGTCTCACCACCCTTACCTTAAAGAATTTCTTTCAAATATCTAATCTAAATCTACCCTCCTCAAACTTCAGTCCATTCCCTCTTGTCCTATCACAATGTAATGCTGTCTAAATTCTAAGTTTTTATTACTGTCTTAAGAAGACATTTGCAAGAGTTTAGAGCAATAAGCACATTTCTAGGATTAGCCCAAGTTCTTTTCCACTGGTCCAAAAAGCTCTGAATACATTTGCATGCCCCCCCCCCCCGCCCCCCCCCCAGCAACTTTTCAAACTCTTTCAGTACTTTTCGTGCACTTTGTAGTCTGTGCAGGCAAAGACAGAGGCAATGTGCTGCTTAGAATAATAATTATCAAGAGGTTTCTGTCACAAGCTGTCATTCAGCAAAGTCAGTTTCTATCTGCTCTCAAAGCTGTTTTGAAGCTATGGGTGCCTGAATACCTATGAGCTGTTGTTTATATAATGGGAAAATCCCTGATAGTAATTAGGATGAATAAAATTATTTTTCTTCATGGGTATCGCCTGAAGTCCTTCCATGATGTAAGCCATATCCCAAAAAAACGATGAAGCCTTTTTGATATAAAAGAATCTCCATTTTCTTTCAGTGTGACAGAGAGCCTCCTGTCTTGAATGGTGGATATACCTGCGTGTCCTCAGGACTTTGCATGATTCTGTAGGTGGCACAGCTATGCATTGTGTGGCAGATGTGGAGTGGCTTGTTTATTTTTCTTAGGGCTGGAACCTGTTCTTGGATGGAGGAGCAAGAGGAGGAATAGGGAGGTGATTGTCCCCTTTTACTCAGATCTGGTCAGACCACACCTTGAGTATCGTGTCCAGTATTGGGCACCTCAGCACAAGAGAGATGTGATGTTCCTGGAGCCACTGCAGAGGAGGGCAACGAAGCTGGGGAAGGGTCTGGAGAATAAATCTGATGAAGACAGACTGAAGGAGCTGGGGATGGTTAGTTTGGAAGAGGGGAGGCTGAGGGAAGACCTCATTGCTCTCTACAGCTACCTGAAAGGATGTTGTGGAGAGGTTGGTGCTGGTCTCTTCTCACAGGTAATTAGTGATAGAGCAAGAGGGAATGGCCTCAAGCCATGACTGGGTAGGTTTAGACTGGACATTAGGAAAAAATTTTTTCAAAGCCAGAGTGTTCAGGCATTGGAATGTGCTGCCCAGGGAGGTGGTTGAGTCCCCAAGCCTGGATGTGTTTAAAGGTGGTTTGGATGTGGTGCATGGGGCTCTGGTTTAGGGGTGAACCTTGTAGAGTAGGGTTCTGGGTTGCACTTGGTGATCCTGAGGGTCTTTTCCAATCTGAACGTTTCTGTGATTCTGTGATATGCAGGATATGTGTGCAACCTTCATATCAGAGAGTAAATTGTAGTCCTGTGTTCTCCAAGCCTACTTTTGTGACAATAGTATTTAATTCTGCAGTTCTGATTCATGCTTTAGAACATCACACCACAAAACCACGTTGTGCTGTTTGATTTGCTGAGATTTTAGTTTCAAGGGGGAGGTTGTGATTAAATATGAAGTATTTTTTATTGTAAATTATCTCCTTCTTTGACATTATTTGTTAGTAATACAACAACTATCTGCTTAAAATTAAAATTCTTTTGTTATATATTGTTCTGTGTCAAATGGTAATTTATTTACCTTTTTTTTTCTTTTACTCAAAATCTTTGCAATTAGGAACTAGGCTAAAGTTCCACCTTCAAACTGTAACGTGGATTGAAATCTTGAGACTCAAAGTCCATGTGTCTTATGATGGTTTAAAAGCTGCACAGGTGAAGCATCCTACCTGTCTTTGGCTTGGTGTCAGCTCTATGTCTTCTTGATGACCGAAGTATTGTTTTCTATCAGTACTTATTGGTCCAGATTTACTTTTTACCTAAAAACCATCCTGATTCTATCATTATATCACCACACCTCACTGCTACAAAAAGCAAGTGGTGAAATAGGACTAGCACCAAGAAAGTCTTCCCAGCTGACATGCAAACCAGCCAGCTCAGTATGGTGCTTCAGGCTTCCTTTTCTCTGGGAAGCAGATAAACATGCAATCTTTGTTAGCATCTCTGAATCTCTTTATCCCATGCACTTTGTCACTGATGCATGTCCTTCCTGTTGCTGATAGATACTAGAGCTCTGAGAGGAATCTGTCCTAGGCTGTGAGCCATGAAGCATTGCAGTGTCCATAATCAAATCAAAACTGAAGTATAGTGGCCCAGGAATGTAAATTGTTCACCTAACCCTTCAAATGGTAACTTTGGCTTCCTTAGTTTCTGAGATACATTCAAATTTTGCAGTTTCCAAAATTCCCATGTTTCCTGCCTGAATATGGCCTTTTTGTCTGGGATCCAGCTGCAGTTCTCTCAGTGTCTGAAGTAACCGACTCTGTCTAGTAGCTCTACATTCTGTACCTCCAGGCAACTGCTGGATGAGTTGGTTTCTTTGAATTGCCTTATCCCTGGTTGTTATCTCTGTCAATGTTGTATTTCAGAGTACTCTGAGAAAAAGGGTAAAATCCTTCTGAGATTTAGGGTGCCTCAGAGAAGTTACACTGCAGTTATACTTCTTGTTGCTTCCTCCCTTAAAGCCTTGAAATTAATTCCTGATGAGCAGACAGATTAATAAGCACCAGACAGCCCAAGAGGCATAGGTTATTAAAAAATAATATTCACAATATCTTCTCTTCAGGAGTCTTTTTAATTCCAGAGCTCTGAGGCATTTTCCTCACAGAGAATCCAGTGCACATTATCATTAAACTCAAACATACAAGGCAAGCCACCAATGTAGTGAAGATTTGCCTCTAACTGTTGGAAGGTGCTGTTGTACACCAAGCTTTGCAGTACACACCTGTGTCCTCGAGGCTGTCTGCATTAAGCCAGACAGGAACAGACACTTCTCTCAGCACCCCAGCGATGCTGTTCATGAAATCTGCAAAAGAATGACACTCTCTGCTTGGTGTTAGAAGGCAGCAGAATTATTAATAACAATGGGTATGTCCAACATCCAAAGATTTCTCTAGATACCATTACTGAGCTCCATTTTCCAGACTGCTTCAATGAGTTCGGGCTGTTAAGTTACTTCAGTCAGTACTGGCTATCATTAACAGGTCTAAGGAATTTTGTCCTGTGGTTTCTGCTCCACAGGTGGACCTTTCTCATAGTAAGTTTTGTCACCCATCATAACAGTAAATAACTTGAACTTATTGCTATGAGTAGGACCTACTTCTAGATTTGTTATTTTGTTTACAGTAATTTTGTTTTATCCAAGTGGAATCCTGCTATATACCATCATTTCCTCAGAAATGTGGATGGAAAGGAAATCAGAAAATGGTTTCTAAACTACCTATGAAATGTAGGAGAAATTGAAATTGCACTGCATAAGTGCGTGCTTGGGTAGGAAAGTCACAGACATCATGCAGAGCTGGACAAAGAGGATCCTAATGAGGTTCAACAAGGGTAAGTGCAGAGTCCTTCATCTGTGAAGGAATAATAAACTGCACCAGTACAGGTTAGGAGGTGATCTGCTGGAGAGCAGCCCTGTGGAGAAGGACCTGGGAGTCCTGGTGGACAAAAAGTTCTGCATGGGTCAGCAATGTGCCCCTGTGGCCAAGAGGGCAAATGGTATCCTGGGGTGCATTAAGAGGAGTGTGTCCAGCAGAGCCAGGGAGGTTCTCCTCCCCCTCTACTCTGCCCTAGTAATACCTCACCTGGAATATTGCATCTGGTTTTGGGCTCCCCAGTTCGAGAGGGACAGGGATCTACACAAGAGTCCAAGAGAGTCCTAAAAGGATGATGAAGGGACTGGAGCACTGCCCTATGAGGAGAGGCTGAGAGACCTGGGGCTGGTTAGACTGGAGAGGAGAAGACTGAGAGGGGATTTAATCAATGTCTATAAATATCTGAGGGCTGAGTGTCAAGAGGGAGGGGAGAGGCTCTGCTCGGTTGCACTCTGTGATAGGACAAGGGGCAATGGATAGAAACTACTGCACATGAAGTTCCACCTCAGCATGAGGAGGAACTTCACTGTGAGGATGACAGAGCACTGGAACAGGCTGCCCAGAGAGGTTGTGGAGTCTCCTTCTCTGGAGACTTTCCAGACCCATCTGGATGCATTCCTGTGTGACCTGTGCTAGAGTCTATGGTCCTGCTCTTGCAAGGAGTTGGACTCAATGATCTTCAGAGGTCCCTTCCAACCCCTAGCATCCTGTGATCCTGTGATTGCCGATTTTGCTCGTATATCCTTTTTGCCTTAATACCCTTTGTGCTTTTGGAAATATTCCTTCTACTTAACTTCCAATTCTGTGCAAGTGTTTTTATTTACTCCTTTGGGGTACATTCTGTCCTGAGCCAGAGGCTCAACCCAGGACTAGAGGCAAGCATGAACTTGCAGCAAGTTACCAGTAAACAGGAGATTCAGATTTCAAATTTGCCTGATAATCTGGGAACTGGCTGCAAAAGTGAAACAAATTCTTAGGGCAACAATTTCACCTCAGGAAATCAAGCTATTTTGTACCTGTTGAATAATCCATTGCTTTGGTCTATGCTTCCTTGGTTTTTTTTTCTCTTTTCCCTCTTTGTTTTCCTTTTTTAAAATTATTTTCCCCCTTTTTTTCCTCTTTTTTCCCCTTTTTTCTTTTAAAATATTTTATCATTCAATTATCTCTTTTCAGTCTTTTGCAATTACAGTTATAGCAGCTATCTGTAGTAACAGCCATCCTCATTTATTAATAGCAACACATTTATTAAAGACTCTCCAAAAGTCCTCTAAATTTAACAAGAGTTTATCTGTGCTTTAAAAACTTCTGCATGTGAAATCTCTGCAAAGCTTTAACTTTGCATTGCAAAATTCTCAGGTTTATTTCAGTCTCTTTGCATCTGGACCAGTATGAACTTATTCATGGAAATAAAGATGTTGTCAGGGCAGCTGGTATTGGGTTTCACATGGAATTTATCAACAAAATCAAGATGCAGTAAATCTACTGAGCCAACAAATCAGATTGTTAGACTGCAACTCAGATTGCCTTAACACACCAGCTGTCAACTCTTTCATGAATCACTGATGAAAAGAGCAAAGCTGTCTGCTTACTGAATAACTCAGTCTGGCACCAAAAGAGAAAATTCCAAATAAGAAGGAGCAGTGATCACCTCTCCTGCTTGCATAAACATTCAGGAATAATTAAAATCTACAGTTGTTTATTATCACCTCCTATTAGTAACGAATAAAGGCTGGGCAAAAGCAGCCAAGCTGTTTCTTCACTACAAATCCTAAATTCACTTCTTAATCTCAGAAAGGCTGAAGTCATCAAGAGGACACACAGATGTTCAGAAGTGTAGAATGAGCTGTGCATTACTTGGATAAATGTGCCATTTGCTAACCTTTTGATACTGTGAGGCATGGGTATCCATTCAAAGAACCTAACTCACAAAATACTCAATGGACAACATATAAACCAAGTTTTATCAAGTTCCTTAGTTGTTCACTTACTGGCAGAGTGTTATTAGCTAGCAGTGGTTATAAGAGTGATTTTAGCCAGATTATTTATGCGTAAAAGTTTTAAATAAAAGCAAATAACAATAATAAAAAAGTTAAACTTTACTTTCCTGAACATTTTACTTTTAATTTGAGAATACAAATGATGATACAGAGTCACACAATCACAGGATCACAGAATGTCAGAGGCCTGAAGGGACCTCAAGAGATCGAGTCCAATCCCCCTGCCAAAAGCAGGATCACCTAGGGCAGGCTGCACAGGAATGCATCCAGGTGGGTTTGGAAAGTCTCCAGAGAAGGAGACTCCACAACCCCCCTGGGCAGCCTGTTCCAGGGCTCTGTCACCCTCACTGGAAAGAAGTTTCTCCTTATGTTGAGGTGAAATCTTTGTTCAAATTTGTACTCATTGTTCCTTGGCTTATTACTGTGCACCACCCAAAAGAGCCTGGCCCCCTCCACTGGACACCCACCCCTCAGATATTGGTAGACATTGATCAGATCCCCTCTCGTCCTTCTCTTCTCCAGACTAAACAGCCCCAGGGCTCTCAGTCTCTCTTCAAAGGGGAGATGCTCAAGTCCCCTAAGCATCCTTGTGGCTCTCTTTTGGACTCTGTCCAGCAGATCCTTGCCTCTCACGAGCTGGGGAGTCCAAAACTGGACACAGTATTCCATGTGTGGTCTCACCAGTGCAGAGTAGAGGGGAGAAGAACCTCCACAGACCTACTGTCATCCTTTTCTTGATGCACTCCAGGATCCAATTGGCTCTCTTGGCCACAAGGGCACATTTCTGTCCCATGGAGAACTTGCTGTCCACTAGGACTTCAAGGTCTTTCTACATGGGGCTGCTCTCCAGCAGGACAACCCCTAACCTGTACTGGTGCCTGCTCTTATTCCTCCCCAGGTGCAGGACCCTGCACTTGTCCTTATTGAACTTCATGAGGTTTTGACTTCACCCATCTCTCCAGCCTGTCCAGGTCTCATGGAATGAAAATGCATATCATCAAGATTACTTCTTGATGAGGTATTCTTGATTTAAGTAAAAAGTGTCTGGCCAGCAAGAGCTTTAGAGAATTGTTGAATTGTTTGGTTGTTTTTTTTAAGTCACATTTCCATTTAAAGTCACAGTTGTATGCTGATCTTGAACTTGTGTGTGTTTTGGTTTTTTTTTTAAGTAAGCAGAATATGATTGAGTTTCTTTAGAAAAAGGTGTCCAAAGAAAAGTCCATTGAGAAATTCCATTTCATTCCTGTGCCTATCCTCAAATACCCTTGCAGAAGTGAGAGAAAATGTAACAAAACTATCCAAGAGGTGATTTCTTGGGTAACCAGTCTGTTTGCACTACTAAATCACATGAATCCATTTTAATGTCATCAGTTACTGAAATCATGAGTTAGGGAGAAAAGGTAACTTTCTAAATCAGACATTTAAATACCATTGAAATTGAAATCACTTTTCTGAAGACATCCATGTCCTTTGAATAATTGTAATTTGCCTTGAAAGAAAAGATGGACAACTTCAAGCATCCAGCATCACACTAAAAGTCCATAGATCAAACATCAACAGATATCAATACAAACCAATCCATTACATAGACTGACATGGTGAAGCCCTGGGTCATCTTCATCTGAGTCCCTGGCAAATTTCTGTTGATTCCCATGGGAGTAGGCTTGGACACAAAAGCAAAAGGACACAAAAGATGTGGATGATCAAATATATCTTTTGTTCAAAGACAATTTACATTTGAGAAGGCAAAGAGACTGTGTGCATTTGCTTTATCTATAGGCATTCAAGTTGAACAGTATAGAAATTACCATGATTAAAATCTTGCTAACTTTTAGTAAGAGAAGGTTCAAATTACTTTTTGTGCATTTTTTTACTTCAGATACTATGTTTTTAACACATTTAAACTCTCAGGGTGGATTTTCTTTTCTCCCCTCACTTGTCCCTTAAGAATGAGAGCACTGATTACAGTGATACAGAGTTAAATGGCACTTATTATGCCTAAGAACTCAAGTGTCACAGCCTGTACTTCCACTAAAGCTAGCAGTAAAATTCCCAGGAACTCTATTCTAACCGTTTTTATGAATAAGGAAAGTAAGATTTAGTCTTAATTCTTCAAAAAGCATTATTTGATACAGTGCTGGAACAGAATATCTTCATAGCAAGATTTCGTTGCCAATCTGTATTTCCCTTCCTTCACAGGATCACAGAATGTTAGGGGTTGGAAAGGAACTCTGGAGATCATCGAGTCCAACCCCCCTGCCAGAACAGGACCACATAAGCATATAAACCAGTGCAGGTCACACAGGAACATATCCAGACAGTTCCTGAAAGTCTCCAGAGAAGGAGACTCCCACAACCTCTCTGGGCAGCCTGTTCCAGTGCTCTGTGACCCTCGCAGTGAAGCTCCTCTTCATGTTGAGGTGGAACCTCCTGTACTGGAGTTTATGTTCATTATCCCTTGTCCTCCCACAGGGCACAACTGAGAAGAGCCTCTCCCTTCTCTCTTGACACCCAGCCCTTATCTATTTATACACATTGATTAGATGCCCTCTTAGTCTTCTCCTCCCTCAACTAAACCACCCCATGTCTCTCAGCCTTTCTTCATAAGGCAGTATCCAGTCCCTTATTCATCCTTGTAGCCCTCTGTTGGACTCTCTTGAATAGATCCCTGCTCCTCCTGAACTGGGGAGCCCAAAACTAGATGCAGTATTCCAGGTGAGGTCCCTCTGTGTGCAGAAGAACATTATAAAACATTATAAAACACAGAACTGAATTTATATCCATGGCCTGTTTCCCAATTAGCCACCTCTATCAGCACTTTGCAAGAGCTGCATCCCTTATTCATGAGCTGTGTATTACACAAAATAATGTTAATTAATGACTCTTTCAGCACAGCCCATGAATTCAACAGAAAACCTATAAATGCAGACTGTGAGACATAAATTTTGATTGGTTTTTAAATCTCCATTTAAGATGTTGCCATGGGTTGAGTTGAATCTGAATTTTCAGAACAGAAAGCGGTTTTATGGCAAATATTTTCCAGCAGGATTTGGAAGTTATGTAACAGGAGATAGGATCTCAGTGAAGAATGAGAATGAGATTTCAGCTTGTCAGTTGGGAATTATTTTTATTTTTTTTCCCTTAATGTTCCTGCTTGTTATGATTTAGCATTTTGCTTTAAGACAACATAAATTAAGTGTAAACTGTATCCCAATTATTCATTCACTTCAAGTTTGTGATTGAAATATTGCCATTTCATATGCTGCTAATTTATTTTTCTCTTGGCAAACTGTACCTGCATTTCCAGAAGCACAAATCTAGGAAAATTCATATTTTTCACACATTATAGTGTTCTACAGTTTTACTGAATGAAATGGGAGTGTTGTGGGGTGGTAAATAATGTTGTGCTTCTCTGTTAAAAACAGCTGCCCAAACAAATCTGAACACATGCACGAGAAGATTGCAAGCACTTCATTTCTTTACCAGTTTGTCATCAGAAGTTAAAGTCAACCTACATCATTGCTTTTTTCACTCAGTTGAAAGTTTGAGACCAGCTGTATGTTCTGCTTCTCCAGCTCAGGAGAGCAAAGATAGATCTGCTTTACATCATATAAAACTGCAATATTATTGCCTGGTGTCCCAGAGGCCACATAAGCCTGTTAGTGTGGTATTACCCCAAATTATTTCTATGCTGTGCACCGACAGCTGACTCTGGTGGATTGTTGCTCTGATCCAGTTCTACTCCTGCATAGTCCAGGGGAGGAGCAGGGCTATTCTCTGAGCATCAAGGGTAAGTTTTTGAGACAGGAGCATGGCCTAGAGGAATAAAGAAGGAAGAGCTTTTGTTGTCCCACCCACTGCTTCTGTTACATTTTCAAGCACTTTGGACTAAGTTTTTTCTCTCTAAGGGTAGCAATGCACAGCTGGCATGATGCATGTGACAGATGAGCAGGTCCTCTAGAGCTGTTTCATGTCATAGAATCACAGAATCAACCATTTGGAAGAAACCTCCAAGCTCATCCAGTCCAACCAATCACCCAGCCCTAAGCAATCAACTAGACCATGGCACCAAGTGCCTCATCCAGTCTCCTCTTGAACATCTCCAGGGAAAGCAACTCCACCACCTCCCTGGGCAGCCCATTCCAATGGGCAATCACCCTCTCTGTGAAGAACTTCCTCCTAACATCCAGCCTATACCTCCCCTGGCACAACTTGAGACTGTGTCCTCTTGTTCTGGTGCTGGTTGCCTGGGAGAAGAGACCAACCCCCACTTGGCTACAACCTCCCTTCAGGCAGTTGTAGACAGCAATGAGGTCACCCCTGAGCCTCCTTGCTCAGGGAGATTAGTATCTGAGAGAGACTGCCACCAAGTGCTGGGTAATTCCAGTGAGCAAGTCAGCCTGATTTGTACCTGACATGTGCAGTCATTGCAGGGAGTAGCCTGCAGAAGAGCAGTCAGTTATTCTGGGAGCTGTTTCCGTCTTCCACTGTGAACTTCTCCACCCTATGTCTGTTCCCAGCACATGTTGAGGATGGTTTGGGTTTTATGTATCTCAGCTTCAGGAAAGTTTTGGCATGCAGTTGCTAAGGTCTGGAAAGTTGAACACCTCTCATACTCACCTGCCAGTATTTTAATTCTTTTTTCTACCCTTTCTCTATATACATGCAAGTGATTGGGTCCAGCTGGTGAGAGGATAGTCAAAGACTGTAGAGAGAAACACAAATATACCACAATAAAAATTCTGGTGATCTAAAGGCTCCTTGTCTTACTCAAATACCTTCAATTAGAATGCTTTCCAGGTCTGAGTATCAGATCTCTTTTCCATCCCTAAAACTAAACCAAAATGTTATATCAGAAAAAAATATTCTGTTCTGGGAACATATGGGTGGGATTCAGACTGAATGAAGACACATTCTTTGGTGTATCCTTTGGAAAATAAGGGTTTAAGAACCCCTGCTCCAGTTTTGATTTTGGAGATTGTTTCTCATTAATGCTCTTCTTGTTTCCTTCATATTTCTTGTACTTACTCTTCTCATGGGAAAGAATATGAGCACTACTGCATATCAGTATGCAAAATACAAGGACTCTTCTAGGAAAGTGAAGTCTATCATGTATTACTGAAACAAAAGTTTCTGCATGGAACTCTTCTAGGTGCTAAATTAAAATGCTGTCCAAAATCTGCTAAGTTTTCATTGCAAAGAATGGAGGATTTTTTTTTTCCTAATTTTTTTTTCTTTCCCAAGAATATTATTGCAGGACTGACTTTGTCTTCTAGGAGGAGTGACACTACACTTTGCAAGAGTGCTATACTGTTGCTGGTTCTTCTGAGTGTTGCAGGGTTTTTTGAACTAGGATGATTACCTTGAATAGCAAATCTACAGGCTTGCCATTGAAAGTGGCTGACAGGAGATTTGTGCTGCCCTTCATCGAGACTGAAACAAACTGGAGAGTTAGACAGGGAGAAATTGAATGAAATCAACAAGGGCAAGTGTGGAGTCTTGCACCTGGGAAAGAACAACTCCATGGACCACTATAGGTTTGGCACTGACCTGTTGGAGAGCAGTGAAGGGGAAAAGGACCTGGGGGGTCCTGGTGGATGGAAGGTTGACCATGAGCCAGCAATGTGCTTTTGTGCCATTCTGGGGTGGATTAGAATGGCTGTAGTAGGTCAAGAAAGGTTCTCCTCCCCCTCTACTCTGCCCTGCTGAGGCTGCATCTGGAATATTGTGTCCAGTTCTGGGCCCCTCAGGTCAAGAAGGACTTCAGGGAACTGCTTGAAAGAGTCCAGCGCAGAGCCACAAAAATAATGAAGGGAGTGGAAGATCTTCCTTATGAGGAGAGACTGAGGGAGCTGAGGGCTCTTTAGCTTGGAGAGGAGGAGACCAAGGGGTGACCTCATTCATGTTGATAAATATGTAAAGGGTGAGTGCCAAGAGGATGGAGCCAGGCTCTGCTCAGTGATTCCCAATGGCAGGACAAGGGTGGGTGGAAGCTGAGGCATAGAAAGTTCCATAGAAACATGAGGAAAAATTTTTTCCCTGTGAGGGTGACAGAATATTGGAACAGGCTACCCAGGGGTGCTGTGGATTCTCCCTCTCTGGAGATATTCAAAACCTGCCTGGATGCATTCCTGTGTGATCTGGTCCAGGTGACCCTCCTCTGGCAGGGGGGCTGGACTGGATGACCTTTCAAGCTCCTTTCTGGCCCCTGGCATTCTGTGATTCCTCAGTTAATGTGGAGTGGTAATTCTAAGAGTTGATGCCTTGAAAGCTTGATACTCTGACATTCAACATTTGTTGTGTATGCTGAAAAATATATTGTGCAATGGGTTGATTTTCTATTTTTTTTTTCTTCCCCTACTTATTACTGCAATTGAAGGGACATTTATATATATGTAAAATAATAATAAGAATTAAAAAGTCCTTTATTTATCTTCCTGGGAAAAATGTATGAGAACCAAAATAGATTGTGGATACTTGTTTGCAATAGAAAATGTAATCTTGCTGTTACTATGTGCCATATAAAAGGTAGTAAGATCAGGAAAAATTCATAGATTTTCCACTGAGTAAAGGAGTTTATAGGTCACAATGAGAAGAGCTATGTCCTC
This sequence comes from Indicator indicator, assembly GCF_027791375.1. Lineage (NCBI taxonomy): Eukaryota > Metazoa > Chordata > Aves > Piciformes > Indicatoridae > Indicator > Indicator indicator. The sequence continues at coordinate 44,036,105 of NC_072012.1, read as the reverse complement.
ATCATTCCAACTTTTTCTTTTGAGCAGGCTGCACAGGAAATCCTGGACTGGTAGGAACATAGGTAGGAATGCTGATTACTTGGCTGGTGTTTGATTTTCTTACTAACCAAGGAAAATCTAAAAATAGGAAAAGGCTGAGGTACTCAACACTTTCTTTACCTCAGTCTTTAGTAGTAAGACCAGTTGCTGACTGGATACCCAGCCCCCTGAGCTGGAAGATAGGGATGGGGAGCAGAAGGAAGCCCCCATAGTCCAAGAGGAGATGGTTAGTGACCTGTTGCACCATTTACACATACATAAATGTGTGGGGACTGATGGCATTCACCCAACGGTATTGAGGGAGGCGGCAGAAGGTCTCACCAAGCCACTTTCCATCATTTATCAGCAGTCCTGGCTAACTGGGGAGGTCCTGGCTGACTGGGGAGGTCCTGGCTGACTGGAGTTTGTCAAACACAATACTCATTGACACAGAGGGCCAGAAGGGGGACACAGGGAACTACAGACCTCTCAGTCTGAACTCAGTGCTGGGGAAGTTTATGAAAGACAGGTCTGGCTTAACAAAAGTAATTTCCTTCTGCAATAAGCTGACCCACTTAGTGGGTGAGGGAAAGGCTGTCAATGTTTTTTCTGGGGACTCTAGTAAAGCCTTTGACACCATTTCGCACAGCATCCTCCTGGAGAAACTTGCTGCAGATGGCTTGGATGGGTAGAAGCTTTGCTGGGTTAAGAATTGGCTGCATGGCCAGGCTCCAAGGGTGGTGGTGAAAGGAGTGAAATCCAGTTGGCAGCCAGTCACAAGTGGTGTTCCCTGAGGCTCAGTATTTGGGGCACTTCTCTTTAATATCTTTATCAACGATCTGGACAAGGGAACTGGGTGCACCCTCAGCAAGTTAGCAGATGGCACTAAATTAAGTGGGAGAGTTGATCTGCTGGAGGGTAGGAAGGCTATTCAGAGTGGCCTGGACAGCCTGGATCAATGGGTTGAGTCCAGTCCCATGGGCTTCAACAAGGCCAAGTGCTGAGTCCCACGCTTGGGCTGCAACAACCCCATGCAATGCCACAGGCTTGGGGAGAGTGACTGGAAAGCTACTTGGCAGAAAGGGACATGGGGGTCTTGATCAGCAGCTGGTTGAACATGAGCCAGCAGTGTGCTCAGGCAGCCAAGGAGGCAAAGAGCATCCTGACCTGTATCAGGCATAGTGTGGCCAGCAGGAGTAGGAAAGAGATCATGCCCCTGTATTCAGGACTGGTGAGAACACACCTTGAATACTGTGCTCAGTTTTGGGCCCCTCACTACAAGAAGGACATTGAGATGCTGCAGCATGTCCAGAGAAGGGCAACAACGCTGGTGAGAGGTCTAGAGATCAAGTCTTATGAACACTGGCTGAGAGAACTGGAGTTGTTTAGTCTGGAGAAAAGGAGGCTGAGGGGGGACCTCATTACTCTCTACAACTCCCTGAAAGGAGATTGGAGCCAGGTAGGGGGTGGTCTCTTCTCTGTAGTATCTCATGCCAGGACAAGAAGAAATGGCCTGAAATTGTACCAGGGGATGGTTAGATTGGATATTGGGAAAAATTTCTTTACAGAAAGAGTGGCCAGGCATTGGAATAGGTTGTCCAGGGAGGTGGTGGAGTCACTGTCCCTGGAGGGGCTCAAGGAACACGTGGACATTACACTTCAGGATGTGGTTTGATTAGGTCAATGGTTGGACTTGATGATCTTAGAAGTCTTCTCCAACCAAAATAATTCTGTGATTCTATGCTTCTTCTGTACTTAAATGGTGACTGAGCTGAACCATGCAGTCCAGAAAGCAGAAGACACATTAAACAAATAACTAACTTTTTTATTCTCATCATTAAAAAATGTTGACTTTTAAACGCCTGATAGTCATAAAGAGGGGACAGGATGAAGCAGTCTCTTCTCAGAAGTGAGTGGGAATGGCTCCTCCTTAGGTGTTTCACATTGTTAGTGCAGAAGGGCAATTTGAAAGGACTCTCTCATGTCCAATAAATACAAAACACTTGTTCAGATGCTAGCCCTGGATTTGTCACAGGAGTTATTAGAGGAAAGAGCAGGCAGAAATACAGTCTAAGAAAACCCAAACAAGGATTTCTTTCCCTGAGTGTTCCAGTATTAAAATAAGCTTACATAATAGGATGTGAAACAAGGAGAAAAAGGTTCCTGGAGCTACTGTGCAATAGTTTTTTATATTCATGCTAATGATTGATGTGATGGATTGAAACTGAGAAGATATTCCTTGCACACGGCAATGCTATCTCACCTCATATTCCATAGAGAGCAATGGAAATATTTACTAAAACAATACAAAAAGACAGGGTGACTCTTTTCCAGAAATGAAACAAACAAACAAACAAACAAACAAACCAAAAACAAAAACAATAAAACAAAAACCCAAAACAACCAAAAAAAAACAAACATTAAAAATGGAGAAATATGGGAAAAGTTAATGGAAGCATTTCAATGACTGCTTAAATTGCAGCTTTCATCAAATCCTGGCATTTGCAAAAGCCATGAAATATACATCTAGACACAGTAGAATCAATGACAGAAATTCATCATTGTGTGCTGTTCAAAGCACCATGCTGCAAAGGAGGTATTTGTAGACCATAACAGTTACAAGCACAATAATGTTTGTAACTCAAATATCATATTCAAGCAGATTTGAGTCAAAAATGTTGCCTCACACCCACTGAGCTGGCTGAGAGTTTTCCCACTAGAGACAATTATTTGTGAAGCTTTGTGTGTGTTGAGCATACAGTGTGTAAAAATAGATTCCCTAACTGGAAAAACTTCTCCTCCCCATTCTGTTCAATTGTTTCGGTTTATATTTGCTATGTCGCAAACGGTCAACATCTTTTTTTTGTTAATTAATTAAATTACTCTTGCTTTTGTTTTCTGTTCTAGCTAAACAAAGTCTAAAGCATTTCCATTGTTGCTGTTGCTGTTTCCAAAACATCCTGTGGGACCTCCATTTCATTCTGTATTTTTCATGCACTTGCTTTGACTGTTCGGTCTGCGTGTCATGCAATGTTCTTTCTGGCATCAAAGGTCTGAATTTCCTTCCTAGCCACTCTGTTATGGGTTCATGGCATACAAATCTGATCATGGTATGGATACAAATATTAAATATGTATATTATGCATAGGAAATTTATCTTGCAGAGAAGTCTGGGATAAATATGTTTCAGAAACATCTACTTTAACTATTGATTTCATTTTTAAACCATAGTTCTTTGACTTTGTTTTGAGTAGAGATTCTTAAACATTTCTAGCTCTCCAATGGAAGTGTTTAGAATAATCATTATTTTGCTGTGGCCTCTTTTGTGTACAAGTTCCATAAATACTTTCATAAATGATCTTCATTAAATGAATAGTTGCAACTGCTAATTTCCATCAGATGCTCCAATAGTGGCCAGAAATAGAGAGCATCATTCACATTCCATCATTAATGCCCCACAAAGTTTACTACTCTTGCTGTTCATGATCCTCTAAGACATTTCTGCACTTATTCTTACCACAGTGAAGTGCCCTATGACCTATACAGGACTGGAGCAGTGAGGCTAAGCAGATGACCCAATGTCTGCAGGAACAGATCATGCTTTGCTGCAGAAATTACCCATTCAGAAAATGAGGCAGTGGAAAACATAAATAATGATTCCATACCATTTGTGAACCATCTGCAGGCCAACAGTTATTCCCTGAAGAAACTGATGTGTATTTCAAGACAACAAATAAGAGAGAAAAATAAGATCTGCTAGTACAATTCACATCAGGAGGAACTCAGCAGCAAGCAAGAATCAGGTAGGCATCTTGCAAGCTTATTTTTAGCTCCTCAAATAAGGTTTAAATTAGATATAAGCAGCTCATTTATTTTACACCTAGGAGCAGGATTCAATGAGTAAAAACTTAATCAATGAACGTGTCACAAGTTTTTCTCTTCTTCTGTGTGCCACATACACCCTCAAAGAAAAATATTCGCTTTGCAAAGAAAGATGATGTTCAATCCCGAAAATGGGAATGCTTTGTGGTGTTCTTCTGATAGTCTTTACTGAAGCAGGCTTGGTTTGCTATAAGAAGTAATTTATTACCTGTCTGTATGTTGGGTCATCTTAGCAATACATCACAGAAGTAAAAAACAAAACCAAAACCAAAAAAAGGAATGCTAAGACCACAAACAAATAGAGAAATCTTTCAGGAACTGAATGCAAACATTTCTTAGATCACTTTCAACCGGTACCTGAAGGGCTCTATAAGAAGGCTGGAGAGGGGCTGTTTACAAAGGCCTGTAGTGATAGGACAAGGGGCAAGGAAGAAGTTATTTAGCATGAGGGTGGTGGAATGCTGGAACAGGTTGTCCAGGGAGTTAATTGAGGCCTCATCCTTAGAGATATTCAAGATCAGGGTCAACAGGGCTCTGGGCAACTTGACCTAATGGAGGAGGTGTGATGGTTTTAAGACTGTCTTTTTAATTTTTCTTCACAAAGCAGAGAGAGTGAAAGAATGCAAATAAATCACTAGTGGGTGCAAGAAAGCAAAATAATGATTATTCTAAACACTTCCAGTGGAGAGCTAGAAACGTTTAAGAATCTCTACTCAAAACAAGGTTGGGGAGTTGGGCAGTCTCAGCTTGCTCAGCTTTTGTCTGCCTGTTACAAGGGGGTTTGACTAGATGTCCTTTAGAGGTCCCTTCCAACCCAACCCATTCTGTGATTTTATGATTCTATGATTGATTGGACACAAAAAGAATGAAAATGACCTTTAACATATGAATAGGGCTGTATTAATACAACTCTCAATTAATTATTAACTCTCTATTAATATAGTAATAACTCTCTAACTTCTGTATCTAACCTAACAAACATTAGGATTTCAGGTTTTCATTCACAGAATCACCAAGAATATTAGGGGTTGGAAGGGCCCTTGCAATATCATCCAGTCCACCCCCGCTGCCAGAGCAGGATCACCTAGAGCAGATCACACAGGGATACATCCAGGTGGATTTTGAATGTCTCCAGAGAAGGAGGTGCCATAACCCCTCTGGGCAGCCTGTTCCAGTGTTCTGCCACCCACTGGCAAATTGTATCTTACATAAAATGGCCTCTATAGAATAAGTTACCTCAGGTTTTGGGAGAGTGGACCACTGTAATTCACGTTGCTCAGTATATCCCTGTCTTGCCATGCAAACTGATGGAAGAGACTGCAGGTATTGGCCTTGGAAATCTGTAAGTCTACACTGTTTGTAACATTTACAAAACAAACATTTGGCTTTCTCTTCTATACGAAAGTTTACTTAAATTACTTGAAAATATATGTCACAAACTTTTACTTCAAATGGAAAATGGTACTCCTCTCTGATCCTGCATCATCAAACAACTGAAGAAAATAAACCCAAAAGAACGAGGTGAAAAGTCCATGGCAGTTAAAAACAAAAATGACATTTATAATTGAAAAGGGAGAGTTTCCCCGAGGAAAGGTTTTGAGAGTGAAGGTCATGTTTTAAAGAGGGTTTCCTTTTGATGAGGACTGTCAGAATGTAAATGTAGTGATAATGAAGATACTGTATGTCCAAGGTGCTTTTCTGCCAACAAAGGGGGATGCTTATGATTTATCACACATGATAACACTCACCCATCTGAACAGAAATTTGGTTTCTTTCTTTATTTATTGGCTCTTTTTAATGGTGTCCTCTAGGCAACCTGGGAATGACAATATGCATTGCAATTTTCACAGAATCATCACAGAATGTTAGGGATCTCAAAAGATCATCCAGTCCAAACCCCCTGCCAGAGCAGGATCACCAGATCATACTAACTGCATTCAGGCAGGTTTTGAATATCTCCAGTGAAGGAGACTCCACAACCCCCCTGGACAGCCTGTTCCAGTGTTCCATCACCCCCATAGTGAAAAATTTTTCCCTCATTTTTCCATGGGACTTCTATGCCTCAACTCCCACCATTGCCCTTCGTCCTGTCATTGGGCATCACTGAGCAGAGCCTGACTCCATCCAATTTTATGTCATCAGTAAATTTGCTGACAGTGCAGTCTGTGCCCTCATTCAGGTTGTTCATGAATATATTGAATAGAACTGACCCCTGAGGGACTCCAGACATCCAACCAGACTCCATCCCATGGACCACAGTTATCTCCAAAGCAGAGTGAAATCCTTCCATCTGCCAAGAAAAGAAGCTTAGATTCTATTTATTAGGATTCCCTTCTTTCAGGCTTCACTTTTGTGCCTATGTAGATGTAACAATGTGTGGTACTATTTGATATTTTTAAAGTCCTACCTGGACTTTAAAAGTCTTACTGGAAATGGAAACGATGAATTCAAAGTGTTGAACCAGAGGTTGCTCTTGTTGCACTGGAAGTTGTTCAAATATGCTCTCTGGTTCCATGGAGTCCTTTGTTAACCTCATGGCTTACTCCAGTTCAAAGCACTGTCTGCACTGTAGCTTCCCAAAAATGGAAGTGCTTGACAGAGGCTTATTGTACAAGCTCAGTTTGGATTGTTTCAAGAAAACTTAGGTTATGTTATACCACACTAATTGCAGAATGATGATGTCACCTTGCCAGGCCTCTGGCAATTTTCCAGTCTTCTAAGCTTACAGACCTCGGAAATCTATTTAGCTGCCCTTGGAAATCTATTTAGCTTCCCACAGCATTTGCACATGGATTTACTTCACAACTGAAAGTTTCCTGTTCAAAATCCACAAATTCTCTCCCCCCAAACCCAGGCAGAATACCTGTGAAAGTTCAGAGAAAGTCTGCAAAGCTGTCCTCTGAGAGTAAAGAACAGAGATGTTACAGGGTCATCTGACAGGGGACAGACAAAATGATTTTTATAGTGAGGCGTGCGGTAGATCATTGATCATCACAGACAATCAGCTTTTTCTACTGTACCCCCCAGGGCTCCTATGTCATTATATGTTCCACAGGTACAGCATTCCACACCTCCCATCCTGTATTTTGTACGATTCTCTTCCTCTCCTGTCCACACTAACTCACAGCATACAGCCTTCCAAAGATTAGTTTCATAAGCACAATGCCAGTGGGCAGATGGGGTGAGTGCTCGCTTCTCCTTATTCCAGTTCACCTGTTCCACCTGTTCTTTGCTTCCCACTTGCCGCTTTCCCTCCACACATGACACTGTCATCCCTTCATTCTTCATCCCCAACTGAATCCATTATCTATCCACACATCCAAGGAAACTCAGGTGCCACGGCGTTAAGATGATCTTATGCAAAAATGATGGCACTGAAGGAGATAAATTGGTGTGGAGCCAGCACAATACTGGGAAAGCTTCATCTCCACTCTATTAGATTGTGTGACCTTCTCTCACTACAAACAGATGAGAAAAGAAATCCCAGGAAAGCCTTTCCAGATCCGTATTTTTATGCCTGTGTCCCAGTGTATCATCCTCCAAAAGTTTTATTTCCTTTGTCAGAATTGGAAGCAGCAATTTCCACAATGCCATGTTTCAAATCTTTCCAATTCCCCAATCAACCACCAAGGACTTAGGCAACTTATGATTTATGGCTGTGGAATTCATAGTGATATAAATAATACAAATCATAGGTGTTTCCTTCCAGATTCTAAAGGGTCATATTCAAATACATTTCTACACCTGTTTTGTAAATGAGAGAATGGAGACAAACAAACTATGCTCTGCACAAAAGACAAAGAAGAAATTAGATGCTCTTCTCCTATATGTCAGCTACTTACTTTCAGGGCAATTATGTTCACCATTTCATGATAGTATTTCTGAAATAAAATGTTCTCTGGTAAACCTGCAACCTGCTCCCCATTTACAGCAGTGACTTCATAAATTAGAGCTACAATCTACTTTAAAGGCATACCTCACAGGAAAGAATAAATCAGCAATATTTAAAGACCATTTTAGTTATTTGGACTTGAAAGTCAGTTTATAGATAGATAGAAAGAAAGAAAGATACTGACATTAAAGAAAGATACTGAGACCCAAAGCTTATTTTGATGAGGTGAATCTGGACTCTGAAATATGCAGGTAGGGTAAAAAAAATGGACATACTGCTCACATAGTAGAGAATAGAAAAAAATATAAAAGGTTTGCATTTAATATCAAGAACTCCTAGATCATTGTCTGTGGACAAAAATACACTGCTACACATCTTGATCTTTGACCATGATTCCTTTGTGTAACTCACCTAACTAGTGGGGAGTTAACAGACTCTAGATACCCTTGCAAACACCACAGGGAATGCATTGTGTTCTGCCGAGGCTCACATTACACAGTGCTCTTAGCTTTCCACTCAAGTGCTGAGGTCATGATCTGACTACACATTAAAGTCAGGTTTAGAGACTGCAGTACAAGATAAAAAGTGCTGCAGTGTAAAGGCAGCAGCAACACCACATTGCATGCTCTTAGTTTTACAGAACCCTGGTTGCATGAGCAAACCTGATCTGGATCAAAAGTGTATGGCTTGGTGATTTGGAAATGAATCAATCAATGTACTCTTGTGGCCAAGAAGGCAATGCCATTCTGGGGTGTATTAGAAGGGCTGTGGTTAGTAGGTGGAGAGTGGTTCTCCTCCCCCTCTACACTGCCCTGGTGAGGCCACATCTGGAGTATTGTGTTCAGTTCTGGGTCCCTCAGTTCAGGAAAAGACCTCAGGGAACTGCTTGAAAGTGTCAAGTGCAGAGCCGCAAAAATGATTACGGGAGTGGAACATCTCCTTTATGAGGAGAGACTGAGGGAGCTGAGGGCTCTTTAGCTTGGAGAGGATGGAGCCAGGCTCTGCTCAGTGATGTTCAATGACAGGACAAGGGGCAATGGGCAGAAGCTGAGGCATAGGAAGTTCCATTGAAAGATGAGGAAAAATTTTTCCCTGTGAGGGTGACAGAACACTTGGAACAGGCTGCCCAGAGGGGTTGTGGAGTCTCCCTCTCTGGAGATATTCAAGACCCGCTTGGATGTGTTCCTGTGTGATCTGTTCTAGGTGATTGGGGTTGGACTGATGATCTTTCAAGGTCCCTTCCAGCCCCTAATATTCTGTGAAGTGTTAATGACTGATGCATTACAGGGGAAGCCAGATATTTTTCAAACACTTTGATTTTAATGATTCTTGATTGATGCAAGATGCCAGGAGGAAGGCAACCCAAAAAAACTTGCTTGAACAATTAACAGAACGATTTAAAAATACCTGAAATCCTAGAGAGATGTGGAGTACTCTGCACAGAGATTGGCAGTGTTCACAAACACCAGGACAAAGAAGGAAAACTGTGAAACTCACAGAGATGGAGAAGTATTCTGCTCCATGGTATGTGGAATGAGTGAGGTGTTCTTAACTACAAAATTATATAAACCACAAAGAAGATATAAAACTTTCTGAAGAGAACTGAAACACCTTGTATCATGGAAGCCAGGTTTCTGTATAGCAAATAACATTTGAAATCTGACAGCAATTAATATCAGATCCAGTTTCAACTCTAAAAATTTACTTAAGTACTTACTTCAACTGAGCATGCAAAGCTATCTTCCAGTCTGGTCTGAGCAGCATGAAGACATTTTTGACACAGAAGGTGCAAAAGAAGATTAATTAGTGCAATAAGAGAGAAGGAAAGTGCATGGAGATTAAAATCAGCAGATCTGAAACTTTTCTATGCAATGCAATAAACAATGCAATGCTCTTCAGAAGAAAATGGAGAAACTGTAAGTAATTACATCACTTTCTAAGAGTTTACCAGTGCCAGGAGAGTCTGAAGAGTGAAGAAACAGGAATTTCTGGACACCATTGCAACAGAAGATAAATTAACCACCAGTCCAAAAGCAAATGAAACATTTATTAATTTTAAGTTGGACACAGGTGCACAAGCCTGAGTGCTGCCAGAAACCATGATATTATCACTGAAGGAAAAGCCACAGTTAGTAGAAAGTAAATGGTCAGATTCAGAGTTTTACAGGAGTGTTCTTTCCTCTATTAAGAAAGGGGAAAAAATAAAATAAAATAAAAACAAAACATGTATACAGGTAAAAATAACTCAGAAAATTCACAATTTCTTGGGGGGGGAAAGCAATATTCTTTCCCCTTTTTCAAATTATCTTCTCAGGAAGATGCATTTTTGAGAGAGAAATAAAATATTGAAGAAGAGTTCAAGGATGCTTTCCAGAAGACAATGGATTTCTCAAAGGAGTATGTGCCACAACTGACAGTTCACACCTCCAGAAAAGTTCTGCTTACTGTTAGGGATCCACGCAAGACTTCTTAGCCTGAAGAAATAAACATGTGAGCAAGACCAGCAGCTTTGTATCGTTCCAGACAGTTCCAAAGATATAGAGTTAAACCCTCCCAATTTAAATTTAAACTGAGTATAAGGAAGAGAAGCACACAGACAGTCCCTGGCAAGGTCCTGCAAGGCACTGTCAGTGCCCTGTAACTCCTGGAGGCGTGTGGGGATTAGAGAAGGGACTTAGGTTTGCTCAGCCTCTCAGAGCCACAACCCAAGGTAGGGATGCACTACCTAAAGGAATCACTGTGGTAGTAGAGATGAAAAGTGTGGTCTTAGAGGTGGCTATGTAAGAGACAAATCTGCATAATGAGTGAGAAAAATGTGTGGCTGTTTAGGCTGGGTGCCTCCAAAAAGAAGCCACAGAGTCAAGACCTCCAGTGTCTAGAGTGTCCAACCCAGTAGGTGGACACAGGCAATAGTGTATTGCTACCCATAAATCCTGCACCTTGATAAATCTGGCTGAAAAGTTTTTGTCTCTCACTTTTACATGTGTTTACAATTTATAAACAACACACCCCCCTGGACAAAACCAGGAGGCTAATAACAGCTTCTCCCTCCCTGCTCCCTTCCCACCTTGTGATGGTTTAGGGTTTCAACCCACCTGTACACAGTAAAGGAGAGAGAAGAGCAAAGAGTACCTGTTAGTACTTAACCACAACAAAGAACACAATCAAGGTCAGCAAGCCAGCAGAGGTACCAGTTGGTATCTGCTAGAGCAAAGAAGCCAAAAAGAGCCCAGAGTTAGTGTACACAACTAACTTCATGTTAGATATCAGACCAATGGGATTATATTTTTGCTTTTTACATCCAGTGGTAATTTAATTACATTCTACCACTTTCTGTTTAGGATCTGTGGAAAATTTTCTTAGGCACAGCCTAAAACTACCACATTCACCTTTGTGGAGTGCAGGCATTTCAGACGTGCCCTGAGAACGCCTCCCAAACCAGTGCCAGAGCCTCCGAATCCCATCCCTCTAATCCTAATTTAGATCTAGCAGCAGGCACAGGCAAAACAGCTCAGCCCTGCCAACGTCAAATGCATATGCACGAGCCAAGAACGAGCTACAGACAGGGATGGAAAAATCTGTGTTGAAAACAAGGAGTGTCTACAGAGCTTAAGAGAAGTCCAAGGTCTGTTAGCAGCTGTGTGGAGATTTGCAGTATTCCATCTTTGCAGATGGGCACTCATATGTGACCTAACTTTCACTTGAAACAGTGCCCTTTTTTGGTACTTGAGTGCTGCATTGTTACTGCAGAGCCCTGTCTTTGTGCAGATTTGTCTTTGCAGGTTGTTAGCAACACTTGAACAATGTATTTGCCCTTCCAAACTCTGCTTAAAAAAAAAAAAATACATAATATCTTCCTGAACTCTTGAATCCCTTCTGTGAATTACTACAAATAAAGACTGCATCTTTTCTTCTTTCTGCCCCCCATGTAATTGTCAAATTGCTTGAGGAAGATGCTCTTCATTTCTCTTAATTATTTTATTGCTGCAAAAAAAATTATGCCAGTCTTTATTGGAAAACCAGTGTGTAAAGTCTTTTAAATTGCTTCTTTGAAGGAATTGTGCATTGCTTTTTACACCTCTGGCACCTGATTTGTGTGCCCAGAACAAATGCTTCATTAGCCCCTTTCACGAGCTAAGTGTCTGCTGTTCCAAATGTAATGCAAATCACTTTTTAATGGTCACATTGACTAGGTAGGAAATGTGTTTGTTGGAGCTATGACTTGTAGTTAATTAAGCCAATTAGCATGTGATATAAGCACTTCTGGAAAGATAAAGCTCAAGAATAGCTCTCAAGAGATGGTGGAAGACTTTCATGCAGACATAAATGTTACAGAAGGGAAGGGAAATGCAGCAAGAGGAAGTTTAAAAATAATTTCTGAACGTATTCACTACATTTTCTAGTTTCCAGCAGTCTCAGTTGAATTTCTGTGAGAAATGTGTTTGTGGGGGTGAGAATCTCCTTACTGTGTCTTTGCAAGGAGATCAAGACTGGGCTTTTTATCAATGGAGAAGATTGGCTATAACATCTCCACTGAGATTATGTAATGAAATGATCTCATTTATCATAGAATCATAGAACAGTTTGAGTTGGAAGGGATCTTAAAGATCTTCTAGTTCCAACCCCTTCAGCACGGGCACGGACACCTTCCACTGGACCAGGTTGCTCAAGGCCTCATCCAGGCTGGCCTTGAACATCCTAAGGAGGCAGTATCCATGACCTCTCTGGGCAACCTATTTCAGTGTCTCACCACCCTTACCTTAAAGAATGTCTTTCTAATCTCTAGTCTAAATCTGCCCTCCTCAAGCTTCAATCCATTCCCTCTCATCCTATCACTGGAACTCTTTCCTGCCTTCTTTCTTCTTGGGATGCACTGCTCCTAGGCTTGGTGGAGATGGTTCTTCAATATTGACCAATTTTCTTGGGCCCTTCTTCCCTCCAGGACTTTGTCCTATGACACTCTGCGAAGCAGATCCCTGAAGAGGATGAAGTCTTCTCTCTTGAAATCTAGAGTAGTGAGCTTGCTTCACACCTTCTTTGCTGCCTTGAGGACCTTTATCATTTTGTGGTAACTGCAGACAAGGCTAACCTTAAGTTTCTCATCACTCACCAGCCCTTCCTTGTTGGTGAGGACAAGGTCCAGCATAGCATCTTTTCTTGTGCATTCCTTTACCACTTGGAGGAGGAAATTATCATCAATACACTCCAGGAACCTCTTAGATTGCTGGTGCCCTGCTGTGTTGTCCTTCCAACAGATACCCAGGTGGTTGAAATCTCCCATGAGGACCAGGGTTTATGAACACAAAGCTGCTCCTATCTATTTATAGAGGGCCTCATCCACTCAGCCTTCTTGGTCAGGTGGTCTCTAGCAGACCCCCTTAAGCCCTCTGTCACTTCTTCGTCTATCCTGAAGTGGCAAGCTCCAGTTGGTCCTTGATGTAGAGGACAATACCCCCTCCCCTTCTCCCCTGCCTGTCCTTCCTGAAGGGCTTATGCCCATCTAACTCCATGCTCCAGTCCTGAGAGCCATCCCACCATGTCCCAGTAAAGCCAGCACAGCACAGCCCCGCAGGCATGTGCTCATCTGCAGCTCTTCTTGCTTCTGCCCACGCTCTGTTTGTTAGCATAGAGGTTTTTAATTTGGGCTTTCTTTGAAGCTGATTTACTGACTGGGGTTGGGGTTCCCTTATCCCGCACTTCAGATGCTCTCTTCCCAGCCTGCAGTCCAGCTCCAGGCCCAGGGTGCCTATTAGTGTCACTGGCCTTGAAGTAGGATGGATTGAGGAACCCTCCCCCCAGCAACCCTTGTTTGAAGTCCTCATCTGAAGTCCTCATCACTGGACTGGAAACTTGTGGCCAAAGATGTATTTCCCCTTCTCTGAAAGATGTACCCCATCAACCCCAGAAGACCAGACTTAATGCAAGTAAGTTTCATGGCTTAGATAAGCAGAGCCCAAGTGCACTTTTGACTTTCTTCCCAGAGAAGGTTTTTGACTGCTTGACACTAGAAAAGACAGCCAGTCATTTGTGGTAAGCTGTTTCACAGCCTCCCCATGAGGGTGAAGACTGTCCTTTCAGCAAAGGGAAACCAAAGAGACTCTTGAGCCTTTAAAATGGAAATATATCACATTCCTTCCAGGCTGTTTCTCAGAGAAATGGGTAACACAGAGAATTCTTATAATTTAACCACATGCTACCCTAGAAGTTGGCAGTGTACATAAAGCCTCAGGAAAAAAAAAATGCTGCTTCAGTCTTTCAGAAATTCTACCAAATTGGCTCAATCAAGGATTCAAACAAGCAAGTAGTTACTGAGAGGTAAAAGATATATTTATTTCTGAGTGCATGACATGAGAAACCTGCCACTGCTCAGTGTAAAATAACAAATCTTTTAAAATCCATCCTAACAAGTTTTAAATCTTGCTTCTTCTGTTATATGCTGGAATGAAATCCATTCATATGGAATGAAAAAAAAAAAAAAATCTCATTCTTTCAGATAAAATAGAACTGTTCAATTGCTACTAATTGTCTAATTTTCCCCCCTTCTGATTAAATTAAGTGGGAAAGTGTCAAATTAATGGGGAGGGTTTTGAGCAAAGGAAATGATGTTTTTTCTCTACTTTGCATTCTTATGCTTACACTTGACATTGCAAACTTCAGGCTAGAAAATCACTGCCCATCCAGCATTCCAGCATTTTGTGGTATACTTCCTCTTCCTGTGTATTTGCACCCTTTCTCCCTTCCAACCTGAGCACACACAGTACAGATTAGATTAATCAATCATAAGCTTGCACTTGGCTTTATGAGACTGGAACTGATGCTCCCTGGCTGCTTTAGGATTTCATAGAATCAGTCAGGGTAGGAAGGGACCACACGGATCATCCAGTTCCAACCCCCCTGCCATGGGCAGGGACACCTCACACTACATCAGGCTGGCCAGAGCCTCATCCAGCCTGGCCTTAAACACCTCCAGGAATGGGACCACAACCACCTCCCTGGACAACCCATTCCAGGCTCTCACCACTCTCATGGGGAAGAACTTCTTCCTCACATCCAGCCTGAATCTCCCCACTTCCAGCTGTATTCCATTCCCCCTAGACCTATCACTTCCTGATAGGAAGTCCCTCCCCAGCTTTCTTGTAGCCCCTGTTGGATACTGGAAGGCCACAAGAAGGTCACCTCGGAGCCTTCTTTTCTCCAGACTGAAGAACTCCAACTTTTCCAGTCTCTCCTCATAGGAGAGGAGCTCCATCCCTCTGATCATCCTGGTGGCCCTTCTCTGGACATGTTCCAGCACCTCCAGATCCCTCTTGTAAGAGGGGCTCCAGAACTGGATGCAGTACTTGAGGTGGGGTCTTACCAGAGCTGAGTAGAGGGGGAGAATCACCTCCCTTGACCTGCTGGCCACACTTCTCCAGATGCAGCCCAGGCTCTGGTTGGCTTTCTGGGCTGCAAGTGCCCACTGCTGGCTCATGTTGAGCTTCTCATCCACCAGCACCCCCAAGTCCCTCTCCTCAGGGCTGCTTTCCAGCCAGTCACTGCCCAGCCTGGATTTGTGCTTGGGATTGCCTCACCCAGATGCAGGACCCTGCACTTGGTCTTGTTGAACCTCATGAGATTGGCTTGTGCCCACCTCTCCAGCCTGTCAAGGTCCTTCTGGATGGCATCCTTTCCCTCCAGCATGTCTGGTGCACCATACAAGTACAAATGCTAGTTTGCATCATGGACATCTTTTGCAAGAGGAAAGCTTGGACTAGTCTAGTTCTGCAGTCTTCACCTCAGAAAAAGAAACTCTGTTCTGGTTCTTTCATTATATGAAGACACCAGAATGGCTATAATCTTTTGATCCAGAATCTCTCAGTATTGAGTAACAATAGCTGCTGTTCCTCACCCTTGATACAGATTTAGAAAAGGGATGTTTCTATTTCTCTGACAGTAAATAAAGACTTTTTTTGCAATAGGAATATGGCATAACCAAAAGAGTTATGGTGAAGATACAACACGGTCTTATGTCTTCTTGAAAGCACTCTTGAATTTTACACTTCTGAAATTCCTGTGTGCTTATTATACAACAGTTACTTTTCTTTCCTCATTGAAAATTCTTCCTCTTATCTGTTCTGTAACAAGTTAAATACTGTTGACATATAATGACTTAAGTGAAAGTAGAGGTCACTCACTGCATTGTAACCAATATTTGGTAATTAATGGTTGGTCTCTCTAACCTTGCCTATACACACAGTCAAATTGAATTTAACACAAGTTAAATTCAGTAGTTGACAAGGTTCCATCCATCAGTGTGATTTATTGATGATCTAATGTACTTTGCATTAGCAAGTCATCTAGCAGATAAAGTCTAGAAAATACTCAGCCTAAAAAATACAAAGCCTAAAGAATACTAAGCTAAACCTTTGTTTCTCACTTTTGGTGGATTAAAAATTCCTCCCCAATATTAACTTTACCAGACCAGCCCAGTTGGAAGCAAATGGAAGCTGCATGTACAAGCCAAACTACAATCTACAATGAAATGCAATGAATAAGTACAAAATATACAGTATTTACAGATATTGACAATTACCAAAGAGCACAAGGACCCCCCTGGTCAAAGACCAGGGGAGCTGCAACAGCTTCTCCCTCCCTGCCTCCCCCTTACCTCCCTGTACAAAAGGGTCAAGAGAGAGAAGCAGAGATGTTAGACTTAGCCAAAATAAAAGTGATGCAGCCAAGGTCAAGCAGAAGCCAGCAGAAGCACACAATTAGTATCTCCCTGAGAAAAGCAGTGTGAAATTGTTTTGGAGACCAAATCTTATGGTAGATATCTCTCCAATGGAATTGTTTAGAATGATCTTATTTTCCTTTTTTACACACAAAACCGATTTGTTTTTCATTTCACTACTTTTCTGTTTCAAGATCTGTGAAAAAATTTCCAGGCATGGTCTAAAACTACCACACTCACTAAAGAATCACACAGTGCAAATGAGTTTAGAGGTTCTTCTCATGGAGCAATGCTGGTAAGAAATCTATTTACAGCTGTTCTGTTACCTATTGACAATGCTACTGGGCAAGCAAAGAAGTTTGAGAATATTAGTGTGCTGCTGGAAAAGCCATTAAGGAAAGGAAAAAAAAAGTTTATTTTAATATCAGCTTCAATTAGAAACAGACTTTATGATTGAGGAGAAAAACAGTCTGGAAGGAAATATTTCAACCTGCTGAGTGGGAAATTAAAATCAGCAAAATGTAAACATCACAAGCTAAACAGCTTACAGTATTCAAAACTACTAACTTTTTATATTAACCTTATTACACATCTACCCTAGGATTTTTTTGGGTTTTTTTTATTAACCTATGCCAGCTACGGCCATAGTGCTGCAGCTGCACATCCAGATGAGATATGTTGCAGGATTTGTGTTGGGTAGGAATGGGGAGCAGATGTGGCCATCTCTGTGGAATCAAGTGTTGTTGGTTTCCTCCCTGCCACTTTCTGGCCCTGAACTACTGCAAGAGGCTGAGCAAGAAAGGGCTGATGCAGATGATAAAGATCATCATGCAGACAAAGAGGTTCAAGGATTATGTGAGTGATGACTGTGTAGTTACCCCTGGGAACTGGGTGCTCTGACAGCTCAACACACCCAGCACCTGCTGTCTTGGAGAGTTTGCAAACTAAATTGGATGGCTTTTCTGCAGAGCAGACCTTACACAAACAAATGTTGGCCATTAAATCGTTGGCTCTCTTTCCCTATTAACTGGCTTTACAGACTAAAGGTTGAATTAAACAAATGTTTTATTCCACTGTGGCTTACACCACTGTGATATCTTTACTTCCAGATGTCTATGTTTTCTAAAGCTTCCTATTTGCCATTAATCTCTCTCTTCCAGGCTTTCCAGAAGAAGAGTCTTGAGTCAATCTGAAATGTGGACACAGTAGGATAACTGGAGCCTTTTAACTGTTCATGGCATGTAGTTATATCTAGCAAAGAATCTGTATTTTGCTCGATGCAACATTTAAGGACCAGAAAAAGATGTCATGTTCCACTGAAGCCTACCTATCTTATCTACTCAGAGGCTGAGATGGACTGTTTTCATGCTGAGTGAGAAGTCTGAATGTGACAATTTCTCAGATTAAGATTTAGGAATATGACAGATGAAATATTTAATGGTATTTTCAAGCACATCGGCAACAGCCCTTAACCCAGAAGATGAATGTTTTAGATACCGATTAAAGATTAATGCTCAATAAAGAAATGTTTTTCCAAAGAAATTGGATAGATTATAGGATGTACTGACTGCAGAATCACATAGCAGGCCACAAGGCAACATTTGGCTTGCAAACAAACACACAAAACAAAAACAAACCAAAACACCACACCACCTCTAAAAAACCCAAACAATCAACCCTAAAACAATACAGGAAGACTACTTTTTATCTTTTAGGACAACCAAGTGTGATACTGCCTAACACTCCCCACCCCAGTAGTGAATTCTGAAGCCTTTGTTAACCCCTTTCCTCTTTACGATGCATTGTCTGAGGGGTGGGGTATTCAGACTCTAATTAGCAAGAGAAAGGGGTACCATTCCAGCAATCCACATGCCATCTCCTCTATTCACAAGACTGTCCCCCCTCCCAAATCCATTATCATCAAGTCAAGGCTTTATCTTGCAAAGCATCTTAGTAAATCGTCCAACACCACCAACGCAAATATAAAGTACACAAAACTGTACTCAGCCCAACAAACGTACAGCAGTCACAATAACTGGGAAAGCAGTCCTTGGGAAGAGAAGAATAATCAAGCCTCTCCAGAGATGGGGGAAAGCAGGAGGACAAATAGCAAGAGGATCAGGAGAAACCCCAAGCAGAAAAAGCCCAAGAGGGAGGTCTTTATGCTCAGCAGATTTACCCTTTTATAATGGCTGTGACATTTATGGTATGGGGTACACCTGCTAACCTGTCCAGGCTGACTCAAAACTGTTAATTGCCTCCATACCATGTCTAGCCTATGAGTCTGTCTCAGTGAAACCAGGATAACAGACAAGTGATAAAAAGTGCTTCAGTATTCTGTAATCCTGAGCCTTCTGCTGTCAGTATTTTACAAGCCCATACATTTCAATTTCCATGATTCCTAAATTAGTGACGCTTCTGAGTCAGGAAAGATTGCCAGCTGAGTGACTGCCTTCTAATTACCAACTCACTTCACACTAGGAATTGAACCGATAAAGTCAATAAACAAATTAATTTTTTTTTTTAACTGCTGGGTGACCTACATGTAAAGATCTCTTTATAGGGTAGGAACCTGAGATGTACAGCTCACTCAGGACCAGCTCAATTTCCACACACGAAGCTTAAGTGTTGCAGGAATACACAATTATCTGGGGGAAGAAAAAAAAAAGTGGCACGTGGAGAAAAAGATTTATCAAATTTATTTATACTCTTGCATGCAAACAGAGCAGAGGAACATGCTAACAGAATTACAACAGAATTACAACATGCCCAGAAGGGAAGAAAGTTGAAGCCACTGAGCTGAAGATACCAAAATGGGAGGCTTGGCTGAGATGCCTGAAGGCTGTGTGGCCATTCAGTGAGACTTGGACAGACTGGAGAGCTGGGCAGAGAGGAACCAAATAAGGTTCAACAAGAATAAGTGCAGAGTCCTGCATCGGGGAAGGAAGAATAAACTGAATAACTTAAACCCGTTACCTCTCATACTATCACGGGTTACTTGGGAGGAGAGGCCAACACCAGCCTCAAGGCAACTTCCTTTCAGGTAGTTGTTGAGAGCAATATGATCTCCCTTTAGCCTTCTCTTCAACAGACTGAACAACCCCAGCTCCTTCAGCCACTCCTCATATGATGCTCTCCAAACCCCTCACCAGCCTCATTGCTCTTCTATGGACATGCTCCAGGATCTCAGTATCTTTCCTATACTCTGGTACCCGAAACTGAACCCAGTACTCAAGTTGTGGCCTCACCAGGGATGAGGACAGGGTCACCATCACTTCCATACTCCTGCTGGACACACTGGCTTTGATACAGGCCAGGATGCTGTTGGCCTTGATGGCCACCCAGACACTCACTGGCTCATGTTCAGCTGGCTGTCAACCAGCACCCCCAGGTCCTTTTCCACCAGGCTGCTTTCCAGACACTCTGCCCCAAGCCTGTAGCATTGCTTGGGATTGTTGTGACCAAAGTGCAGGACCTGGCGCTTGGTCTTGTTAACCCTCGTCCCGCTGGCCTCAGACCATTGATTTAACCTGCCCTGCTCTCTCTGTAGAGCTTTCCTACCCTCCAGCCAATCAACACTTCTGCTCAATTGAGTGTTGTCTGCAACTTGCTGAGGGTGTCTTCAATCCCCTCATATAAATCAATGATAAAAATATTAAACAGAACTGGCCCAATACCGAGCCCTAGAGGACACCTCTCGTGACCAACCACTAGCTGATCACAAGCCACCAGCTGACCACCAGCCACCAGCTGACCACCAGCCAACATCTTACTCAGCTGGGCTAACAGGAATGAAGAATGATATATTTAAGAGTAATTTTAACTCAGAAAATGAGGTTTTATGCGTATTGACAAACACAGATGTGATCTCTGATTTTTCTTTTTTCTTTGTCTTTTTCTTTTTATATTTTCTTTCTTTTCTTTTTCTTTGTCTTTTTTCTTTGTCTTTTTCTTTTAATTTTTCTTTTTCTTTTTTCTTTTTCTTTTTCTTTTTCTTTTCTTTTTCTTTTTCTTTTTCTTTTTCTTTTTCTTTTTCTTTTTCTTCTTTTCTTTTCTTTTTCTTTTTCTTTTTTCTTTTTCTTTTTCTTTTTCTTTTTCTTTTTCTTTTTCTTTTTCTTTTTCTTTTTCTTTTTTTTCTTTTCTTTTCTTTTTCTTTTTCTTTTTCTTTTTCTTTTTCTTTTTCTTTTTCTTTTTCTTTTTCTTTTTCTTTTTCTTTTCTTTTTCTTTTTCTTTCTTTTTCTTTTTCTTTCTCTTTTTCTTTTTCCTTTTTCTTTTTTCTTTTTCTTTTTCTTTTTCTTTTTCTTTTTCTTTTTCTTTTTCTTTTTCTTTTTCTTTTTCTTTTTCTTTTTCTTTTTCTTTTTCTTTTTCTTTTTCTTTTTCTTTTTCTTTTTCTTTTTCTTTTTCTTTTTCTTTCTTTTTCTTTTTCTTTTTCCAAGAGGAGTGAAGGCCGCAAAAGGGATTCACAGACTAAACTTGTATTTCTGTTTTCTGGCAAGCTAGAAGGGCTTGGCTGTGGGCTGAGAGACACTCTGCTTCTATTTCTGTTTCCACAGAATCATATGATATACATTATAATTTTTTAAGGCCAGACTTTGGACCGTGAAACCATTTCTGGAGAAGATCACAAGGGAAAGTCTATCTCTTTTGCATACAAGCATAGATCCCAAACAAAGGAGTGTAAATGTCCTGCTAGCACTCTACCACTGCTGTACAGATGTTACAAATCATGTTTATGTTCATGAATATTCATTGCCTAAACAGTAGCAGGCTTGGGAAAGTCTGAATGGGAAGCTTAACAGGAAGAGGCTTGCTATCTTTTTTTTTTTTTTAATAAATTATTATTTAAAACATGTCTTAAAATTCTCTTTAAGTCAGAATTTAAACATGAGCACTTGTATTATGGTGGGGTGGGATTTTTTTACTACTGAATTATTGCCATTTGTTCATGATATAAATGCAGATTATTAGTCAAAAGTAACTGCAGTGTCTTAGAGCAGTGCTTTTCCACTAACTTGTACAATGTTTCATGCAAAGGCCTGGAGGACTTTGAGTTCTATTCTGAAAGACAGTGGTAATAGCAATCATACATAATTTTGCCTTGTATCCTGGTTAAACTATCTACCCTCTAGTAGTGACGCTGTACTGTTTACAAAGGCCTGCAGTGACAGGATGAGAGGCAATGGCTTCAAACTAGAGAAGAGCAGATTTAGACTGGATGTTAGGAACAAGTTCCTTACTATGAGGGTGGTGCACCACTGGAACAGGTTGCTCAGAGGGGTGGTTGAGGCCCCATCCCTGGAGATACTCAAGGTGGGGCTGGATAAGGCCCTGGACAACCTGATCTAGTCAAGGATGTCCCTGCTGACTGTGGTGAGGTGGGACTAGATGACCTTTGGAGTTCCCTTCCATCCCAGATCATTCTATGATTCTATGATTCTATATTTGTAGTAAGTTTGACTAAACCAAGGTTTTTTAAATCAGTTTTCAGTTGCTGCTCAGAGGGTATCTTGATGTGGGCAGCTTCTTCCCAGTCATACCTCTGCACCAGTGCAACGTGCCTTTTTTTTCCTGTATATCTCACAATGTGATACACTCTGTTTATGTCTAGTCTCTGGGCAGAAAGTGCTGCAAAAATTCTTTTCTTTCTCTAAAGTCTCCATACAGGTTCTTCAAAGAAAATATTTCCATACCTGTCTCCTGATGTGAACATTTTATTTTTAAGAAAGCAAATCAAACAAACAAACAAATATACAAAACACAAACTCTGGATACTTCACACACCCTGAAATTTTGTCCTATGTGCTGTCAACCCTGGGTCTCTCAGCTATGCCCATAGCACACAGAGTTTGAGCAGGCTATGGATTACCACACACAAAGCCAGGGCTCCTGGGTCAGTGTATTGGGTTTGGCTGAGCTGGGGTTAATTCTCCTCAAAGCATCTTCCTAGTGCCATGTTTTGTAGTGCTGTAGCTGATACCACAGCAGTGGTTTGGCTGCTGCTGAATGAGCACCCAGGCTGTGCTTCTCCCAACATTTCCGAACCCCAAGAGTATGCTGAGGGGTGGGCAAGATCTTGGGAGGGGACACAGCCAGGCCAGCTGACCCAAACTGGCCAAAGGGCTATTCAATGCCATATGACATCAGCTCAGATATAAGAACAAAGTGAAAGAAGGAAGTGTAGGGATATTCATCCATGGCACCTGCCCTCCGGAGCAACCACTACACGTGTTAGAACCCTGCTTCCCAGGAGTGACCGACCACCATCTGCTGATGGGAAGTGGAGATTAACATCTCTCTAGGCTTTTGCTTCCACTATTGCTTGTGCTTATCACCATTATTAAATTGCTTCTATTTTAACAGGCTTTTGATATATTTTCCCCTCTCCCCTGTCCATCTAAGAAGGGGAGCAACAGAGCAGCTTTGGTGAGCATTTGGCTCCCAGCCGGGGCCAAACCACCACAGTCAATCTTTCTCATGAATCATGGTGCAGCCTGGAATCACCTGTGGGATGGAACTTTGTCCCAAACACCATTTATTAGCCCTTTAGAGGTGCTGCCCATTTAAAGTCTCCATTGGGATCTTACAAGAATCCTGATGTGCCCTTGTAATCCTTGAGGATTGTTTTGTGCTGGATGAAGTTAAAGCACAGATGAAGGACTAACTTGCAACCGAGTTGTGGATGCATGCATGCACCCCAGGCTGTCAGCCAGGCTGTGAGCTTCAGGATTTAGAAATTCTCATATTTTTTCCCTTTCTCTCCCTGGCTCCCTTGATTTTTTCACTTGAAAATGAGTCACAGATCTGGCAAGCATCACCTTGATTTGTATAAGACTTTGTATTAGCCCTTGGTGTCCTAATTTTGTACTGATACACTTTTCATGTAAATATTGTGAAGTGAGAGTAAAGATCGTGTGGAGAATCTGCAGGTTGCTGTTGAGGCATTGATAGCATTCTACATGGAGGAAATACTTTCTGGCATGCTTCTATAACTTATTGCATGCTAAAACTTGGCATTTAGAATTTAGAAATTAATAATAAATTTAATTTTTCTTTTTTTTTTCATGAAATTAAACAGGAGATAGCATATTTCAATTAATATGCACAACGTTCATCCTGGTAAACAGCAGCTGTAGCCAAACATCTGGATTTACAATAAATAGAATTTCAGCTGAAATTATGTAGCACCCTTAAAACCCTTTGAGATATGCTGGTTTTTTCTAGACTCAAGGGGCTTATTGTGCAGCTGCTTATCTGAGATTGTCCAAACTAGTCCAAGGTAGCACTGCAGAAAGGTATTTTATCTATATTTCCATGACAAAATGCTTCTAGTTGGAGCACTCTGCTTTTGTCGAGCCTTCTAGGACTATAGCGCTGCACAAGCAGCAGAGGTCACCGTGCACCCAGCTCCACCAGCCTCCAACGCTTCAGCTAAGATCTGGGCTGGGCATCGCTTGCTGTAGCGCTGCCTCTGATCTGAAACCCGAAGAGTTTCAGGCAGCAAATGGCCACATATGGTGGGAGGAACATTATGAGACCTGCGGCAATAACTGGCTTCAAGAAAAAACAATACAAACATTTAAGTAATTGTAATTTACAATCATTTCAAGATGCTTGCCATGAATTTGGAACTGTTTTGGAAACTACCCTGCTTAACAAATCATCCTGTACTAGTCCCTGCAATTTGTTCAGTGCCTCTGAAAGAAATTGTAAAATGGTTGATCCGTGCCCTTTAAAATTCATTAACAATCAAGTGAAATCCAAATGCATTCACTTTAGCTCTGAAGTAAAGCTGAAGCTCCACGCTGAGCACAGTTACAAATAATACATGAGCTAACATGATGCTAAGTATGGATGCGAAGAGGGTAAAATATATGCACCAGCACATATACTTGCAAAGTCTAAAACTTTTTACTTCTCCTATTGTATCTTGTCTTCCAAACAGCCTACAACTTCCTGCTAATACCATCATTTACTCAGCTACCTTTGGTTATTTTCATGGATAGTCTGCAGAAGAAATGTTCTCAGGCTAAGGATGAAGAGTAACCCATAGGACTTTAATATACCTAAAAATTATAAGGCCAATTCCTTCCTTCATACCTGCCATTGTAAATTGTGTTTTGAGGCTGTCACATCCATAACAACAGCAAAAGAATGCAGGTTTATCTATAAAAACAAACCTTGAGCTGCTCTGAGGTCAGTAGGAGCTTTATTGAATTAACAGAACTCCAATTTCGACCTTACTCCTTGCATGGACAATGCATTTGTATGAAAGTTCTTTTCTCCTTTCAGAGTCATTATTTCAACATCAGAACACATTTTGTGGTACCATGGAAATGGATTGAAACATATACTTAACAAGTTTGAATAACTTTGAGCAAGCCTGAGCATAGAAAGACTTTTCCCCCCTAAAATTAGGTAAAAGGAGTTTGGTGATTTTAAGAAACAGTGAATGGAAAAGGAAGGTTAAATCACTGCAGTGGTGCTTTATTTCCTTTAGTCTTATGATATGTAATATTTCCCAGTTTTGATATCATGTCAGTTGCTAAGGTATAATGCCATCTATACTGTTTTCATTACATTTGTTTGAGAGGAGGAACTCAATAATTTAAATGCAATGCTGATGAAAATGTTAACACTGTTACCTAAGCAGCATGTTGTCTGAAATGACTGAAGCATTAGGTCTGCAAACTCTCTGATTCTTCTGATTGAAAAGGCTTCTCTGTTTGTCTTTTAAGCAAGCATAAGATGAAAGAAGTCCAGCTTTAAACTGAAGTCAAGATGTGAATTTCCTCATAAAAATGAGGAAATTCAAGTACAGCTGAAATTCTGTCCTTAGGCTATGTTGTGTTTTGACACTGGTGCAGAAACACAGCAGAGAGGCTGAAGAAGAGGGAGTGACCAAGAACGTGTCAGTGAGGGGCCCCTTGAGTGAGTGGTTGCAGAGACAGAGAAACTAACTGAGATTTGTAGCCAAGGCTAGTTTAAAGAAGTTCTGTGCTGGTGATTTGTTTCAACAAAGACAATGACTGCTTCTTATCTGTTTTGTGGCTGAGACCAGGAGGATGCAAAACCTAATGGAGGGCGACAGTTTGCTTCCATCTTCCTTTGGTGTTTTTTGTTTGGCTATTGAAGTAACCCCAGGTTGCATGCTGCTGAAACATTCCTCCACATGAAGGTAAAGCTGGGATCAGTACAAAGTCTGTTAACAATCAGTTTAGACTTGTAGAAATAAGCTAGTGGGATTTCTGAAAAGAGAAAAGAAAAGAAAAGAAAGGAAAAGAAAGGACAAGAAAAGAAAAGAAAAGAAAAGAAAAGAAAAGAAAAGAAAAGAAAAGAAAAGAAAAGAAAAGAAAAGAAAAGAAAAGAAAAGAAAAGAAAAAAGAAAAGAAAGAAAAGAAAAGAAAAAGAAAAGAAAAGAAAAAGAAAAGAAAAGAAAAGAAAAGAAAAGAAAAGAAAAGAAAAGAAAAGAAAGAAAGAAAAGAAAAGAAAAGAAAAGAAAAGAAAAGAAAAGAAAAGAAAAGAAAAGAAAAGAAAAGAAAAAGAAAAGAAAAGAAAAGAAAAGAAAAGAAAAGAAAAGAAAAGAAAAGAAAAGAAAAAGAAAAGAAAAGAAAAGAAAAGAAAAGAAAAGAAAAGAAAAGAAAAGAAAAGAAAAGAAAAGAAAAGAAAAGAAAAGAAAAGAAAAAGAAAAGAAAAGAAAAGAAAAGAAAAGAAAAGAAAAGAAAAGAAAAGAAAAGAAAAGAAAAGAAAAGAAAAGAAAAGAAAAAAGAAAAGAAAAAGAAAAGAAAAGAAAAGAAAAGAAAAGAAAAGAAAAAGAAAAGAAAAGAAAAGAAAAGAAAAGAAAAAAAGAAAAGAAAAAAGAAAAGAAAAGAAAAGAAAAGAAAAGAAAAGAAAAGAAAAGAAAAGAAAAGAAAAGAAAAGAAAAGAAAAGAAAAGAAAAGAAAAGAAAAGAAAAGAAAAGAAAAGAAAAGAAAAGAAAAGAAAAGAAAAGAAAAGAAAAGAAAAAAGAAAAAGGGGGGCAACACAGCTGTTTTTCCACAGAGAAGCTCTGATTGTATACCTGCAATCATCTCCACACAGAGGCATTCTTCTTTAAGTAATAGGTTATCCTACACACTCATTTGCTGACAAGGTTGACAGGAGGAAACATGATTCCTAGATGAGGATTAAAGGAAGATAGAAAGGGCTAAAGCAAGAGTGAATTGGATGGGGCTCAGGGAAATGGCAAGCATCCATTCTAGCCACAATTGCTTTAAGGTTCTGGTATTATTATTTCTGCTCTGCCTCTTTGGGCTTTTATTAGGGTCAGGCAGAGCCAGAGGAAATCCCACACAGCACAGGTACAATACAGAAATGCTGCCAATAAGCCAGGAGGTTTGTCTGAGGCCAAAGCAAGCGGGAATAGGCAAGGTCAGCTGCTTAAGAATTTGAACAAATTAATAGTACAGTGCCCTTTTTTGACTGAGGAGAACTTGGACCCTCCAGTGGGAGAGTGTGCCTCACTACAGTTAGGTCCTCATCAGGTTTTCTTCTTCTAGAACTCTTCTGAGGACTGTAGCACTGAAGGGGATGATGTGGTCCAGCTGTTCTAAAACAGGATGAGAAATCTAATGGGCCAAATGCAGTGGAATGCCATGGGAACGAAATTATTCTTTCCGACAAAATGAGTATTTTAATAGATTATATAATTAATTTCTAAAGATACCTAAAATCAATCTAAAGAATGAAATGGACAAATATGCCCATTCTGCTAAAAGTGTATGCTCATTTTATACTGACTATAACAGAATTTGTCTAGAAATAAAGAGATTCAGTCTTATCTTAAATAATCCTTCAATCTTATGACAGTTCCTGTAACTGCTTAAAATTTCACAGAATCACAGAATGTTAGGGGCTGGAAGGGACCACAAAAGATCACCCAGTTCAACCCCCCTGATAGAGCAGGATCACCTACAGCAGATCACACAGGAACACATCCAGGCAGGTCTTAAATATCTCCAGAGAGGGAGACTCCACAACCTCCCTGGGCAGCCTGCTCCAGTGTTCTGTCACCCTCACAGGCAAAACATTTTTCCTCATGTTTCTATGGAACTTCCTATACCTCAACTCCCACCCGTTGCCCTTTGCCCTGTCATTGGGCACCACTGAACGGAGTCTGACTCCATCCTCTTGGCACTCACCCTTTACATCTTTATAAACGTGAATGAGGTCCAAATTTCCTATAGCCTCACCCTTTCTTCCCAAACTGGTCAGTCTTTTAACATGGTGCACTCATTTACTGTGCACTCCCTCTAGCCCATCTATATTCCTGTTTCTAATATTTGCAGGCAGAGCGTTCTCTTTAACTAGCAATCTAAAGTTTCACAGCTCGCCAAGAAAATGAAAGGGGGTTTGAGTAGCAGAGATTAAAAACAAGAAGAAATCCCAGCACTGTAAATTGTAAAACTTTACACCTTACAGCTGCCAGCTGTAATCCACAAGGAGACAGGGTTCTTAGGCTCCTAGGAACATAGACTGGGCTATTTTTTTTTTTAATTTATTTTTTTTTTTCTTGCAAATAGCATTTTTGTTCCTTCAGAAAAGGAAGGAAAGGAAAGACAGAAGCCCCAAACCCCAAAAGAGCCCCTTCCATATAGAGCACATAGCACTGATGAGGAGTTCTTTTGTCCTTGAGTGTGGAAGGATTGTGGTGATTTGATAAGATCTGTTAAGATTACATTCTGCTTGTTATTGCAGTTGAAATATAACAGCTGAAATGTTACACAGGCTAAGTCAGAGTAAGCCTGAGAGGATTTTCACAATGTAGCATTTACATAAGATAAGGACATGGTGGTTTCTGGTTCCTTTTAACTGGGATACCTTCATCTTAATATTATCACTCTATCTTTATCTTAAACCAGCTTTTTCTGTAGCATTTAAATACATTTGTTTTAAAGACATAACAAAGCTTATTTTAATAGCTCGATTTCTTAATAATATTAATCAATTATCATCAGATGGAAACCACAATGCAGTTAAGGCTCCTAAAGTTACAGCCAACTTAGAGGAGGAAAGCAATGCATTCAGCACTGGGAGATGCTGGGCAGCATATTGCTATGCTGAAACCTTCAGGGAAAAAAACCTACATTCTCTTCTGAGTAAATGAGCTCTTTTTTACCTCCTACAAAAGAAGAAACAATGGAATGCTACTCTGGGCAGGTCCAGGAAAGCCTAAATTTAAAAAGTGTGGGAAGAGGGAGAAGGGAGTGACACAGGACAAATTACAACTCTGTGTACCTGTTTGTCTGCCTGTGTCTTTGTGATGAGAGACAAAACTGAAGAAAGAAGCCTAAGTAGTAATCAAGAAGCTGTCAAAGGTCAAACAGAAAAATTAAATAGGCTCAGGGGAAAGAAATGGAAGAAGAGACGCAATAAAAGTTCTGAGCATGGCCCTAGCTGCTGTCTTTTTAAACTATTGTTATTTTAAAAAGACCTGCATCCACTGTAAATTTGTTTTCCTAGTGAAAATATGCCAGAGAAGTCTCCATGATCTAAGTGAGCACAATAACAGTGTGAACCTAGTCTTGTAGCCCTTACATTTCATTAGACCTTGGAAAGAAACAAAAAAAAAAAAAAAAGAAAAAAAAAAAGAAAAATAAGTCTGTATTTTTGACAACACTAAATATGTGCATTAGACAGAAAAGGGGTTTATATATCTCACTGTTCACTTGCTTAAAAATGTTGGTTGTTTATTCAGTTGTTCCTTGATTCTGTCTTTTAACCGCACCCTTGTTGTCAACTGATTTTCATTTTGTTGGGAGATTTCTTCTGTGTCCATTTCTATGGGGTATACTTAGGCCATCTCTCTAGTCCTATATAAATGACTAGAACCACACAGATAATCATATATAATTACACTATCACAGCATCACAGTACATTAGAGGTTGGAAGGGACCACTAGAAATCATCAACTCCAACCCCCAGGATCAGCTAGGGTAGTCTGCACAGGAATGCATCCAGATGGGTTTGGAATGTGTCCAGAGAAGGAGATTCCACAATCTCTCTGGGCAGCCTACTCCAGTGCTCTGTCACCCTCACTGGAAAGAAGTTTCTCCTCATGTTGAGGTGAAATCTTCTATATTCAAGTTTGTACTCATTGTTCCTTGTCTTATTACTGTGCACCACCAAAAAGAGATTGGCCCCCTCCACTTGACACCTACCCTGCAAATATTGATAGACATTGATCAGATCCCCTCTCAGTCTTCTCTTCTCCAGACTAAACAGCCCCAGGGCTCCCAGTCTCTCTTCATAGAGGAGATGCTCCAGTCCCCTAATCATCCTTGTGGCTCTCTGTTGGATTCTCTCCAGCAATTTACTCAGTTCAAATGCACCAGAGTGCTCCTCTCTTTCACACCTATTCTCTTTTCAATTGTTACTATAGACATCTGCAAAATGAAGTTAAAAATAAATCCTTTGTGCTATGGCAGAATTCCATTGAGTGTCTGGAACAGGTTGCCCAGGGAGGTAGTGGAAGCCCCAGCCTTGGATGTTTTTAAGGCCAGGCTGGATGTGGCTCTAAGCAACCTGATCTAGTGTGAGGTGTCCCTGCCCATGGCAGGGGGGGTGGAACTAGATGATCCTTGGGGTCCCTTCCAACCCTGACAATTCTGTGTGATTCTGTGACTTAGTCTGCTTTAATTCAAATTCACATATGCAGGTTTAGTGCTGGGCAAGTCTGTGAGTAGAATTAGAAGAGAAACTTCCTTAAACTACACTTTTAAAATCATCATCTCTTCACCTGTGGCTTTCACAATGACTGTCACTTTATGACATTTTCTTCTGGTTAAAAGAGAGAGGCAAGGATCATATGGAAATCAGCTCTTAGTTTGTGGATATTTTTGGTCTGAAAACAGAAGTAGTAAACACAAGAGAAATTAGTCTCTGCAAGTTAGGCTTGTGTCAAGCTGCAGTTACTTGGTTTGACCCAGGGATAGGCACATGAAATATAAGATCCAAAGGAGACCTGACTAGATAATTCTGAAGTTTTCTTTTTGGCCTGAAATCCTTTGACAGTGCCTCAAGAGACACAGAGAGCAAGCCTCTTTTCTGGGCACAGAAGGTGTCTTTTCCATTTTAGCAGCCTTTGTGATGTGGCTGAAAAAAGGTGACCTCAGAATCAAGAAGCCTGCCTATCCATGGGGCCAGTTTTTGGTAAAAAGTGTTTTCTTTGTAGAAAGTGACCAAAGCTGCCAGTAGTGTTCTAATGCTGGAATGCACTACTGTCCAGAAGACAGATTTTTATGCTGATTTCCCAGCAGTATCACTGGGAGAGGAGGTACACTGCATTTAGTATGAGTCTTTAAAGTCATGAGCCAAAGTATCACTTGAATCAAATGCAGCTACTCAGGGAGGAGGTATCTCCTAGCAATAGTAAAATAGAAATCTTAGAGAGACCCAGATTTCAAAAGACTTCAGGATAGTTATGTTTTTCACATTTTAATCTTCTCTGACACAACAGAACCACTCTCCCTGCCATCACATTTCATCATTGTGTTTCTGTGTCAGGAAAACTGCTTACAGAGGTGCTCTTATCCTCTAGCTGAAATCATGGATCAAGGGGCTTATGTTGGAATCCCTTAGACTATGTTTCTACTTAGATATTGAAAAAAACTCTGGAGAATGCATGCAGTTTGAAATCTTTTTGATAAGGAGCTGTATGTGTGCAGACACCACCCCTGGGGGTGTTCAAGCAGTGTGTGGACCTGGAGCTTAGGGATGTGGTTTAGTGTTAACCCTTTGGGTCGAGGGTTGGGCTTGAAGTCTTTGAAGTCTCTTCCAATCAGACATACTCTGTGACTCTGTGTTTTATAGAAAGTATTTTTTAACAAGTTAACTAGATCTGTGAGGGTTTGGGAAAATGTGTTGTTCTTAAAGTTTGCCAGGCTTACCAGTTCAGCAAAGCTGTTGAAGGTGTTGCTTTAATAAGTGACCACTCCTACTTGGCTCAGTAAAAAAAAAAAAAACAAACAAACCCTAGTCATAGTCATTATTTTTCCATTTCTCTTTTTCCTCTCAAATGCAAAATTCTATCCAAGTTGAGAAGATGGATTCATTTCCAAGAAATATTATTGCTCCTGCTTGTTGTGACTGTTATTTACACTGGCTACACAGAGTTTCTACACTATTAAGGTTTATGTGTGGATAACTGCTGTCAGCTGAAATACCTGCAGTACTTTGGTGAAGAGCTAGAAGAGAAGAGGTGTGACATGCAAGCATGGTGGAAGAGAAGGAGGTCGACACACTCTTTCTAATTTATACATCTGTTACAATTTCAGAGGCAATTTGCTCATGCAGTAACAATTTTTGCCTATTTTTCAAATGCAGCCTTATTAAAAACATTTTCAGTTTGTCAGTAGCTACGCTTCCATTTCATTTACTTGATCCCCACAAAATTATTATATATAGCAACATTTCAGAAGTCATCCTGTTATCAGTTTTTTTTTTTTATCTTAGAATTGTTATATATACATTTTGGAGAAGTTCAGTGTGGAGAAAAATGACTGTGGAAAGAATAGCCTTGCAGCTGGCTCTGTTTAATAGCCATTGATTTGGATGTCCAGTATGTGAATATCTCTTATTCTATTCAAGTGAAGCATGCTGACATGCTAATCACAGAATCACAGAATGTTAGGGGCTGGAAGGGACCTCAAAAGATCATCCAGTCCAACCCCCCTGCCAGAGCAGGATCACCTAGAGCAGATCACACAGGAAGGCATCCAGACAGGTCTTGAATATCTCCAGAGAGGGAAAATCCACAACCCCCCTGGGCAGCCTGTTCCAGTGTTCCGTTGCCCTCACAGGGAAAAAATGTCTCCTCATGTTTCCATGGAACTTCCTATGCCTCAACTCCCACCCATTGCCCCTTGCCCTGTCATTGGGCATCACTGAGCAGAGCCTGGCTCCATCCTCTACATCTTTATAAGTTTCATAATTTTCATTGTTAAGGTTTCTTCACTAGGTTTTCTGAGGTCATGTGTTTCCTCTTTTCCTACAAGTTAAGCTTGAAGGTTACCACAATATGCTGCTTGAGTCCTGGAGATGAAAATGGTCCCAGTTCATTCATTTTCTCCACTTATGGAAACTGAGCATGGATAGTTTTAAGAGTGTTCAGTATAGCTTCTTTGAAAAACTTCTTTCTTTGATTTCTTTTCCTCCTGTTCTCAACATTGTAGTGATACAGCATTGTCAGCTTTGCAACCATTTGGAGCATGAATACCTCTTCCTCCTTTTTGTTTCAACATTTATCATTCCCAAATGCTTCAGAAGAACTCAGTAAAGCTGCACAATATCCCTTTTATGAAGACTTATTGCATGCAGGTTCTTGAGCTGCACATGTTTTCTATGGATTCTTGAGTGCATTATTGCACTACCTTTGCTTCCTTTTCCCTCCTTTAGTTCACCTGTGGCCCAAGCTGTCTTATTCAAGGCACTTTTCTTGAGCCTCATTACACTGACCTTTGTAATTTTATGGATCTTTTCCTTTGATGCTGACTGTGAGGTGAGTAGGTTCCCTAATGAAATGTACATCAAGGAGTTTGTTCACCCTTTCATGGATGTTCTTTGGAGAGAGATAAGGGGGAGATGTCTTGAAAATTAAATTTAAATTATTCATGAAGAGACTTAATGTGGAGACTACTCCTCCCAATAAAACTTCTGGCCAATGCAAAAGGCCAGCTGGAAAAGAGAGCCAGGATCAGCCCATGTGGGTGGGAGGATGGAAGGGGTTAGTCAGACCCTTCCACAGCCAAGAGCTTTAGTGGGAGATTTTCGCACCCACTGTCATCACTCTTCCCTCTCCCCACCTCCTCCACCTATCCTGACGTTTATTCTTGGGCTCTTTCCAGCCACAGCCACTTTTTTCTCAACTGGTAGAAACCAGCCAGCCTTACCCAGATTTGCCCATTCTAGTTGTCCTCACTCTGCTTTGGCCCATGTGCACCATCATCTCGTGGAGTGCTGCCTCCCCTCACAGCTCACCCTTTGCTTCAAGCTGGCACTTTCTTCAGTTTCTTTTTTCTCATGTTCTGTTTGTCTTGTGCTTTGTTTTCACCAAAGCTTTTGTTCTCATTGACACAAACCCTTCTTTGTTTCCCCTGGCAAATAAAGGATTCACTGTGTGAGTAAAACAGAGTACCAGTACTGCACATAAGAGACAGTGGGAGGAGAAAAAAAGACAGGGAAAGAACAAGGAAAGCTAGAACAAGGAATGACAGAAGTGAAAATACCTCTTAAATCCCTTTTCTGGCTCACTAAGTTAGTGTGCAGAAAGACAGGAGATGCTGAAACAATTCAAACTGGGAAGCAATAGGAAAAACACCTCAATATGGGGGAAATATTCAGCACTTCATTCTGACAGGCTGGTTTATAACACTACATGGAGGGCTGAACCAAGATTTTATGCTGAGGCCACAGAAATTTAAAGGAACATTATTAAAAGCAAAGAATATGGGAAAAGGGAACATAATAAGGTCATTATTTACCTGGAAGAGTAATGCCTTTAATCCTTTGCTGTTAGACTCTGACCTATTGTGCAACTCAGTGCAGAAAAAATATTTGTCTGAGAGTATTTTTAGATAAAGAACTTCAATAACATTTTTACAAGGATGTAAACACTGTATTTAAATTACAGTTTTTGAAGGAATGTGAAGAAATGTGCAAGTGATTCAGAGGCCCCATTTGTACTTCATAGATAATGGTACTGATTGGTTGATTGCAAGTGGCATGCCTGGTAATTTTGTTGTGTTGAACTGTAAGTCCTTCACACATCTGTAGAATGAATTGTGGTGATGCTACTCTCCCAAAATCATAGACTGGGAGACTTGTTAAAATTTTATAACTGTAGTTTCCTTGAGGATCTGCATCAAGTATTAAAAAGGAATGCTACCAGGCATTGCAGTGAATAACTTCAGTGAGAAGTGATGGTTTAGAGGAGAATACCTTTATTTTCACAGGCAGAAATTAAAGCTCTTCTATTCCAAATCTGCTCAAATTGAAGCAGGCACTTCACAGTATTGTTCCATGTAACAAACTGAAGAGTCTGACTGTGGCTGTGGAGAACTTCTCAAACAGCATGTAAAAGCCTTGAACAGAGAGGTCCAAATCTTGTGTGCTGCTCCATTTGCAGAAAGTTGCCCCAGTAGTGCTAATTACTGGCCTCAAGTTCACAGAATCACAGAAACATTCACGTTGGAAAAGACCCTCAGGATCACCAAGTCATAGAATAGAATCATAGAATCATAGAATCATAGAATCAACCAGGTTGGAAGAGACGTCCAAGCTCATCCAGTCCAACCAATCACCCAGCCCTATCCAATCAACTAGACCGTGGCACCAAGTGCCTCGTTCAGTCTTCTCTTGAACATCTCCAGGGAAAGCAAGTCCACCACCTCCCTGGGCAGCACATCCCAATGGGCAATCTCTCTCTCTGTGAAGAACTTCCTTCTAACATTCAGCCTATACCTCCCCTGCACAGCTTGAGACTGTGTCCCCTTGTGCTGCTGCTGGTTGCCTGGGAGAAGAGACCAACCCCCACCTGGCTACAACCTCCCTTCAGGTAGTTGTAGAGAGCAATGAGGTCTCCCCTGAGCCTTCTCTTCTCCAGGCTAAACATCCCCAGCTCCCTCAGCCTCTCCTCATAGGGTTTGTGTTCCAGGCCCCTCCCCAGCTTTGTTGCCCTTCTCTGGACATGTTCCAATACCTCAACATCTCTCTTGTATTGAGGAGCCCAGAACTGGACACAGTACTCAAGGTGTGGCCTGACCAGTGCCAGTCCAACCGAAGGTTGTGCAACTCCTTTGTACTGCTCTCCTTTGGATCACATCTGAGCAGGAGTCACTTCACCAGCCTTCTGACTTCCATGTGGACATTGATAGCCTTCAGGAGACAGAGCTGCCACTGAAGAAGGGCTGATCCAGGCTTCAGTATGGTTTGAGAACAAATCAGTTTTGTTGCTTCAGGGTACTGCTGTGTGATAAAAGCACCTTCACAATCACACATCTGTAAGAACAGTAGCATCAGAATAAAGGAAAAATAACACACAAAGAAAACCTCAAGTCATATGCTGATCTAGCCTAACACCTGTAAAATGCTGGTGGCCCACAAAGAGATGCTTATAAAGTGCTTAAATCAAAAGATAAGCTTCAGGTAATGGTTGAACTGGGTCCCCAGATGATGGCTTGTCGTAGAACCAAGTCTGAGCGTGACAGGCTGTAAAAGGGAGGAAAGAAACTCAACTCAGTTTCACAACGCTGGTTGCGAGCTGTGCGTCACCAGCAGATGAGACTGCTGGGGACATGCTGTTTTAGGAGAATCCAGCATTAAGCATTGCTAGCAACAGCACAAACCAGTCTTATAAAACATCTTTTACTGTGAAAGGCCTTAACACAAAGGTGAAGCAATTCCAGCTGTCCTGCTGGCCCATATGAAAGTGGTATGGGATAGCTAGCTAAGATATTCATACCAGGTGCAAGTGACAGATGCAACCAGCATGATGACAGATCAAGAGCTCTTGTAAATCTCATCAGGAGGGTGCATTTATTAAGGGCTTTGGCACCTCCAGAGTGTTTCATGTCAGCAGATCTGACTCAGTTGCTGTGTTAATAGACCTTATAAACTTTATGTGATTATCTTACTTAGTCTTTATTCTAAATTTTTGGTTGTCAGGCTGATGAGCTAGGGGAGAAATGGTTGAAAAGTTCCTTGATGAAGACCTGATTTCCATTCCCATTTTGGTTTCTATTTGGCTGTATTCAGACATTTACTCAGGCAAGCCTTTTCCAGCTGAGTGGCAGAACACAGCACAGGTATTTTGACAATGAAAGGAAAGGAAAGCATGTGTAGAACTGCAGTTATGACCCTGTGATCCTTTTCACATGCCATAATGATCCTGAAGACTAAGGAGCTCATACGAGAACAGCTGCATGAATCATTCTTTTCTGAACATGTGGAGACTAGTTTGAGGCATTAATTAAAATCTTCTCCAGTGAAGTTATACTACAGTCTGTGGAAGCCATGGGCTGCATGAGTTGCTAAGTGTGACTCCACAGTCACAGAATCACAGAATCACAGAAACAGTCAGGTTGGAAAAGACCCTCAGGATCACCAAGTCCAACTGAGAACCCTCCTCTACAAGGCTCACCCCTAAACCATACCCCCCAAGCAGCACATCCAAACAACCTTCAAACACATCCAGGGTTGGTGACTCCACCACCTCCCTGGGCAGCACATTCCAATTCCCTTATCACTCTTTCCCTGAAAAATTTTTTCCTCATGCCCAGTCTAAACCTACCCAATCACAGCTTGAGGCCATTACCTCTTGTTCTATCACTAAATACCTGTGAGAAGAGACCAGCACCAGCCTCTCCACTTTTATTCTTCACTTTCTCATAGTCTAGAGAATGAGTTTCCACTGACCTAGACCTGAGCTAGACATCTATTCCTGTACCATTGCAGCCACCTTAAAAAAATGACAAGTTAATGATAATCCTAGCAGAATTAGTAAAGCAACTGAGCTAATATAAAGGATATAGCTGGACTGAAAAAATAGTTTCTCCAATGACATTTGTGTTATTGTTGCACACATCATCTGATTATTACATGACACTGTTTAAATGTAAGGAAACAAATGTGCTTTGTTCTCAGGGTTCAAGCCTGCACTGTGTTCTCAGTTAAAAGCCATAGTTACGGGAGTAACCACGAAGGGACAGGGGCTGACACCACTCTGGACAGCACAGGCTGGTCAGACATGGATGGCACAACTTGGCACTGGGACTCCACACTGTTGTACAGCCACAGCTGGGTTATGCCAGCTGCAGACCACTAGATTTCCCTAGTCACAGGCCCAGCTCGGTACATTTCTAGGACTGCAGAAAGCAGTTTTAAGGTCCCAGTGAGAATGCCATGGCAAAAAAGCCAGGCTTCAGATGCAGGGGGGATAGCCCCATTGATCCCTCTGTGAAAAATCAGTCCTTCAGCTGCACTGAAGCAGCTCCACTAACTGGAGGAAAATAAAGGTCCTTATGCTGGGGGCCTCAGAGCTGAAGTCAGTACTCCAGGTGGGGTCTCATGACAGTGGAGTAGATGGGGAGAATTCTTTAAACACAGTCCAGGATGCAATTGGCTTTCTGGGCTGCAAATGCATATTGCCTGCTCATGTTGAGCTTCTCATTAACCAACACCTCCAAGCCATTTTCTGCTGGGCTGCTTTCAATCCACTCATTGCCCAGCTTGTACTTGTGCTTGGGATTGCTTTGACCTGTGTGAAGGATCTTGTGCTTGGCCTTACTGAACTTCATGATGTTGTCATGGACCCACCTCTCAAGCCTGCCAAGGTCTCTCTGCATGGCATCCATTTCATCGATGCAACTGCACCACACAGCTTGGTGTCAGCTAACTTTCTGAGTGTGCACTCAATCTCACTGTCCCTGTCATCAACAAGTATGTTAACAACATTCCTTCATGGTCTTCAACCTGATCTTCTCTCACACTGGATGGCTCTTCATTTTCCCAGTCCCTGCCTTTGCCTTCTGCAACTTGGGCAGAGCAAGT
Organism: Indicator indicator; assembly: GCF_027791375.1. Taxonomy (NCBI): domain Eukaryota; kingdom Metazoa; phylum Chordata; class Aves; order Piciformes; family Indicatoridae; genus Indicator; species Indicator indicator. The sequence continues at coordinate 43,998,020 of NC_072012.1, read as the reverse complement.
AGATCATTTGCTGGGGAAGACTGAGGAAAAAAAAATTGTGGAGTACCTCAGCTTTCCCCATTCCCTGGGCAACTAGGTCTCCTGTTTCCTTCTGGAGAGGGCCCACATTTTCTGTATCTTCCCTCTATCACCAATGTACCTATAGAAACTCGTTGCCTTTGACAACCTTCTCCAGATTTAATTCTATCAGGGCTTTATCATTCCTAACCTGCTGCTTGGATAATTTCTCTGTATTCCTCCCAGGCTACCTGCCCTTGCTTCCACCCTCTGTATCTTCCTTTGTGTCTGAGTTTGTCCAGGAGTTCCTTGTTCAGCCATTCAGGTCTCCTGGTGTTTTTACTTGGTTTCATCTTTGCTGGGATACATTGCTCCTGACTTTGGAAGAAGTGATCCTTGAACACTAACCAGCTTTCCTGGGCCTCTCTTCCCTTCAAGGGTTTTTCCCATGGCATTCTACCAAGAAGATGCCTGAAGAGGCCAAAATCTGCTTTCCTGAAGTCCAGGGTAGTGAGCTTGCTCTGTGCCCTTCTTGTTGCCCTAAAGATCTTGAATTCCACCATTTCACAATGACTGCAGCCAAGGCTGCCCTTGAGCTTCACATTCCCCACTAAGCCCCTCTTTGCTGGGAAGAACAAGGTCCAGCATAGCAGTTCTCCTAACACTTGGAGAAGGAAGTTATCATCAATGCATTCCAGGAGCTTCCTGGATTGCTTATGCCCTGCTCCAACATATATCAGGGTGGTTGGAGTACCACATGAGGACCAGGGCTTGTGAATGTGAGGCTGTTCCTATCTGTCTATAGAGAGTCTCATCCACTCAGTCTTCCTGATGAGGTAGCCCATAGCAGATCCCTGCTGTAATGCCAGTTGTCCCTGCCCTCCCTTTAATCCCGACTCATAAGGTCTTAATCAGCTCTTCATCCATCCACAGAGTTCCATGCACCCCAGCTGGTCATTGACAGATAGGTGACACCCTCCCATCCTTGTCTCCCCTGCCTGTCCTTCCTGGAAAGCCTGCAGCCTTCCATTCCAATACTGCAGTCACAGGAGCCGTCCCACCATGCCTCAGTGATGTCAATAACCTCATACCTTGTAGGTGTGCACATTTCTTACTCCTCTTGTTTATTCCCCATGCTGTGTTTGCACAGAGACATTTCAGCTGAGTCCCTGAGGAAGCTGACTGACAAGCTTGAGTGGCTGGAATTCCTTCGTGCTGCCCTTCAGGTGCTCTTCTGGTGACCTGTGATTCCTCTCCAGGCAGCTATTGTTAGCACTGGCATCAAGCTCATAGCAGTGGGATGGATCAAGGTTCTGCTCCCATGATAACTTTAGTTAGGAAACCTTCTTATTATTCTCTGAGTACCTGTCCAGGCTATTCAGGGAGGACACAGGTCCAGAATTGTTCAGAAGGTGAATCCAACTCAGGAGCTCACAGAAAGAGGGGAGAAGAGCTGGGGAGAAATAACAGCAGGCACCAGTACAGGTTAGGGCCTGCCCTGCTGGAAAGCAGCTCCATGGGGAAAGACCTTGGAGTGCTGGTGGACAGCAAGTTCTCCATGGAACAACAATGTGCTCTTGTTGCCAAGAGAGCCAATGGGATCCTGGGATGTATCAAGAAAGGTGTGTCCAGCAGGGCTAAGGAAGTTCTTCTACCTCTCTACTCTGCCCTGGTGAGATCACACCTGGAATCCTGTGTCCAGTTTTGGGCTCCCCAGTTCAAGAGAGACAGAGACCTGCTGGAGAGAATCCAACAGAGAGCCATGAGGATGCTTAGGGGACTTGAGCATCTCCCCTGTGAAGAGAGACTGAGAGCCCTGGGGCTGTTTAGTCTGGAGAAGAGAAGACTGAGAGGGCATCTCATCAATGTCTATAAATATCTGAAGGGTGGGTGTCATGAGGAGGGGGCCAGGCTCTTTTCAGTGGTTCACAGTGATAAGACAAGGAACAAAAGGATCAAACTTGAACAGAGAAGATTTCAGCTCAACATGAGGAGAAACTTCTTTCCAGTGAGGGTGACAGAGCACTGGAACAGGCTGCCCAGGGGGGTTGTGGAGTCTCCTTCTCTGGAGACTTTCCAAACCCACCTGGATGCATTCCTGTGCAGACTACCCTAAGTGATCCTGCTCTGGCAGGGGGGTTGGACCTGATGATCTCTTGAGGTCCCTTCCAACCTCTGATATACTGTAAGACTGTGACACTGTGATACTGTGAATCACATCTGTACTGAAACCTCTGAACCTGGCAATGCCTTTAAGCATACCAAGCCCCATCACTTGAGTGTTTTCCAGATATATTAGTGCTTCAGCACTAGCTTAAAGTCTTTTTGCTCTTGGGTGACTTCTCTCTTTTCAGTGACTTGTACGTCTTTGGCTAAGTGAAAGGGGAGGGCAGGTGTCCAACTGCATTGCTGTTAAGGATTGGCTTTGTGCATTTTCTGTCTTTGGCTGGTCAGGGAAACCAACTGTGTACTGAAAGCCCAACAAGAATTTGTTGGACCAAGCCTCAGGCCTGCTGCGAAGTGGTCTTGGTGCTGCCATCAAAACTGTCTCAAAATGAGCTTGGACAAAAAATACTATGTGACCACCTGCAGCCATTGTTGACCCTGTGTGGATTAATAAGGAGCTGTTTCAGCCAGTTTCACTCTAGAAGAGTGGAAAACTTTCTACAGCTCTCTTCCAGGTGACTTGCAGCTATTTGCTGTTTCTGTACCTGGCATGTACACTTTAGCCTCAACACATCTTTCTCTTAAGACTTTACCTTTTTGTTTCTAATAACTAGACTCTAGGGGACACCAGGAGATTGCAGAAGATTATGGCATTCTTTTCCCAGTTGCAAAAGCCCTCTGATTAGCATTTTGAGTGCATTCATTTCTGAACCTTCCTTTGCACATTATTAGCTTTCAGCTGCGTTTTTCACTAGAAGCTCTCTGAAGTCACTCCAATAACTCCTTGTGCATTATATAATGAAACAATAAATTAATAATATGCTTATTTAATTGAAAACTGTCTGGGTTAGCATCAGGTACAAGCTTAATCTGTCAATAAAATACTTCTGATTAACTCATTGCCCCTCTCCAGATACTCACCACTAGTTTTGCAAGGATTTCTACTGTAGGGGTCTTCATCAACAACCTCTCTGGGCCAGGGTACAGACTGAAATGTCTTGTATCAGTTAGGCTCTAGGCTAATTTTTGCACAGTCACAAACTCTTCTCCCCTCTTTCTCTGAGCTCCTGAGTTGGATTCACCTTCTGAATAATCATTTTTATTTATTGGATTCAAAATATCTGCCTAGTAATCACCTGCAGATGAACCTGGAATGTCCTTGACTTGATCATTGTCCTTCTCCAGTCCCAGTAAGGCTCTTCTCTTACCAGCTAGGATTGTCAGTATAGGAATATATGGCAAAGTTTTAAATCTATTGTATTGGGTTTAGAACAGTCTCTGACCAAACTGCTTTAGTACTCTTTGTCTCCAAAGCTCTAGCTTGTCTTCCACTGCCCCTGCTAAGTGCCAAATTCGACTGCAGTGGCAAGGTAGAAGTGATTGATTGAGGCAACTGCTTGCACACTGTTTCTAATGCAGCTCTCAGCACCATCAGCAGTCCTGTGCTCTGCCCTCAGCTCTGACAGGATTTGGACCTGCAGATGTCCATCCCCACAGACTCTCACACCTATCTACCTGTTTAGTTCCCTCACAGGCCTATCCTAATTGGGTTCTTCCATGTCTTTTACTCCTTGGGAAGGTTACTACCATGGGGAATGGTTTAGACAGCCCAGCTGAGGACAAACTCCTGACAAGGAGCTGCCTAAAAGGGAGAGTACTTACCAAGTTTACAAATGCCCTGAAATGTCAGTTCCCATCATTGCTCCATGTGAAAGGTCCTTTTTCTCCACTGCCATTACAGGGAGCCTGACACCCTGACTGAACAAACTGTCTCTTGTTATCCAGACACTCACCCACTCCTAGGCAGGGACATAGGAAAATGTTTCATGTACCAAGAACTTTAACAGTTCCTGCACATTCCTGAAAACTTGTAATCAGGTTGAGAGTCATTAAAACACACCCAGCTCTCACACCATGGGAACTGAAGGGAAGACATAAAACGCCAGAGGAGCTATTCTGTGCATGAGGAGGGTACACCAAGCCTGGTCTGGGAAACCAGGTCCCATAATCATTCTGACACTGCAATTGAGAAGATCTGGCCAAGCCCCACTTGATTTCAAACTTTGGAGAGAGAGAAGCATGATGGAAGTTATAAGTAGGCAGTAGTACACCAATGACACAGTCTGGATATCTCCTGGTTACACAGGAGACATCAATAGCTACCACCACCTTCATCAGGCAAGCTACTGAAGTTCACAGATCATTCACTGTGATCCAAGTCTATGCCCCCTCATATTAGAATGGATCACTCTCCTTTTCTAATCTAGTCAACATGTCCAGAGACCACCACAGAAATCAGATGTTTCTTTCAGATGCCACTTCCTGGATGAATGTGTTCAGAACAGGGCTATCAATGCACAGGTCTTGTCCAGAGAAAGGACTCCAAGGGAAGTGGATAAGCAGATTAGGTTCTATAAAGACAAAGATATCCAGAGATTACAAATGCAGAGTTGTGTTATTTATTCTTTGCTCAGAATCTGCTCCACATGGGATCCCCTCTTTAAGTCTCTGTGTCTCAGACCATGAAGGATGACAGAAAATACCAGACTCTGCAGTGAGGGAAGCTCTGAGAACTTTGTGATGGAGGTGCCAGGCTGCTGTACTGTGTATTTCCCCAAGGATGATGAGGTGTTCCTGTCACAAGACGTTAATGACCAACTACAACTGTGAAAGTCTTTACATCCTTACAACCACATTTTTCCATCCTTCCTACAGATGCCTGCAATACCTCCTCTACGTGCTGATGGAGTGCTCCTCAGTTGTCTTGTCTCCCTAGTGTCTCGCCATTCTCACCTGCAGACTGCAAGCAACTATACATATTGCACTGCTGCAAGCATCTGCATCTGGGTCGAGGCAATCCCAAGCACAAATCCTGGCTGGGCAGTGACTGGCTAGAAAGCAGCCCTGAGGAGAGGGACTTGGGGGTGCTAGTGGACAAGAAGCTCAACATGAGCCACCAGTGTGCACTTGCAGCCCAGAAAGCCAACCAGAGCCTGGGCATCAGGAGAAGTGTGGCCAGCAGGTCAGGGGAGGTGATTCTCCCCCTCTGCTCTGCTCTGGTGAGACCCCACCTGGAGTACTGCATCCAGTTCTGGAGCCTCTATTACAAGAGGGATCTGGAGGTGCTGGAACGTGTCCAGAGAAGGGCCACCAGGATGATCAGAGGGCTGGAGCTCCTGTGCTATGAGGACAGACTGAAAGAGTTGGGGCTGTTCAGTCTGGAGAAAAGAAGGCTCTGAGGTGACCTTATTGTGGCCTTCCAGTATCTGAAGGGGGCTACAAGAAAGCTGGGGAGGGACTTTTTAGGCTGTCAGGTAGTGACAGGACTAGGGGGAATGGAATAAAGCTGGAAGTGGGGAGATTCAGGCTGGATGTGAGGAAAATCTCAAACTGAAGCCCTAGACTCCAAAGGTTAAATTTTAAAGGGTGTGCAACCCTCATTTCTGAATCTTCATTCCTGCCCTGGAGTGGACTACAGTCATTTGCTAGGCCTTGTTTTGTTTCCAAATAAATCCCAGTGCTTTAAGCAAACTTTTTGTTTGTCACACTACTTCAAAGAGTGAAATGATGAAAGAGGCTGTCTGTATGTTCCCTGTATATATCTGTCAGCATTTTGCCTGGAATGTTAGTATTTATATTCTCTATATTTCATGGAGTATTCTGTGGCCAGAGGGTCTATGTATTCTTGTTATTTTTGGTCCAGCTTTCAGGGCCTGCATATTGCCAACAGCTTTTTTTTTTCCTTCTTTTTTTTTTTTTTTTTGGTAAGGAGACAGTAAAAAACTTAGCATTTGACAACATGTCTGCGTGTCTTGACTCAGTGCACTTTTGGAAAGCCTTCTCGTCTGGCATTCACACTATATCATCCTCCACCACAAGACAATTTAAAATAGGATAGTCCCAGTCCTGCCAGCTTTCTCTAAACAAAGCCTGGGAGTTGAGAATGAGCTCAGTCTATACACAATGTCTATTGCCATAGGCGTTCCAATGAGAGGGGAGTGGATAGGACAATATGGGATATTATAGGACACTGTGGGAAGAACTGTGGGTCTCTCTCTGTTCTCCAGCTGACCTTCCTTCAGGGATCTTTCTTTCTTCTTCATTGATTTCAGTAATACACTTTCACCCTCAGACCATCAGCCTTCACAGCCCTCAAATCAAACATTGAGACAAAATAGCTGGACAGCAAGGCTTCTTATTCCTGCTGCTGCCACCACAGAGAGATGGGGTGAGGAGGCAAAAGTAGAAACTGATTCTCTGTGAGGTTTGTGGTTTGAGCTACATCTTGTTTGCAACAGCCAATACATACCCTCTAACAAAGGTACAATAGGGCTTCTGATGCAGCAGGAAGCTGCCTTTCTTGTTTATACTCATAGCTGCCCCTGAGCCTGATAAGGACAAATATGACATTCTCACATCTTTAGAATTGCTAAAATCTGTATTCATTGAAGATATGAGTCAGCTAATATGAATAAAGTCTATGTGGAAAAAAAATATTTATCAGACTCACTTTTACAAGGCACCTAAATGAATAACAGAGGAACTTGAAGTTCTTATTTGGAAGTGTCCATATAATAGAATTTAAATGCCATTTAGACATCAGTCTTTGAATCTTGTATTGCCTTTTAGAAGCATCCAGATACCTAATTCCATTTAATGTCACAAACTATGAGGCACACAAATATCTTCACAACTTGTGCATAAGGTCTCAAATTTATATCAGCTCTGAAAGGAGAGCTTTGACTGGTGGCTTTGCTGTTCTGAACTTTTATTCACAAACTGCCTGTCTTCACCAAAACTTTGTCCATCAAATTTTTAGCTTTGTTTTATGTTTAAGCATTTTGAATAAGATTGTTTGTCCTCAATGTAACTAATCTCACAGACGGATTTTTGGGCTTGAAGAATTTGTTTACGTCTCGAAATCTTTTATCTCATTGCTGAAACACTTTTCGAGGGGAGGAGAGAGTTTCTGCTGAAAATCTCCCTTTCATTGCACAAAATGTACTTCTGTTTTGCTAGGAGGAGGCCATATGCCCTGGCTAAGCCAGCATGAGCGGGTGCTGTGCACATACAGTACACGATGTACTTTTTGGGGGTTATTTTCTAAATCTCTCCCAGTCTCTGCTCCATTTATGCCCATGAACTTTAATAAGCTGGAAGAAAAACCCTCTGAAGGCTGGAACTTTCAAACCAAAAACACAGTGCTTGAAATGAAACAGAATGATCTCATCCATCCCTACTTTTTAGTGCTTTTGCTATACTTAATAGACAGCTTTACTTTTATAAAACTTGAGTCCTTGTCAGCCTTGGAAATAGCACTTATTGACTTTAAGTCACTTGTGTTTACTTTAAGCAATTGCCTTTTGTGTGTGTCCACACACAATAACTTTGCAAACAAAATGTCAAGCATTTTTAATGTTGATCAAGAGATTTCATTTCAGTGTCAAGATATTTTCCAACTGTGTACAAGTGAAGGAAAAGTTTTTCAAGGTACTGTATACTGTTTTGCACTCCTGTACATCTGACATTAGAATAACACAGACTGGGCTTCATCCAACAGAAAGTGGCTTTTGTGACTGTTGATCTCCTGGATGTTTCAAGGGCCCCCCAGGCTCTAAGTCAAAAAGTCTACTTTTGATTCTGATGGCAGAAAAGTGCTTTCTTCTTTGGCAGCAACTGCCAAACTATGCATTCCATGCTGGCCCTTTTCTGACTGGCACTGCACAATCGCTATGGCAAAGATTTTAGTCTTTACCTCTACAGATTGATAAGCAGATGACTCAAACTCAGATGTGGTCATATGAAGAAGAGCTGTTGAGTGTTTCTCCCTTTCTTGCACAGTAATAGAGCTAACTATCCAAATGCATTGTTAGGTATCTGTTAAAGGGCTTTTGTTTTCCCATAAATAACCCCTGCAAGTTTTGAAAATTAAATCAGCCATCACAAGCAGGCTTTTGGAAATGTCACCAGAGCTGAATGCAGTCAGCATGCTCAAGAAATCATTTGTCATGATTCAATCAATGAGCCAGAACAAAACTCTAAAGAAAGGCTGCAGCAGAATAAACCAGCTTCAGGTTCCATGCATACAATCAGTTCAAAACATGTATAGGCAAGGAACAATTACATGCTTTGCCTATTGAAAAAAATAGTTACTGAAGTGAGAAGAATATTATATTTACCAAAATAAGCAGAGCAGAGATGCAGACAGCAACAGGAAATTGATGGGCTGCTCCTTCAGAATCCTTCCAGCTCTGTGGATCCAAAGCTGGAGAAGGTCCCTTATTCACTGAAGTACTTAAGCATGTGTTTCATTCCCAATGAGTTCAAAGAGACTTAATCTCGCTCTTAAAGTAAGCATCTGCTTAAATGTTTAGCTGAATGAAGGCCTACTACCTTGGTTCCATTTTCATTGGAAGTATTCACTGACTTCCATGACTGCAGAACTAGACTCTTAAACAGGACTTGCTGAACTGTGTGTCTAAGCCTCAGCCATTCACCTATTTTGCTCTGAGCATCCTTCCTGAGTAGGGGATGTCTATCAGCAACACATATTTAACCAGCCTTGAGATAATTAATGGATCAAGAGACATCTTTACAAGAAATCTTCTCAGATGGTTGGAATCAAGGAGCCTGATTCAGCAGAGTACTTGAACATGACTCCACAAGCTGAATAATAAAATTAGGTTGGTGTTGGTCTGGCAATGCTCTGAATAAATAACACAGTTCCCAGTTACTCCCAATCCATTTTTCCACACACCAGATACAGCTACCAGAACACCATTAGGTGGAACAAGCTCATAAGGCTCATGGGATCACAGAGTAAGAAAGGCTCTGGCACTATATAAAGATTCAGACCAAGGACCATGCTGCAGGGGTGAGCGAGGTGGAAGCAGTGGTGAAAGTGTCACACACTGCACGCAAGATTTGACATGTCTATGAGCAGCCCCATTAAAACCAAAGGGAACAAAACACACACTTTGCTCTGCAGAGATGAGATTACTCATGCTCCTAAAATTAAACATGTGGTTAAGTGCTTTGCTGAATCAGGGCCAGAGAGATGGAAAATGAGTACTGCCAGTACTGACTCTCCCCCATCCTCTTTTCCACACAGCTGCCTGCTGATGCCTGCTGACTTTGTGTGTGTGTGTGTGTGTGTAAATAAGTACTGTAGGATAGTACTTTATTAATTACTGAAAGAAATTTGGCCATATCCAAAGCCCTGGCCTTACTGAGATCCTACTTAGACATTAAGTTCCATTAACACCAAATTAAGATTTGACTCATAAAAAATGAGATTCTGTAAGCACAAGAATAGAGTAATTGCTAATGCCATGGATGAAGATGGTTTCCTATAGCAGGACCAGGTTAGTGAGAAAGTACAACTGGTAGATCAGTTCAGAGGAGAGATAAATTTTCTGATAGGAAACGTAAAGTAGAGAGCTTCTCCTATGCTTTTCTTTTGTATGTATTGATCAGCTAATTTGTCAAACCTTTCAGCAGGAATTGACTTTCATATTACCATAACTCACTCACAATATCTGAGAAAAGGACACACGTTTGTGTATGGCAGATTTATTATTAGTCCATTTGCTCATTTAACAAGTCTGGTAATAATTGTTAATTTGATTCATCAGGCAAAAGATTTGTGGTCACATCACATTGTTTTGTTGATCTTCAAACCAAAAATGCAAGCTAGAGGGGGGGAACTCGTTTGAATCAGGGGAAATGCGGTATGTGTGTTTGACATAAAAGATGTTCATATGACAAGCATCTGGAGCTTACGTTACACAGAATTGCTAAATCACCATATTCCTACATCTGCTCACCACCTTCAGAGTGATAGTGTGAGCCTTACGTTCAACCTTTCTTTAGAATGGCTACATTTGTCCATGCAAACATCCCAGCAGAAAGCAATTGAGATCAAGGGTACCACAGAATCCTAGAATGGCTTAGGATGGAAAGGACCCTAGAAAACCAGATGGCAGCTGGTCACAAGTGGTGTTCCTCAGGGCTCGCTGTTGGCACCAGTTCTGTTTAACATCTTTATTGATGACCTTGATGAAGACACAGAGTGTGTCATCAGGAAGTTTGCAGATGACACCAAGTTAGGTGGCAGTGTTGATCTGCACCAGGGTGGGGAGGCTCTGCAGAGGGACTTGGGTAGATTGGATCTGTGGGCTAGTGTTAAGGGGATGAGCTTCAACAAGGCCAAATGCCAGGTCTTCCACTTGGGTCACAACAAACCCAAGCAATGCTACAGCCTCGGGGAAAGTGGCTGGAAAGCTGCTGGCAGAAAGGGACCTGGGGGTTCTAACTGACAAGCAACTGAATATGAGCAAGCAGTGTGCCCAGGTGGCCAAGAAAGCCAATGGCATCCTGGCTTGTATCAGAAATACTGTGTCCAGCAGGAGTATGGAGGTGATTGTGCCCTTGTACTCAGCTCTAGTGAGGCTACACCTTGAGTATGGTGTCCAGTTTTGGGCACCTCAATACAAGAGAGATGTGGAGGTGCTGGAGCCAGTGCAGAGGAGGGCAAGGAAGCTGGGGAAGGGCCTTGGTTGGACTTGGTGATCCTGAGGGTCTTTCCCAACCTGAATGTTTCTGTGATTCTGTGATCATCTACTCCAACCTCCCCTCCATGGGCAGGGACACCTCTAGACTCAGCTGCTCAAGGCATCATCCAACCTGGCCTTGGACACCCCTAGGAAGAAGGCATCATAGAAGAATATAAATAGTACTACAGCTATTATATCTTAATAAACTGATTTATTTGTGTGTAAATTATAAAGCCATGGATTTTCTGATAATCAAAGGTGACAGAGCTTTGATGTGCATTTGATAACCTTTGGAAATGTGGCCATTTGATCTTTCTAGTTGAAACAAGCCGTGCAAAACAGACAAGATCTAGAGTTTTAGGCAGCATTGTGTTCTCCTCTCACTGTGCAACTAAGTTCAAAAGATTTTAATACTGCATAGCATGTGCTTTGTTCTGTTAAATAAATTCAACATTAGAGTTAAGACAGAAATTCTGACAATTTTTGCATCTGTTTCACCACTTGTCACTTTCAAACAGTGTGTTACTAATACAATACAAAATAGTAACACCCTTTAAAATAATGTATTGCTAATAACGTTGATCCAATGTAATAAAATGGAGTGAGAATTGTAAAAAATTTGAAGGTATTAGATGAAAAGTGAGATGTAAGTACAATTTATTTTATCTAATATATAAAAAAATAGAATATATATTAGAAAGATATGAAGTGTATTAATGATAATGATACTAATACTACTACTGCAATGAACCATGGTCCTTAGAAAATATTGTGTCTTTCATTACTGCCAGTAGATCTGTGTGTACAAGAGGAGATATTCCATCTACTTGCTTTTTAACAGAGAAAGTGAATTGTAGGGTTGGACACTTATCATTCAGATTTTCCTAGCTATGGACTAACCCCATGTAATGTAGAACTGGACACATACTCCTGCCATGCTCCAGAGGCTCCTAAAGCCTCTACAACCACACTTTAATGTTCAATAATTTCTTCATTGGTTCTTGCCTCAATAACTGTCACAGAAAGAGGAACCTTAAAGAGTTGGTCCAGGTTGTTTTTTGTCAGTCTTGACAGATTCAATGCACAGATATTGGATCGATGGAGTTTTAGGTGTGAGGGAGATGTGTACATGTCATACACCTCAGAAAATAATTAACAGCCTCTCCCAAAAAATAGGATAGTCTGGTTGTCACAATGTCCACAGCTCACAGGAACCACTTTCATTTAGTCCTTGTGCACATACTTAAACTTACCCATCTTACATCTGAACATGGAAAGGAACAGATCTGTGTTAAACTTCTTGCCTCTGATAGCTGAACCACTCTGGGGCTAAAACTCAAAAGGGCTGCTGTCTATCAGATCTCTGTGTGGAAAAGGAGACCTGGGAGCTGGTGTTAGCATTTTATGGCTGTCAAAAAATCACTTTAAGCTGAGCTCAAGTAAAATTAATTAAAAAAAAAAAAAACAAAAACAAAAACAAAACACAAACCAAAATAAACAAAGCAATTAAAAAAACACTATTTTTTTTTTATTTTTTCCCCCCCTGCATTATTGTTTATGAGGGACTGAAGACTGTTTGGGGAATTCAATCCAGTAGAGATGACAGAGGCTTTTTTGTGAATGTGTGATTAAATTAATATTAAAGTGACTATAGCTTTTACCTGGCCAGGTCACTCTGGTAGATAGTGATATTTGGATGAATCAGCTAAAAGGCCTAGGAGGAGAAAAAAGAGAACAATGCTGCACTGCACTGAGCAGCAAGGGATGCCCAGTCATATCCTAGTAGAAACACTGGCCTGTGGCAGTTTATATCTGACACTGGAGTACGTAATTTTTGTCTGCCTACATCACCATCACCTTCTGCCCTACTTGCCTTAACCATTTTACAGTGCTGGTATGATGATCTGAGAACAGTTCTTGCAGTCCTGTGTAAAGACTTCCCAAACTGCATAGGTCAGGACCAGTGTGCAGTGGGAAGGCAGGTGTCACAGTAGGTGAAAGTCTACATGATTTGCACATTCCACCAGGGAAGATGGGAAGCTGGAATACCTCTGTCTATCAGTTCTTAGAGTGGTTTCAAGAAGATAAGATGCCTCTGTCTCATGTCTTTGAAGAGGCCATTTAGCCTGCAAGTCAGACAAGACATGCCAATTAATAATGACTGAGCTTCACTGGACTGCCTGAGCCTGTGGGTATTCTCTGAACTGTGCTGCAAAGTCATATGGTTTTGCTTCGGAAAACTGCCTGTTGGAACAATGAGATTAATTTGGGCCTGAAAAATGATGTTCTGACGGTCTGGATTGCTATGTCATAGAGACAATCCAGATATGCCGGTGGCACCCTCAGCCTACCCAAGTAGCCAGTGCTGAGCTGAAGGGTCACAGAGCTGGATTCAAGTAGTAGAAATAAAGACAGTTTCATGGCTGGCCATTTTAGCTTCCTGATGAAGGGAGAGCAATGCAAAAGCAGGATGCATGAGGTAAGAAGCACCAACAAAGCCTGGAGGAATGATTTGTTGCAGTTTAGGATCATATGAGGAGACCTGAAGGAGTGTCAACAAGTCTGGGTGTGGTAAAAGTGCATCTTAGCAGAAGGTCTTAAAGCAGGCACCAAAACAATAGCAAGAGTTCATGTGGTTGAGACCAATGGCCAAATATAGGAAACCACAATGTTTGCTTGCTTGAGCAGAAGCTGGCGGAGAGGAAGTGCCTGAGAGTGAAAACTCACTGAGATGGCCAAGCAACACCCAGAAGGGACCCAGACGCTTCCTCACATAGCACCAGGAACTGTGTGGGCGACCCTGGCTGTGTGTGCTCAAGGATTGATCAGGAAAGAAGCCAGCAGTGAAAGTAACATCCCTGGAGGAGTATATGCAAGGAGCAAAAAGCAGAGTGGCAGGACAGAAAGTCAGAGACAGATAAAAATACTCATTCCGCAGCCTCCATCACACAAAATGGTCTGTAAGATCAATTGGGGACTGAAAGCAGCTTGTCCTACAAATGACCTTATGAAGGAAAGCAGCTGGCTACGGGCTTTCTGCCAGCTAAGGAAAACAGGAGTCCTTGGGATTATGACAGAAAGCAATTGAAGTCTGTAGGTCCTCACCCTTCGAGAACCTTCACCCAATGATGAATAAGAAAATCTGAGGGTCACGCTGGCCATGAGCCAGAGCGGTCCAACAGCATCTGGCTTCAGGCAAGCCTGGTGACCCAGTGCCTGGGGAAAGAGCAACCCTTCCTGAGATGTCCTCAGACTGGAGCAGTCTAAAAGCTGCATGGACCTGCATGGAAGGAATCTATAGGTGGATGAATACAAGACAAACCTAGAGCACCTATGAGTGCTGCATGCTTTTTTGATAAAGGCTGAGATATTGCAAAATCGAGGAAAATGTGAAATGTGTAACCATTGTTGTGCCAGCCTTAGATAACCCCAGTGCCAGTATATGCAGTTAGTCTAATGGTGTTAACTTCTAGTCTTCTTTTCTGAGCAGGTTGAGTGACTAGAAGGCTGCAGTGTGGGATCTGTCAGAAGATCCCTGCAGAAAAACATTGCTTTTTTTTTTGATTACCACTAGCAACTTAGTCTTGCCTGAAACCATGTGCAGCAGAAGCATTTGGTATCTTGCCAAGCCAAAAAGGAACGGGTGCTATACCCAGGCTGCTTGGAAGAATTTACCTCTCTTTGTGCTTCACACATACCTCTACAATGTACCCAGAGTGCCATGGAGGCGAAATCAAAATCTGTATGCAAGTCAGCGAGGAGACTGACATTGAGAAGTGGTGGAAGCTGTCTGGATTTGGCTGAAAAAACAGGGTGAAAACAGAGACAAGCCTTAGTAACCAGTTCTGTGCCCACCAGCAGTGAAAAAGAAGGAGTCACCACCAAGGGGCAGCCTTTTCCTAATAGATTTGTCATGTTTTGAACTGCTGCCCTACCATTCCTACATCCCCATTCAGATACTTAAAAGTAAAGTGGCAGTTGTGAAAATGGCCCTGAGAGCCTGTAGGTGCCAGTCAACATGAGAGTGCTCAGCACTGGCTTCTTAGTTAGGGGTAGGACAGAGCAGAGAGTTCACAGGGTCTGGAGAAGACATGCAAAATGCCCTGACTAACACTGTGAAGCTCAAGAAATGGAGAGTACCATTGATCAATATTTCCTACTTAAATGTGATGAAGTGTAAAAGTGTGATTAATGGGGCAATTACATTCCCTTGTTTTCAACAGAGACTAGAACCTGCATTTTGTTGTTTTGTTGTCTGGGTTTTGATTTTTTTCTTTTCACTACCACAATGTTTAGCTAGTTTAAAGAAAGTCTTTAATTTCGTTTTGAGCTTTTATCTATATTTTATAGAGGTCTGGTGGAAAATTAGGTCACCTTGTGGGCAAAACCTGTTAGATTATGATCCTTAATCACCTGTATTGAGCATTCAGGCCCTGATTCAGCAATGCATTTAAGTATGTGCTGAATTTTAATTACGTGTGAAGACTATTGTTATTCAGAAAAGTGTTTAGGTGTGTGCTTGCATGTTTTGCTGAACTGAAGCTTGAGAGCAATAAGAAGGCCTCTGGCACTTACCTAAGAGCAATCCAGGGTGACTCATAGTAGTGAAACTGAAGCTGTGGCCACAGAGAATTATTACAGAGAGCAGTCTCCTGACCCTGTACTTTAATAATCAGGGAAGGGAAAGATCTGCTGGTCCCAGTCTTCAGACTCCTGAAGTGTCTCTTTTGCAGGTTGAAACCACATTATTTTACCAGAATCTTTTAATTTCTTATCAATTAAGGATGATGAGTATGTAAATATTTTTCCATTGCACTTTCTAGTGAGCAAATAATTTGCAACATGCAATGGTGACTTGAACAAACTCCTTCTGTAAAGCCAATTGCAAGGCTCCCATTGGTTCTAAGGAAAGCTGCTTCAGGCTCTGAGTGAGTCACTGTATGGGCAGCTCTGGTCTCAGCACTTCTTGTCTTGCCTCTACAATGTGGCAGCAGATCAAGGTCTCCCAGCCAGCAACTAACAAATGCTGAGACTGAGGAATTAATTCCCTGACCTTAAAGTCTGCTGACAGCAGGCTGCTGTCTCTTTCTGTTTCTTTCTTTCTAAATGCTGCAGTTGTCAGGTCAAGCTACCCCAGCTATCCCCATCTCTGGCACAGCATCTGGGGTGAACTGGCAAGCACTGTACCTGGGTCTGAGGCACACTGCTCTGCTTGCTTTAGCCATGATGTCAAGGGAAGAATTTAACCCCCTGTCAGCTCAGAGCAATAAATGAGACAACTCCCCAACAGATTATCAACCCTTTCACATGCAATGCCCAGGACTGTTTAACTCTTACTATGACTGATTAAAAAACATAATGGAAAATTGATTATTTTTTTTTCTGCTTTATAGGGAAGAAAAAAAATCAATGCTGATTAAGAACAGGACCAGCTGTGAAAGAGAAGAAATATGTCTGCAAATTCCACTGGACACTAACCTGAAAACAAGAGCATATATTCTAAAGTGCAGGAACACACATTTCCTAAAGCCTCCTAACTCTCTATACTAGTAGAATAATATCAGAGAAACTTGAAAGCAGATTGAAAATAGATGGGGTGCCTGTAAGTGAAAAGAGACAGTTATCCTCTGCACCTGCTAACAAACACAGTCCCCTTTTGTTAGGAAATGTCTCTAACTTAAAATACCACCTGAAAGTAAACTCCTCCATCAATGCATCATGAATTCTTCAAAGGCATTTTGGAATCTCTCTAAACCATTGGCTTTATTGTGACTTTATTTAGGATTTGAAGAGAGAGAATGCTGCAATCAGTAAGAAAGACAGACAGACAGAGGAAATTATTACCTTTCAATCCCTGTGATTTAGAAAGAATAACATGCTTCTCTCTTGATATGTTGTATTATACACTTACAGAATAAGATCTGACAGTGTGGTATTGAACTGTGACTCTCTGCTGAAGTGAGATCATGCTGCCTTGTACACCAAGGACTTCTGGGCCTGGGACTTTTGTGCCTTTCCTAGAAAGCCATCCTCTCACTGTGTTCCCCTTTACCTTTCCAGCAGAAGGGACTACTGCAATGGCTAGGCAGCCATGCCCTCACCTCTGTGTAGTCACTTCTCTTCATTTAGAGAAAAGCTTCATTTTTGCAGGAGTACTATTATGTTATTATTGTTATTGCTGCTTTTCTGTGTTATTTTTAAGTTTCTCACACTCTTTCAAACAGACCTAGCTAAGTTTTTCTTCTTCACATATATTTATTTCTTACATGAAGGAGAAAAAAATTGTTGCTGCAGCGCAGTGCTCTGGGCATTTAAAAACTTCTAGAAGTACAGCAGCAAGTAGCTACTTTTTCCTGGTGGTGCTGAGAGCATATTTGGTTCATGGGATCACAGGATGTCAGGGGTTGGAAGGGACCCAAAGAGCTCATCGAGTCCAACCCCCCTGCCAGAGCAGGACCATACAATCTAGCTCAGGTCACAGAGGAATGCATCCAGACAGGCCTTGAAAGTCTCCAGAGAAGGAGACTCCACAACCTCTCTGGGAGCCTGTTCCAGTGCTCCATGTCCCTTACAGTAAAGAAGTTCCCCCTTGTGTTGAGGTGGAACCTCCTGTACTGCAGCTTATATCTATTGCTCCTTGTCCTATCACAGGGAGCAAGTGAGCAGAGCCTGTCCCCTCCCTCCTGACACCCAGCCCTCAGATATTTATAAACATTTATTAAATCCCCTCTAAGTCTTCTCTTTTCCAGACTAAAAAGCCTCTCCTCATAAGGCAGTGTTCCAGTCCCCTAATTATCCTCGTAGCCCTCTGCTGGACCCTCTCCAGCAGATTCCTGTCCCTCTTAAACTGGGGAGCCCAAAACTGAACTCAGTACTCAAGATGATGTCTTACCAGGGCAGAGTAGAGGGGGAGGGGAACCTCCTTGGATCTGCCAGACCCATTCTTGTTAATACACCCCAGGATCCCATTGGCCCTCTTGGCCACAAGGGCACATTGCTGTCCTATGGATAACTTCTTATCCACCAGGACTCCCAGTTGGTTGGGGATGAACAGCTGAGCTTTCTGTTCAGCTCTATGTAGGCCTTCTCAAACACTTCACCACTTCATAAGGGAAGTAGGCTGGGGAAAGTGCTAGGCATTAGCCATAGCAAAGGTCTTCCTCATTCCACTTGGACAATGGGATTAAGAAAACATTTTTAACAGCTACACAGCAAGTTAGGGAAGTTTGAAATCTGTTTCTGCAATTCTGAGCTACCTAAATGCTCTCAAAACCATCCAGAAGCACTGGGTTCTGTGCTAGGAACACCTCAAAAGGAATTAAGTGAGACTTCACTTGGAGTAAGCACTGTGTCCATCTCAACACAAGAAGGACATGAATCACACGGAGTGGATCCAGTGGAAGGGCACAAAAATGATCACAGGGGTGGAACACCTCTCATGTGAAGAAAGACTGAGAAAGTTGTTCAGCCTGGAGACGAGAAGGCTCCAAGAAGATTTTATTGTGGCCTTTCAGTATTTGAATGGGTCTGTAACAAAGCTGGGGACAGTCTTTTTAGGAGAGCCTGTTGGAACAGGACAAAGGGGAATGGTTTTAAACTCTGAGAGAGCACATTTAGACTAGATAGAAGGAAGAAAAAATTTACAATGCTGGTGGTGAAACATTGGAACTTGTTGCCCCTGGAGGTGGTAGATGCCCCATCCCTGGAACCATTCAAGGTCAGGTTGGACAGGGCTCTAAGCAACCTGATCCAGTTAGGGATCACTGCAGGGATTTGAACTAGATGTTATTTGGAGGTCCCTTCCAACAACCATTCTATGATTTTATGATGCTATGATATAACTGGAAAACAAAGTACTGGGTATAATGGGTAGTAGTTGTTCCATCCACAGCTGCCTGCAGCTGGAGCACCCTGAGAACAGCATTTCAGGAAGCCTACTCCAGCCCTGTGCTGCCTTTTCTTTTCCCATCACATTCCCCTGCTATGTGTGTGTTTTTGTCTATTCATTGCCAAACTTTGAACATCAGAAAACATAATCTCAGACTAAACCATTTAGCTTAAACAGCTTTAATAAAATTGATCACTGGGGAATATGAATCAGATAAATGTGTCCATGTGACAAGAGTTTATTTTTCCTACTGAAAAATAATGTTTTATTCCATTGGTTTTGCCACTGAAAGTTTGCTTTCAGAATATACATTATAGAGACTACCAGAAATTTTCTCTAAAGCCAAGTTGGAGAATAAATCTTATGAAGAGCAACTGAAGGAGCTGAGGCTGTTTAGTTTAAAAAAGAGGAGGCTAAGGGAAGACCTCATCACTCTCTACAGCTACCTGAAAGGATGTTGTGGAGAGGTTGGTGCTGGTCTCATCTCACAGGTAATTAGCGACAGAACAAGAGGGAACAGACTCAAGCAGCAGCAGGGTAGGTTTAGATTGGACATTAGGAAAAAAAATTTCATGGAAAGAGTGTTCAGGCATTGGAATGTGCTGCCCAGGGAGGTGGTTGAGTCACTAACCCTGGATGCGCTTAAAGATGGTTTGGATGTGGTGCTTGGGGATATGGTTTAGGGATGAACCTTGTGGAGTAGGGTTCTCACTTGGGCTTGGTGTTCCTGAGGGTCTTTTCCAACCTGAATGTTTCTGTGATGCTGTGACTCTGTGAAGTTCTAATATATGATAAAAAAAAGAATGCAAATCTCTCTTTTTCCTGTGTAAATAGTTCTACAGCAGTCCCCCCACAGAATGCAGGGCAAAGATGGGATGACAAACATTTACAGACATCCTATGTGAGACACTCAGCCAGCCTAATCTCTGTGTCTTTTTACCAAAGCAATGCTGACTTAAGTGAACTAAGGACTTGACCCTGTGTTCACAAAATCAGGCTCATGGCTCAGTGCCTTTTTGCCCATAAAACTCTTGCATTGCTATCAACTTTTTCTGAGTCTTGTTTGGTAGCTCTTTTGCCTGGCTGGTGCTGCTCTGCAGCCTTGGGGAAATACTTATCTGTCAGCATTCATGACTTTTTACTCTTTCAAAATTAACCTTTTATTTAAGGAGGGTTAGAACTGCAAATAATGAAACTTTTTCTTATCTGATTTCAGCTGTGGCCAGAGGGGGAAAAATACTTTGTGGGTTCTTTGTGTGTCATTTGTATACACAGAGGACTGTGTCATAGTAATGTTTCAGCCAACTACTGTCTGATGATGCTAATGGGAACTGTCCAAATTGGCACAAATTAGGCAGGCCACTGAGACCAAACTGGATGAAGAATGAAGAACTTGCAGTCAACTAAATGCTCAAAATGGCATTCTTAAATGGGTGGGCTTCTCCAAAGTCCCCCTGGGTGATTTTTTTGCAAAGGTGCCCACAGGAGTGCAACGCTGAGAGTGAGACCAGGGAAAAAAGAATAACTCCAAGATCATGGAAAAGATAGTTTCCTGGAAATAGCTGGAATGTGCCCTATGCTTTGGATGGATGTATTGGTTGAGGGTGCTGGGAAACACTCAGGGATTTGTATTTCAGTGATGGACTGATGAGAAATACTAGGCCAGAACAAGGGTATTAGAGCCTTCAATAACATGAGACAACAAAGCACACATAGAATCATAGAATCATAGAATCAGTCAGGGTTGGAAGGGACCACAAGGATCATCCAGTTCCAACCCCCCTGCCATGGCCAGGGATACCTCACACTAGATCAGGCTGGCCAGAGCCTCATCCAGCCTGGCCTTAAACACCTCCAGGGATGGGGCCTCAACCATCTCCCTGGACAACCCATTCCAGGCTCTCACCACTCTCATGGGGAAGAACTTCTTCCTCACATCCAGCCTGAATCTCCCCACTTCCAGCTGTATTCCATTCCCCCTAGTCCTGTCACTACCTGATAGCCTAAAAAGTCCCTCCCCAGCTTTCTTGTAGCCCCCTTCAGATACTGCAAAGCCACAATAAGGTCACCTCGGAGCCTTCTCTTCTCCAAACTGAACAGCCCTAACTCTTTCAGTCTGTCCTCATAGGAGAGGTGCTCCAGCCCTCTGATCATCCTGGTGGCCCTTCTCTGGACACTTTCCAGCATGTCCAAATCCCTCTTGTAATAGGGGCTCCAGAACTGGATGCAGTACTCCAGGTGGGGTCTTACCAGAGCTGAGTAGAGGAGGAGAATCACCTCCCTTGCACTGCTGGCCACACTTCTCTTGATGCAGCCCAGGTTCTGGTTGGCTTTCTGGGCTGCAAGTGCATGGGAACCCACCCCTTGCAAATAGCACTTCCCATGTGCATGTGATTAATAGCTGTGGTGAAGGGTTAGTGAGTAACTGCCTGATGCCAAATGGATATCATTGGGATGAAACCATGCGTTTGGCAGATATAGGAAGGAGTACTCATTGTTGTGCACGGAATAAAGGAAAGTGCTCAGCAACTCCCTGAACCCCTGGTAGAGCTCTGGCACTCGAACAAGAATCTGGCTGTAACCCTGTACAACAAGGACCACGCATGTACACATGTGCACACAATTACATGGCACGGACGTAACGAGAAAATTGAATATAAAATATTACAGAAAGCCAATAATTCTGGTTTATATCTTTCTTTCTCCTTAAGGCAGAAAAGAAACTGGGGTTTTTGGTTGTGTGTTTTTTTTTTTTAATCTGGGATATATTTACATAGCCAAATGTAAATGCTCTTTCTTGTGCAAAGTAGGGTAGGAAGGAATTTATAATGTCAACATTCCCTAGACCTGTTTATCTCTTTTCATGCCTCTCTCTCTATTAAGTATTAAGGAATAGACACTAGATGATAGAAACTGTGACAGTTCTGCTGAAGCTATGACAAGTTATACCAGCTGCAAATATGATCCAAAACCTCTGTCAATGTACCTATGCTAGAAAATATGGCTTTAACCACATGGTAGCTAGCATATAGGAACATTTTCTTGCTGACAAAGCAGGTTGCTTCTTTCACTGTTTAGTAGATTCAGGAAACAAAATGAAAGCTTTAATAGAGAAAGTCAATATTTTCCATAAGATGCATTCAATAAGATATTTTTGTTTTCCAGAAGTTCCTAATGGAAACAAAAAGTACAACATTCTTTTTACCAGTTGTATCTATGGTAATGAAAACCAGTCTTGGTTTGCTAAAGTCCTAAGTTTGCTGTTACCAGTGCACAATGACCTTGGTATAAATGGACAAGACTCGTGACAGTAAGGTTTATGGGAGCTACAGCCAGGTATATTTTTCCAAGCAAATAAAGTAAGCAAACATTACTCACAGAAAAACCAATGAAAGATTAAATCAGAATGCTGCTACTTAGCTAAATAAGTTAGCAAAACACAGAGAAATCTCTCTCCTATGTCAATGCACATGGGAGAAAAGTGCCTGGGTACAATCTCCAAATAATTTTATTTTTGATGTGTACAATGGAGACAGAATCACAGAATCACAGAAACAGTCAGGTTGGGAAAGACCCTCAGAATCACCAAGTCCAACCCAGAACCCTACTCCACAAGGTTCACCCCTAAACCATATCCCCAAGCACCATATCCAAACCATCTTTAAGCACATCCTGGGTTGGTGACTCAACCACCTCCCTGGGCAGCACATTCCAATGCCTGACCTTTCTCTCCATGATTTTTTTTTCCCTAATGTCTAGTCCAAAACAATAATCTTCACTTCTTATGGCACACACCACATTGTATCTAAAATGCAGCATCTCTATGTAACAGCCTGCAGCCAACCAATTGACTCACTGATCACAGGAAGTGCACAGTTCTATCGCTACCTGTTTGTGTGACACAGCAGGAGAGAAATCTAGGTCACCTGCATATCCTGAGTCACTACAATCAGTTAAAAGCTTCAAATGCTCCACTGAACTGATTAAACTTCTGCTACAAACCATGTGTGCAAAAAAAACCCCTCAAATGTTGTATTTTTCCAAATAGAGAAAGCAATTTCTTTAGCTCTAAATTGAAGTTGTAATGTGTTTAATTCACTAAAAATGTAGTAATGCCTTTAATTTAAGTATTACATTTAATGTGACTTTATTGCTGACATGTGTTAACTATTTTTTAAAATACAGAGATAGAGGCCATGTGAGATTTCCATTCAGGTTTTCATGCACACAGACAAGATATTCTCAAACCGAGTGAGCAGAGGAGACATAACAATTCAGTTCCTGCTAATTTAGTTGCTGTTTCTGCTTTATTGTTCATTTAGAACCTAGAATTTCTTTCTGGACTTGACTACATTACAGTACAAAACATCACTTTGTTCCAGCATGATTATGAAAAATCAAACTGGCTGTTTAGAGGGATTAAAAGGTATACTCCTTGTAATATTGTAATTTTTTTATTGTAATATTGTAATTCTCCTTGTTTATTTAACTCTTGAGAATTGTGCTTGTCCTGGTGTTAGATATATTTTGGTAATGTTGACCCATGCTCTCTAAAATAAGAGTAACCATGGTTTTCCTGGCTTTACTTCATGCTTGTTCAGCAGGAAGCCAAGATTGTACTGAAGTAAAGAAGAAAATTAGGTAATTCTCTAGAAAATCTGCAGGGATTGAGGTGGAAATTACACTTGCATCTTTGGCTGGTGTGGCTCTACTGTGGGATGAAGGTCTGATGTTGCTGCCACTGAGACATATCATTTTTTGTTCAATTTTCACAACCTATATCCCAGGCTGTACATTTGAAGGACAAATGAAGTAGAAGTAGACAGATCTAGACTAAAATTGAACTGTCTTTCAACATCTACATCACAGGGGAAATGTCAGTACCCTGAAAAGTAGAGGACTGATGGACAGCATGATGACTCACTTCTTTCTATGGGAAGGAAGATGACAAGAAACAGATTTTCAGCTGTTGATGAAGCTTTTCCATCTACTAGGCAATACATCTGCCAAAAAATGATCAGAGGCAGGATATGATATACCACTCATACTCCCTTTCCTCCACCTGCACAAAATCCAGGCTGTACACTACAGACTTCTTGGTTATGTTGCAGGCATCCATCTGTCAAGTAGGACTTTTCTCAGAATTAATGTCTTAGTCCAAATTAATCCCTGGGATAATTCCTTTGTGTTTTGCCTAAGGAAATATCAATTACTGTGAACGGAAGGATGATCTCATGATGAAAGCAAATAAATGACTGGGAATCATGGCTGAGATCTCAGAGAGATTCTTCTTCTGCTGTAGAGTTCCCATGTGACCTGGGTAAACCAACATAAATGCCAGTTGCCTCAAGTTCTGCCTGTGTAAAATGAGGTTACTTCTAATTTACTTCTACAGTCGCCTTCTAAGGATGTGTTTTGATAAAAGGAACTATAAAAACAAACAAACAAAAAACCCAAAAAACCCCAAAAGAACAACCAAAAAACCCAACAACAACAAAACCCCAACTAGTATATTGCTATTTTTATAAAGTATGAAAAAACAAACAGTAAAGAGGCTCATGTTCTGGCAGATGACACGTTGACACATCTGCAATTAGTAACTTTGCACTGTCAACTTACTCTGAACAAGGATTAAAAACTCTTTTTGATCTCACTTTGAGCTATCTCAAAGGACACAGAAGATAAATATGTAAAGCAGGCTAGGATTAGTCTAGAATGGAGTAACATGTAAGAAAATCATCCTTGAAACTCCATAAGAGATTAAGAACTAACTTGCTGTGCCACTGCTTTTTTAATTCAAGCACTAATCACCATACCACCAGAAATCAGTAAATGAGTCAAAAGTGTCCTGCAGCAAATTAATTGACAATTGGTATGTTATGGAAAACTGGAGCAACCTTCTGAGCTGTGAGATGCATCATTGTTTCCTGATGCCCATGAGTGAAGAGAATACAAATAGTTAGTCAGTTTAGTAGATATTCCTAAATATGAAGTCTCAGGCAACAGAAAATGGAATTGGCAGAGGAGAGCAAGACTATTATGGAGATATCTACAGTACTGAGTAGGGGGGGGAAAAAAAATCACAGTTTTTCCATTAAATATCTGGAAATTTTTAACCACAGAGGGCAGAGCCTAATCTGACAATTTTCTTCTTGACTATGACAGGTCATTAAACCAAAAAGTTCTCCAACATGGGGAAGATATATGCTAGCTCTCATACAAGAATTTAGCTGCAAGGAACTACCCCCCTTTTCTGTACAATTTTTATCAGTGAACATATTTCGGAAGTACGTGACTATAAAAATGAGTTTGTTTTCATAAAAATAATCAGCTAGGAGGGAGCTCCCTTGGCCCTCATTACAAATGGTTTATAATTTAAAGCTCTTTACCAGAGCTGTCAGTGTTCGCAATCTGCCCTTCTCTTCCTGATTTGGAGTAGTCATCTGATTCCAGATTGCACAAACACTACATGAATGTCCTAATTGCCAGTGTAGAAGCAATTATTCTTGCATACAATGAATAAATGAATATTGTAGTAAAGTGGAATAGTTTGGATGGGAAAGAGTCCTGTCATAGACTGCTTGATGTTGGCACAGCCTCCTTCAGAGAAACATTTCAGCTCAAATCATTGCTCCACATTAAGCAAGGATATCTTACATCTCTTGTGTCCTTGGTTCAGAATAACAGAATCACACAATGTTAGGGATGGGAAGGGATCTCCAGAGATCACGTCCAACCCCCCTGCCAAACAGGATCACCTAGGAAAGGCCACACAGGAATGCATCCAGGTGGGTTTTGAAAGTTTCCAGAGAAGGAGGATTTACAACCTCTCTGGGCAGCCTGTTCCAGTGCTCTGTCACTCTTATGGAAAAGAAGTTTCTTCTCA
Source organism: Indicator indicator (assembly GCF_027791375.1). Lineage (NCBI taxonomy): Eukaryota > Metazoa > Chordata > Aves > Piciformes > Indicatoridae > Indicator > Indicator indicator. The sequence goes on along the minus strand of NC_072012.1, from coordinate 43,972,528 downwards.
TGTTGAGGAGAACCTCCTGTGTTCTGGCTTGTACTCATCGTTCCTTGTCCTATTATTGGGCACCACCAAAAAGAGCCTGGCACCTTCATCTTGACACCCATCCCTCAGATATTTATAGACATTGATTAAGGTCCCCTCTCAGCCTTCTCCAAAATAAACAGCCCCAGATCTCTCAATCTTTCTTCATAGGAGAGATGTTCAAATCCCACAATCATTCTTGTTGTCTGTTGGACTCTCTCCAGCACATTCCTCTCTCTCTTGAATTAGGAAGCCCCAAACTGACACAGTATTCCAGGTGTGGTCTCACCAGGGCAGAGTAGATGGGGAGAAGAACCTCCCTAGACCTGCTGGGCACACTTTTATTGATGCACCCCAGGATACCATTTGCCCTCTTGGCCACAAGGGCACATTGCTGTCCCATGGAGAACTTGTTGTCCACTAGGACTCCAGGGTCTTTCTTGACAGAGCTGCTTTCCAGCAGGATGACCACTACTCTGTACTGGTGCCACAGAACCATCTGCATGCTGTTTTGCACACTCTTATCTCAGGTCTCACAAGCATTGAGAGACAAGGAAAAAATTTATTTTGGTAACTATGACATAGCTTCAGGATATACTAAAGCTTTAAATAACACAACTGCATTTTTGGGGGGTGATTCTGAAAACATTAAGCGACCATTTAGATACACAGAGACTCTAACTGTGTACAATT